>NC_141697.1:1017581352-1018181352 GCF_964263255.1 Lissotriton vulgaris
TGGGCCTCGAGCCATGGCAAACTTCTCTGCTGCCGCTGGGTCCTCTAGAGGGGCTCCTGTGTCACCCCTCCGTCTCCCGGTGTGAAAGAAGGGGGAGGGGGATGGGGTCTCGTTCAACACTAGTCTGTGTACAGCTTCCCACTCCTGAGCCTGTGCTGGGGACTGGCAGTACTTGTGTCACACGTGACTGTAGGTCACCTCACTGTGTCATCCAAAGGTCAATGTGGCCCCATGGGCCTCCACCTGTCCACGTTCCGGCCCTGGATGTCCCTGGTCATTCTCCCTGTTGGGGACTTTTTTCCGGTTATCTCGCATGATTCCGGACTCGGTCCTCAGATTATCGTCCGCCCACCCCCCCAAACTAGCAGTGTTGCCTCATTGATTGTTATAGGTTTGTGGAGGTGAGGGCTGGTAGGTGAGATTGCTTCTTTGCCCACTTATATGCTGCTCGTGCCTCCTCGCGCCAGGCTGCACACTCTTGTACCCTGTGTCCCGTCCAGGCCTCGAGTGTCATGAGTCCCTTAGCTAGGGTCGAGCCCCAGTTTTCTCATCAGCAAATTTGTTTGCCCACCTGCCAGGTCCCAACCTATCCTGGGTAGGACCCCTTGATGCTCCTGTGTCTCACAGATAGCCCTGCAGCAGGGTGCAGTCCAGTCCACTTTCGTGTGACCACATGCATCCCCTCTCACCTGCACCCACGCTGAGTCTAGTTTTCCGTAGCTTCTGTGGTGCTGGGAACTCTCCGGCTTCTTGTTTCCCTGCCTGAGATGCCCACTGTCTTTCCTCTAGCAGGATGTCAGCCCTTCCTCGGTCCAGTTCACACTTGGTCCCCAGGACTGTCTCTCTCTCTGCCGCCCTGCCCTCAGCCCATGACCGGCCATGATTTGGCTTGTCTCTGTTTGCTCGTGCGCAGTCCCTTTCCCCTGAGCACGAGCGAGGCCCACACTTTTGCGAACCTCCCACCGGGGGGGTAAGCCTCTGAGTGGCCGTCTTCGTTGTCCCTTTATGCGCCTCTTTGTGGTGGGTCTAGGGGGGCCACCGGCGGGTCTCAGTCTCCAAGTCCAGACTAGCGCAGTACATCCGTCATCTTGGATGGTCGTGGGTCTCCTCCGGATCATCTTGTTTTCTCCTGCCGCTTCTCACTTGTCACAGCAACGATGGCTCTGGGTGGTTTCTATGCTACCAAAGGCAGTTGGCACCGTAAATGGGCATCAGGTGGTAGCTAGGATGGCAGGATTACCTCCAGGATAAATATCGGGCTGCTAGAGCTCCAGCAGATGCAGCTAGTCGGCCATGTTGCTGGCCATGCCCCACCATATCGTATTTTCACAAAGCTGCATATGTTTTCATGGTCTGTCCTTTTCTTGGGATTTAGTCTGCACACCACAGTCAAGGTCGAACAACAATGCCCCTTGTTATTTTCTCCGGTCAGGCACTAGCCCCTAGATATAACACGAGAATGCAGCTGTTGTTAATGCGCACACGTATTGTCATATAGATGATCACAGAGGTCCAAAAAACACACATGGTGTTAGAGTTCAGAGATAAGAGCATTGCATCATTCAAGATGTAGAGTGTCCATCTGTAAATGCTAAGGTGTGTAGTCCACCACTAATTCCGGAGATCTTTGACATTTGGGGGCATATGTAGGTAATTCATTTTGCGATTCTCAAATAGCGATTTTTAAGGAATCGCTATTTGAGAATTGCAAAATGGAATGTATGTAATAAATTGCAATTGTTTTGCGAATCTTTAAAGTTCCTTAATTGCGATTAGCAAATTGCGAATCGCAATTAAGGAATGAGTGTCCCATTCATTCCTATGGGCCAAGAGGCCCATAGGAATGAATGGGGATACATTCTCAAATTCTCAAATTGTGATTTTCTATGAGAAAATCACAATTTGAGAATCACAATTCCAAGGTTGCCAGGGTGTCCAAAGGACACCTGTTGCACCCCTGGAATGTGCATGTAAGTACATGTGGCACACATACATGCCCTAAGGGCATGTCTGTGCGCCACATGGCACTTTGAATTTTTAAGATAAAAGCATTATAACAGGAAATCGCAAAATACCATCTACTTGAAGTAGTTGGTATTTTGCGATTCCTTAAGCCAAAATCGCAATTTGTAGGGCACCCCTACATAGCATTTACGGAATCGCAAAATTGCGATTCCTTAAATGCTTGAGCAAAATAAGGAATCGCAATTTTTGCGATTCCTTATTTTGCTATGTGGCCCATACATACCAAAACGCCTTTTGCGATTCGCAAACGCCGGAATTCCGCAAATTCCGGCGTTTGCAAATCGCAAATGGCTTCCTACATATGCCCCATAGTCATTTAGCTTCAAAAGAAGGGGAGGGGGTTTGGACTACCCTGTCTTATAACGTGATAGGGCTTTTTATGGGATAAGTTTCATTGACCATGCTAACAATATTTTTATTATGCATTTGTTCTCTAACTGTGGCACAAATACTGCATTTTAGAACACAATAGTTTACCTGAATATTCTAAACTTTCTTTGTGTCTCTAGCTTATCTTATTGTGGACAAGTATGAGTGAGAGAGGAAAGGGTGTGTGCTGTTAGTGCAATCCCAGACAGGGACGAGAGTGTTGTGTTCTGGGGTGCCAATTCCCTTGTCTCTCTGGTAACGTTAAGAGGGCTTGTGCGGCACTATAGCTTGTTGGACTTGAGCTCATAGGTACTGAGGTGGTATGGTGACTCGGTCCCAACAAGCCAAGGTTCTATGGTCCTATGCACAGTTCTGTTCCAGAGCAGAATCTCTGCAACAGGTGAACATTGGTGGTGGTGGTAAACGTGGTGCAAAGAACAGACTAGGTGTTGCAGACAGGTTGGCCGGAGCCCCGCAGTGGCGATCCACGCTGGCGGGCGATGCTTGCTGTGCGAAGAGACAAACTTGTAGCGACTCACGCAGATTCTTTCTGTGAGTCACGCAGTTCTGGGGTGAACAGGCCCGTTTACATATGCGTTTATAAAGAGCCTAAATGCTTAATTTAAGGAGCAAAAAAAAATTTCACTGGACCTGAGAGGTGCATCTTGGGGGTCAGGAGCTCATTGAAGAGGGGTCCAGTAGCTTTGGGAAAACTTGTATGTCCCTGAGGCTCAGATTAGAGGGCCAGCAGAGTAGCTCTTTGAGTCACTCTGGAGTTCTAGGTTCAAGATGAGGTCCAGGTCCAGTTCTTATTCCCCAGGCAAGAGGGCAGCAGGTCATCACTGCAAGGCAGCTATTCCTTCAGAGTAATAGTCCAGCCGAGTGGCAGTCCTTTCAGCAGCACAGCAGTCCTTTGTCCTGGCAGAGTATCCAAGAGTCCAGAAGTGTATTGATGAAGTGGTGGTGTCTGAGGTCCAGTACTTGTACCCAATTGAGCCTTCGAAGAGGGGGAGACATCAAAAGAGATGCATTTGAAGTGCAAAGAGTCCCTACCCTTCCAGCCCTGTCTCCAAACTCACTACAGGGGGGTATGCAGACCTTTGTGTGGGGACAGGAAACAGCCTATTCAGGTGTAATTGAGGTGTGCCCATCTCCTCACTCGGAAATTACACTTATATAATGCACTAAGGTAATCCCAATGTTATCCTATTGGAGAGAGAGGCCTTGCAGTCGTGAAAAACACATTTAAGACTTTTTCACTGCTGGGACTTGTAAAACTTAAAAGTACTTGTCCAACTTCTCAAATCGTGTCCTTGGATTGTCCAGGGCCTACCTTAGGGGTAACTTATAGGTATTAAAAATGAAGTTTTGGGCCTGTCAAGAGGGTTACCTTGACAGGTCGCATGGCAGTTTAAACCTGCATACACATGCTCTGAAATGGCGGGCCTGAGATATGTTTAAAACCCTTCATTAGGTGGGTGGCACCAACAGAGCTGCATGCCCATTTGTATATTTTAATAAACAGGCCCTGGGCATATGTAGTGTACATTACTAGGGTCTTATAGGTAAATAAAAAATGGCAATTGGGTGTGAGACAATGTTACAATGTTTAGGTAACGAGCACATGCACTATAGAGACAAAAGGTTTAAGGGTGACTCTGCAGAACAGGCCATTTTCAACATGTATATTCTGAAGAATAGATTTTTATTGACCCTCTACATAGTTTTCTAAACTGACTGTATGGCCCTTGATGTTGTGTCAGCTGAAATAAAGAATGTTGTAGCTAAAGCATAGCTAACATTACCCACAATGTACAACACATGCCATTCTAAATTAATTTAAATATTGTAATTCCTTTTCCCATAACACTTATTGGAGAAAGAAGGTATCACAAAAATGCAGTTTTTTCTCAAGGGCGAGTATTTTGTACAATTTTGAGCATGATTTTGAATGTTTTTTCCAAAGGGCACTGCTGCCCTCTCAATCTTCTCCATTGAATGGTGGTTGCCACCACACCATATGTAGGGTGGGAGGGTTCTTTTGTGAGAGATGGGCCCACACTCACAGGTGAGGTGGTAGCGGAGATTTTGGGTGACGGGTGAGGGGAAAGAGGTAAGGTGGGGTTGTGAAGGTGGAGTTCGGCAGGTCAGAAGGGTTTTGATCCCCAAGCAAGACTACAGTCTTGCTTGGAAAATGCATTTTTTGAGACAAAATACAGGTATGATACAGAAGAGTGGCAAATATTTATAGGAATATCCTCAGGAGTCCCCCTTTTTTATACACAAATTTACTAGTATGTTTAAATTCAGTGTCATTTCAATGAATGGCAATGGTTTGAATGATCATAGAAAGAAGCAAGCAATTTGGGCATGGTCAGAGGAACAAACATTTTCCTTTGTGTTCCGGCAGGAGACTGGTATAAGGAAGGGCAAGGGCAAATTATTCAAATCCTCTCCATTCCAACTATTGCAATTATTCTATACCTCAGCAGTCAAAAGGGTAGGTTGCAATACTGGCCAGTTAAAGGTTCAGGAGCAGTCTGGATAAATGGCTTAGGGATACAAGAGGAAGATGGGTGATTGTTGAAATCAGTTTCACTCTATGTTTTGAACTTTGAAGAGCCAGATTTAATCTATGGTCTGTTTCTTCAGCTAGTTCAACTCTCCAAAAATACCATAATTGGAGAGAACTCTATTTCATAAGCCACCACCTTACAGATTGTTAACTGTTTTTCAGATCACACAGTGTTTTGTCTTGCAATTCCTCTACTGCCAACAATTGTTCCAATATATAGGTGGTCACTCAACAAAACATTTTATTCAAAGTGACGCTTTTTGGAAGAAATTGGGGAATGGATCCAGCTATTTTTCAAGGAGAACAAATGTTCTTCATCATTTGAAAATGTTTGAGAGACTTATGAAATAACAATGAGGGGTGAGGTTATAGCTTTTGAAACTATTCTTAAAATTATTGAGAGGAATACAATTTGCAGCCTTACAAAAGCCCTGTAATAAGCAATAACATTTGCAGCCTTACGAAAGCCTTGCAATCAGCTGTGATTAAACTCAGATCAGTCACAGGATAGACAGAGAATTTGTTAAGAAATAGCTCTAGAACCTCCTGCTTGAAAAGGAAATGAATAATGCTCAAACTGATGATCAACAACGTCATGAGGAGTGAGAGGCTAATGGTAAGTTATTAGCTTGGTGGACCCAGACTCATACTGTGAAAAATAATATTCTTAAAATAAAAGACCTCAGAAAAGGAACCATGGCAGTGGAGGGAATGGAATCCATATTTGTCTAGCATTTCAGCAAAATATATGCAAAAAATCTGAGCCTTTTGAAAGAGAATATTTTAAACTTGTTAGCTCAATTCCAGTGCTGATAGTAACATCAGAGGTACCTGCTAATCTTAGTCATTCAGTAGAATCTGCCAAAATAGTAAAAGTAGTAAAAATGCTCCCTGGATGTAAGGCTCCATTAGAGGATGGTTATCCATCCAAATTCTTAAAGGGGGAGGGATCCACCCTTTTTAAAAAAGGGATACTAACATGCTTCCTAAGAAGGGCAAGAATTTAGAGGATGTAATTTAAATCTGTCCCATCACTTTGTAAAATAACAGAGTGAAACTTCTTATGACAAATTGAGCTTCAAGAATATCCGAAGTTATTATTGGCTTAATAGAAATAGATCAGACTGGGTTTATCCCTACTCATCATCTATATTTGAATACACATTTCCTGATTGAAATTATAGATTGTTTCAGGGTAAATCATGTGCCTGTTGTTGTGTTCTTTGTGTAGAAAGAGTTTGACTTGGTGAATTGGAAATTTTTGTTTAAATTCTTGGAGGTAAAGAAATTTTCAATTCATCAAGTTATTTGCTCAGTTATAACAAAGATCCATTGCAAACCTTGTGTTAATTGGAAAATTTCAGCTTCAATCTAAATTACCTGAGGCACTAGGCAAGGATGCCCACTCTGGCCTTTTTTATTTGCTTTTTCCTTGATCCCCTTGCCTGCGCCTGGAGCAGATCAGAGGTTCCTACTTAGGGTTCACTCAGGCTGAAATTATATGCCGTTCCATCCAGACTTAAATTGTTATCAATATTTCTTTGAGCTTTAAAAAAAGAAGAACAACGGTGGAGGATTCCCATCAAAGAAAGCACCTGGTCAAATATTCTCACAAAATTAATTTAGACCCACATTATAGTGCATGGGACAACATGTGTGCACACTTCAGTAACACCCACCGTTACAATGTTGGTTCAAAACATGAACAATGAAATACTTTAAACAAGGTCAAGGTGCACCACTTTGGAGTTTGCATGAACTGACAACTTTGATGAGGTTAGCAGCAATGATCACATTAGTTGTTACTTGTGTCCTTTAAGAGTTCTTTTATTGAGTTCAGTTGTAAGTAACAAATCACACACAGGAGCTACAGCCGACGCGTTTCGTCCTCTTGGGACTTCTTCAGGGCGAAATGTGCAAGCAAAGATAAATTGGTATCCTTGTGTCTTCTCCCGTGATTATCAGGGTACGTGGAGATCTCTGTAGCGAGTTGTTATACTTGATAGAGCATCCTGTTGAACAAAAAGTTCTCGGTGGAGGGATCTCGTATGTCCGGGTCGTTCTTATTAATGAATGGTGTATATCTATTTGTGGTCTGTACTGCCAAAATTCTCTTGAAAAGGTGTTTCAATATTGTACATCTAAATATCATCAAGAATATAGATGATGATCCAAAAAGAGCTGGAACCAGGGTAGTAGTGAATGTCGGTATTAGTCTAGCTGCTACTTGACAGAGGAGGACGTTGTACTGCAGGTGGATATAGGAATCAGGGGATACCTTAGCTCACTTTAATAAGAGTGTCTAAGCAGAAGGCTCAATACTCCTTTCCTCATAACAAGCTAACTACAATAGATAGCCAGACTAATACCGACATTCACTACTACCCTGGTTCCAGCTCTTTTTGGATCATCATCTATATTCTTGATGATATTTAGATGTACAATATTGAAACACCTTTTCAAGAGAATTTTGGCAGTACAGACCACAAATAGATATACACCATTCATTAATAAGAACGACCCGGACATACGAGATCCCTCCACCGAGAACTTTTTGTTCAACAGGATGCTCTATCAAGTATAACAACTCGCTACAGAGATCTCCACGTACCCTGATAATCACGGGAGAAGACACAAGGATACCAATTTATCTTTGCTTGCACATTTCGCCCTGAAGAAGTCCCAAGAGGACGAAACGCGTCGGCTGTAGCTCCTGTGTGTGATTTGTTACTTACAACTGAACTCAATAAAAGAACTCTTAAAGGACACAAGTAACAACTAATGTGATCATTGCTGCTAACCTCATCAAAGTTGTCAGTTCATGCAAACTCCAAAGTGGTGCACCTTGACCTTGTTTAAAGTATTTCTTTGAGCTGTTTAAGCCTTTTTAGCTCTGTCTGAGCTAATACAGCCAAAAAGTAAATATCTTTTTTTAACACTTAAGTGAAATGTTATCAACAATTTTTGCAACAATTTACAACAACGAGCCTATTAGTTAGCGATTAGAATCACAGGGAATATGGATGATCTATATAAGTTGAACTTTGCCCCACTCATAGGAAAGTTTGAGGGCATGCCAAATAGGTGGCACAGTTTTCTGATCTCAATTAGAGGCAGGGTTGCTATGGTAAAAATGCATGTTCTATCTCTATTAAATGTTTTTATTCTTAGCTATTCCTGTAAATGTATCCAATTATTTATTTTCAGAATTAGCACTAAGATTAGTAGTTTTTTATGGATTCAAGCATTGCAACAGATAAAGAGAAAGAGGTTTGGCTCTCCCTGACTGTAAAGCCTACTATTCTGCAACCTCTTTAATCACACCTGCTAGATTTCACAGCAGAGCTCACACTGTCATTTTTCATAGTTATTATCTGGTAAGTGCTTTTCCCTATCCAAGCCTCCCAATGCCTGATTATCGTAACCTACATTGGTCAGATACAGGACAGTAACCTTATTCAAATAGAAACAAAAACCAGTTATGGCACCGCCTTAAAATCACTTCATTACCCGCAGCTACTCCTCTCAAACCTCTATGTCCTTAAGATCTGCAACCAACAGTTAGGGGATAGGAAAGAGCTAAGTAGGTGAGAATAGGGGTTGGACCTCCCAAAATTAGATAATATCATGGGAGTTAGTTAAAGGGCAGCTTCCCTTAGTAGAAACTGGGAATAACCTCCACTATTTCCAAACTTGTTGTCTGTTAAAGAAGTTGTTCCTCATTCAAATAGAGCAGGGGTCCCCAAACCAGTCCTGGAGGGCCGGATCCATGCCAGATTTTTAAAATAACTACATGTATCTCAATGGGGATATCCAAAAAATCTGGCATGGATCCGGCCCTCCAGAACCGGTTTGGAGACCCGTGAAATAGAGGGTTGAAGAGAAATAGTGATGGAAATGGTTAATTCAAAAGACCTCACAAGAAAGATCGATCAGGGTTTTAAATGGCTAAGAGAGTGTTACAAACCTGCCAATAAGCAGTTTCAACTCACCCTAAACAAGCTGGTATAAACATGAATGGAGGGGTTTGGTTAGAAATATCTACCTTTAAATGTCAGGTGTTGAGGGAAGCTAATTTTTAGGGGGATGCATTAGTATATTGGTGTGGCCAGTGGCTAGTCTATTATATTCCCAAAAAACTGCACAATTGGAAAAGGGTCAGTACATAGGAGGATATGGTCGGGGGTGTAAGAAGTTAAGGGGATTCTGGGAAAGGGTTATTAAGTTTATCCAGCACACTGTGTGAACTCCAATATTCCAAGACCCAAAATTTATTTTACTGGGCAATTCTAGGCCTTTGAATTGAAGGACAATAAAATTACATGCCTGGAGTACATTGCAATTTCAATAGCTCGCTCATTGATAACCATACATTTTAAATCAAAAGAAGCTCCAGAATTTCAAATGTGGCTTGATAAATTATATATAGTTTATTATAAGGAGAACCTATATGCGAATTGCTTGGAAACTGCCATAAATCCATCAAAAACAGATTTAAAAATAAAATGAAACTGACCAGTCTAACGTGATGGGCCAGGCTGATGGTCTAGAACATCCTCAACAGCAGGAGTACTGCTGCCCAAATTAAAAGCTTAATATGTTATGTTCTCAGTTAGAGTGGACAGTGCTGTAGAGTGAGAGAAATGTAACCTTTGAGCATCATCTGCAACAGTAGGAACTAAATACCCAATGGTTTAACTGTGGGATAATGATAGTTGTTCTATTACATAGAGTGCAATGGTATGCTACTGAATATTGGCCTTTTATTGTTGTTTGCAAGGTCAGACACCTCATCAATTACTTTTCTCACCATACTTATGGAATGGAGTAGCCACAATTTTGTGTAAGGTAATATAATTAAGATTGAGTGGCCTATTGATACAGATTGAAGTCTTCTAGCTCAACGTCCTCCCTTTCAATATCACTTTGTTGGAGGGCATACAGCCAGTGTGATATGGTGTTTCTAGACATTATCTTATTCTAAACTGCTCACAGTTCACAGGTTCATTAACAGTCTAACTGAATGCCTTGATATACAGCTAAATGTTCTAAAAGTTGAAATGGGCACTGGGAGAAACTCAATCAGAGTTTACAGCTAAAACGTCTCATGTTTTTTTACTGATGGTTCTTTTTTCATCTATCTTATATCACATTTTATGGTGTTGGTTTGCCGCATAATGCTATATTATATGTCATTGCTTAGAACTTAAAGAAACTTGTGGTAGCAAAGCGGCTGTGGCCTATTATGCTCCTTCAATTTGATGAGCAAGGTGTGTGTTTTGTGCTGTTAAGTGTGTGATTGAATATACCTTAGGAACCTTTCACACATTGTTTTATGGAGCCAATTTCATATGCATAAACATTCCAAAACATGTCTAGTATTCCACGAATTTTCGTTCTTGTTTTGGGTATATTTTGTGGCAAATGCTGTTTATGAGTGGCATGACCTTGACAAAGAATTCAAATCCCACATTTGTATTTTTAACAGAGCTTGTGATAATTTGGGTCCCTAACCCCATTTTCCTCGGCTGAGCCTTAGCCGAGGAAAATAGGGTTGTTTGATTCTCTTGTTCCTGGGTCCATTCTACTATGCCTTAGCAAAACCAAGTAAAATTCCACACCTCATGTACTTGCCTGGCAGTATTGGTGATGGTGATCAAACATAGGCTTCTCTTAGTGTGAGTGTGTGGCAGACTCAGATCACAACAAAAGAGAATTAAAATGATTGTTCATCTCAAAGCTTCAGTTGTAGTAAAATCAACTATTTTATGTCCTTTCAAAAGCCCAATCATCCACAAACAACAAGCAATAGCAGATAGCAAATATATACTACCTCTTTGTAGAGTAGGGTCTATGAGACAAGAAACACATTGGAGGTGCAGCAGTCGTGGTCAATTATTTCATAGTGGCTATTTTTTTACACTCATCCATTATTTGGTAAGTGGGAAGCCAAAGTGTGACTTAGAGGCTGTGCCCCACTCTGGCCAGTAGCTGCCGACCGTCCAGTAGTGTCTTGAATAAACTTCTAAATAAATGACTGTATTCCAATCCAAATAATTGCAGAGGAGGCAATGGATGTGTTGTTTTTTTATAAATCTGAGAAGTCCTTGCAATTTTCATCCCCCAACCTACTCACTGTTAGGGATGAGATCAAGTGTGCCACAGTAGAGTGGCTGAATGAAGTAGGATGCCTGAATGGATTTTGCTTTTAAATACCATTTGAATCAGGGGTGTTGGCTCATTAGACTCAATTAAATAGAGGCTAAAAGTTGCAGAACGCAGTGGTACATTAAGTCAAAATCGGGAACTTGAACACTTTTCCTCCCAGTGATTTGAATTTATCTGGTCACTTTCTACTACTTGATATGTTTTTTTATGGTGCTGTAGTGGTTCCTGAGGGTTAGTAGGTGCTATTTATTCGTGACAGGAGTTGATTTACATTATGGTGGACTGATTATTTTGATAGATGTTCCTGTAGCATAGGAAAATGGTTATTTGTTCTCAAAATGTGATCTCACACCCGTTTGAATGGGTTACTAATGTCAGTTATATTAAAAGTGGTGCCACAGGTTCAATAAAAGTTACTATATCATTCGATAGGGAATGTTATGAGTAGTACCAAATCTTTGGTACAGTGCTACAGAATAGAATTAGCATGCATGTTGCAAAGCCCCACACAAATATGTCCCTGTCCAGCAAGAAGAGTAGAGCTGGATGTCTTTGGCATAATGTCATCTAGCAGATGGCAATGCTCAAACCTGCTATGCTTTCTGTAATTGATGGTGATTCTTCCCACCCGAAAGCGTTCACACTAAGCACACAGCAATAGTCGTCACCCATTTACATTTAGTTATGTATTTGTTTGTTTGTTTATTTATTGATTGTTCATTTATAAGGTACTATGCAGGGAGTGTGTAGCGAGGAGAGCATGACGTTGTTGAAGCGTTTTTAATAACAAGAAAATAATGCTTGATTTATATACATTCATTCACAGTGCCCTTTTATTATATGTGAATGAACATTCTCATGTGCATTTGTTTCTCTGTGTGCTTTTCCATTTCAGTAAATCAGCAAAATAGAAGCCTCGTGTGTGGTGATGTTTATTTTATAAAACAAATTGTATTAATTTATGATCCTCTATGGAAGGCATGCTCAGGATTTTCTTGTCTTTTCAACAGTGAAGGTCATTTGCTCAAGTCTTTTCTAGGGGCAATCCATTATCTGAATTGTCTGTTGTCTGTTGTATTTTGTATTATGTGAATGTCATGTCATCTCCTTCATTTCCTTTGCATACCTCTTTATTAATATGCAGCAAATTAGGTGTTTACAAGACGTGTCTTATTTGACATATCGCAGTTATTTGAAAAGTGATTGGTTTGTGTGAATGTATCTTTGTTAATCCAGCTCTATTAGCTCTTGACTCACACTACTTCGTGTATGACTATCTTTGCCTAATACTATATAAAATATGATGTTTTTGGCATACGTGCCAGACTTTCTTTGTCTCTAAAACTGAGCAGATTATGTGCTTGTTTGTTTACTTACTTTATAATATGACTTTCCTGGACTTTCTTTTGAGGCAAACATTTTGTGAGTACTCGGCCTGAGCGATTCTTTGCTAATGGCTGCTACTTGCTTTAGAAAATGACCTCATGTTAATTATCTTGAATTATTTTTGGGGACGTATTATGCATGCAGATTCTCCATGATTTAACCAATGATATTTTGCCTTCTATAATTATCTTAATTTTGAATAAACCCTTTGTGGCTTTGACTTGAATTATTGAAGTTGCCTTTTGGTGTTGGGCTTAGTTTAAGAAGACTTAGACAGCTCGGATCCTACACCTCGTTTCTATTAATTGTTTTAATTACTGCATCAGCAAAGAGGACGTGAGTGATAGGAAAGTAGGAAAGTGGAGAGGCAGGTTAGATTAATAATTTACTAAAACATTTATAAAGTGCTAAACATCTATGACATCTAACATCTCTAAAGCAATATCCCTCCAGATGGGGAACCAGAATATGTTTGACATCTTGGAGGGACCATGAGAGATCACGAATAATGGAGAAAAACTACAATTTATTGTATATTTACAAAATAACTAGCATTCTGAATTCTACAGAGGTAAAATAAATAGTAATCTTTTAATCATTGCCGAGTTGGAACCACAGTAGTTTGGTATGTTTAAATGTAGCTGTACGCAACCTTACTGGAATCCCATATGTATGCTATTGTGGCAGGAGATGTGTTTAAAGAAACATAATCAAGGCAAGTATATAAAGACACCACGTCCATGGTGACCAGTATGTAACCGTGGACGTGGTGTCTTTATACACTTGCGTTGATCATGAAGTGGATATCCATGCGTGTATGTATTTGTTCCATGGTAGATCGATATTCAAGTATGTCCACTCCATGATGTCACTAGACATTTTACATTTCTGTTTGGAGAACAACTTTTATCTATTCAACTATGATCGGTTATCGGAATTACAATGTGTTGTTTTGCAGGAACCTTTATGTGCTGGTGGGAGGCAAAGCATGTCTGGGTGGAAGAAAATGTGAAATGGACCAGACATATCACATTTGGGACCTGCTATATTGATGCCCGTTGTATCACCTGGGAAAGTCCAATGCAATAATTACACGATTTCCTGGCACACATCACACATAATGATCCCAACCTTAACTTTACACACGAAATTCATACCACAGAGATGGATTTCCTTTATGTCTCAGTCAAGATTGTGGAACGGGAAATGCATACTAACCTATACCGCAAAAGTGAACTGCCACCATCCTCACAAACTGAAATGGAGCATCCCCTATGGGGAATTGCTCAGAGTCAAATGTAACTGCAGCACCAACCAGGCTTACAAAGAGTAGAGAAGGATGACCGGAAGATTTGGGGCTAGAGGTTACTCTTTGAAGGCCCTAAAGGCAGCAAGTGCGAAAGCAACACAACCCAGAAGGGAGAGACTACTGACCCAAAGGAAAATATATGAGAAGACCAGCAGGTAGTAAGACTGAATGACACATATAACAGTGAGAGCACGGCTATCAGAAAGATGTTAGCCAAACATTGGCACTTAGTGAGAAGTGACCCTGTAAAGATAGTCCCCTAAGGACTGCGTATCTGCCGCCGGGATTACGATGCCGGTTTCCACGGGCATTTCATGTCTGGCCAAGGCCGGCTCTAGGGCGGTGCGATCGGTGCCACTGCACCGGGCACTGACTTGGGGTGGGGGCACCATGTTCATCGCTTTAAAAGCACCAGATGCTGTGTACTTTGTCCCCGCATAAAAAATGACAACTCCAGTGATTAATGATCTTCCTGGAGAGAGTATGGAGATTTGTCTAATGAAAGTTTTGACTGATCATAGGGCAGAGGGTTACCATGCCTGCTGCAAAGAACATGTCCCATTAGCAAAGTGCATATAATATAAATAGGTCAATGGATTACCGGTTTTGTCAGAGATCATTTTCTTACCTGCAGTTTACAAGTTAGAATCTTTAATATAGAGCAGTGAGCAAATAACTGCCGTCAAAGAGCTGCATGCAAACTTCGAGGAAAATATTAGAGAAATATATTTTTTGCCCAGACTTTGGTTGTCCTAATGTTGCAAAAGGGGCTCATTTGAGAGGAAATCAATTCTTATTATTAAAGAATAACCCTAACAATGGTGTTACATTTTAAATTTTGAATTTGTGCTTTTCCAGTCCAAGGACTCTAAAACAATACTGCCCACCAGTATTGATGACATGTGACTCCTACCCCTTGCAGGCCTCTATCTTATGTAACATTTCCTATATACTGATTTTCATAGCGATGATTGATTGTCTCTGTGCAATGCGTGGGTAATGTAAAGTTTTCTGACATCTTAAACTGGCATAAGTGGCACTATAAAACAAAACTAATCTAAGAGACAGTGGTTATGGAGACTTGAGTGGCACTGTCAAATAATGGTGGTGGAGGTGGTCAATGGGGGGCGCGTAAACAAACATTGTCGCACAGGGCGCCACCAGAGCTAAAACAGGCCAGGCCATAGGAGGACCCCCATGCCTCTGCAGCCTAAGGTTGGGGATCACCTATGGTAAATCTCTGCACCGTATGGTAGGCACTGTCAGGAAACCAACAGTACAATTGGGCTGTCATAATCAAACTGTGGAGGCATTTTTCACATGTTTCAACTTGCTATGGAAGGTGATAACCTTTGGTTTGTCATGTACAATTCGTTTAGCATATTTTTGGCCACTGGGCCAGCATTTAGAGTGTGAATTACATTTTGTTTTGTTTTAGAGTACAATTATCCTACACAAAGAGACAAATGTAATAGCCAATATGCTCTTTGTTTACATGTTTTAAATATATGCAAAATGCGTCTTTATCATAATGTCAGCATCTCACTTGTGAAACTATGTATGCATCATTGACACATATGTGAAAGACCATTCCCTCAAATAACAAAACATTCAAATTGACTTTATAATTAATTTTTAATTTGAGAAGCAGCCTGTTTTGACATGATCTATTTCGTTTCTATTTCATTTGAAATACTGTTTGTATTTTCACCCATGTTTGTTTTAAATGGTGATTGGGTATATTTACTTTGTATGAGACTGTGACAAAGACCCATTGAGGTTGAAATGCATTGCCAAAATAAATTGTGTGGAGGTACTTGAACTTTGAGTGTGTCTTTCTATGTGCTTAGAGGTGACAGAGAGAGTGTTTTGGATATTAAAAATGGGATCTGCACCTGTTACCAGCAACAGCACCGAGTGGTGGAAGTGGCTGGCATTGTGCGGAACTGAGCTGAACATATATATATATATATATATATATATATATATATATATATATATATATATATATATATATATATATATATATATATATATATATATATATATATATACATACATATATGCAGCTCCTGAGTGTACCAAATTCCTGAGGCACTCCCGGGCGGGTGCCGTTGCTCGCTGGTAAATAACAGCTCCAATCATTTCCTGTTTTCCACAAACGATAACGCACTCGCGGGGGTTTATGCAGCAAAGTTTTAATTAGCCACGGACAGACAAAAACAGACGCGTTTCAGACCTAAAGTCCTTCGTCAGTGTTTACATTTCCGTGTCTATCTGACACATTATATACACATTACTTCCTGTCAGTGAAATGAATGATGAACACTTCAAAACAACATGTACGGTGGCCATTTCATAATGTCATTTTCAATTAACAGCGCAAATCAAATATTATTATATTGTGCCATTGCCGGTTTAAATGAATTCAATCTCGCTGTGTATCAGCATGTTACCGACAATTCTTTGCCGCAGATTTCCAATTTCTACAATCGATTTGAAATTCGATTGTATCGACACCACTAAACACCATATTATTGCAGTGCAGTCATCAATCAATTACACAGAGTTCTCAACAAGTTATGCACTGATGTGCTTTAAACCCATCAATAGGCAATTCGTCCCCTGTCGGTGAATGAAAAGATATTTATGCCGTGTATCGGCACGTCACCGACTAATGTAATGATAATAGGACTGCAATATGTTACATTTTACACCCATTTGTTATCTCATTACCATAGTTGTGATATTTACAAATCTCATAATTTAGCCATAGATCGGCTAGCACAATCACATGTGACCTTAGACTCCCCTTAAATTGCATCTTGGTGAGTCGGTTGAAAACCAGAATCTTATACAGGTCAATAACCAGTGAATTTCCATTACAGATATTAATTAACTGGAAAAATATGAGAAAGGTACAAAAAAGTTTAAAGAAAATTTTGAGAAAAGTTTACCAAGGTGTGAGAAAAGGGGAAAACTGAAAAAAGAAATAAGAAATAGAGGAAAAGGGTAAAAGTGCACATAGAAAGAGAAAAGACAAATTCAAATTCAATTGGTCACTGTCACAATCTGTCTCCTCATGTAGATTCTCATCGCACTTCTAATAGTCCTTTCAAAACATGGAATCCAATGTCCTGCCCACCTAACACATTATTTTCCCAAATGTACAGTGAGTTCCTCCCCAATGTTGAGCCCACCCGGCTGCTTAATCTGCATGTCTATTATATATCGCGACTCCAGTCTGCACAGACATAGCAGTCTATCTCCCCCTCTAGGGTTGAATGGAACATGGTCTAAACCAAAGTATTGGAGTAATTCACGGTTACTCTGATGTTCCTGTGCAAAGTGCCTGGCCACTGGATAAGATACATCCTTGTTCATTATGGCTCATTGATGTTCCAGCACTCGCATTTTGACATTATTGATCGAGCTGCCTACGTACTTAAGGCCACAAGGGCATACAAGACAGTATAAAACATAAGATGTTGTACATGTGATAAATTTTTTGATTTTCTTGGGGCGGGATAGACCTGGGATTTGATAGGAGAGGACCTTCTTGCTATTTTCGCACGCTCGGCATCTTCCGCATGGGAAGAAGCCTGCCATGTCCTTAAGGGTGCCCTGCATTGGAGTTTTAATAGGTGCTAGATGGCTATGGACTACCATGTCTTTTATGAATCTAGATTTGCGGAAAGTGATCAAGGGTCTTACAGGTACATCACACCCGATTACTGGGTCTGTACGCAGGATATGCCAGCTTCTCGAGAGCATGCCTCTTAAAGCGTTAGCCCCATCCGAGTATGTAGTGATCATCCTGAATTTGTTCTCAATTTCAGAATCATTCCTCTTTTTCTGATCACAATCAAGCAGTTGTCGCCTCGGAATTCTGGCTACTTTTTTCAAGGTTCTGTTAAGCATGCCCGGATCATATCCTCTCATGCGGAACCTCTGTATGCTCTCTTTTGCGGCTGACATGAAGTGAATGTCATGGGAGCAGTTCCTTTTTAGCCTAAGCAATTCACCGTACGGTATGCTTCATACGAGGCTAGGTGGATGGCTGCTCTCGGCATGAAGAATACTGTTCCCTGCCGTTGGTTTTCTATAGAGGACAGTCTGTAGCTTCCCATCACTGACAAAAACCCTCAGATCCAAGTAATGTACTTGCTCCCTATTGATGTCTGCAGTGAACTTTAGATGTAAGATATTCTTATTGAGATCCACAATAAAATCATTGGCTTCTGCGGAGGAGCCCCTCCACACTAGAAACAAGTCATCAATATAACGACGCCACACCACAATGTGCCCTGCCCATTTCGAGTTGTCCCCGGCAAGGGCCACCTGCTCCTCCCACCAGCCCACTTTGCTGCATAAACCCCCGCGAGTGCGTTATCGTTTGTGGAAAACAGGAAACGATTGGAGCTGATATATATATGTATATATATATATATATATATATATATATATATATATATATATCCACAAAGTACAAGTTTGCCCATGAAGGAGAGCCACCAACAGGAGGTAAGTTTGCCGTTATTTATTTCACGATGATGCAGCAATGCAGAAAGAATATCTTTAAACAATGAACAGTTGCCTGACGCGTTTCATGCTACCTGCATTTCTTCAGAGGCAATCCTTGGCACACAGCGTGACGCGGCGGTGATCTTTAAAATGTGACACACCTGCCATGTGGGCGGAGGCTCGCACTGAGCCTGCTGGTCAATGTAGTGCCGAGATAAAGTTTCAGTGAGTTGTTGAATTGCTGCCACGCTGTGTAAAATAATGCCTTCAATAAATGTCTTGCTCACTTTGTTGCACCAATATCCATTCATGAAAAACGACCTCCTGCCCCCAGCGCTGATCGTCGTTTGACTCCAGCAGGTCCACTTTGCAGCTTAGGGGCTCCCCCACGGCCGGGACCAGCCGTTTAACATCCACAAAGTACAAGTTTGCCCATGAAGGAGAGCCACCAACAGGAGGTAAGTTTGCCGTTATTTATTTCACGATGATGCAGCAATGCAGAAAGAATATCTTTAAACAATGAACAGTTGCCTGACGCGTTTCATGCTACCTGCATTTCTTCAGATGCAATCCTTGGCACACAGCGTGACGCGGCGGTGATCTTTAAAATGTGACACACCTGCCATGTGGGCGGAGGCTCGCACTGAACCTGCTGGTCAATGTAGTGCCGAGATAAAGTTTCAGTGAGTTTTTGAATTGCTGCCACACTGTGTAAAATAATGCCTTCAATAAATGTCTTGCTCACTTTGTTGCACCAATATCCATTCATGAAAAACGACCTCCTGCCCCCAGCGCTGATCGTCGTTTGACTCCAGCAGGTCCACTTTGCAGCTTAGGGGCTCCCCCACGGCCGGGACCAGCCGTTTAACATCCACAAAGTACAAGTTTGCCCATGAAGGAGAGCCACCAACAGGAGGTAAGTTTGCCGTTATTTATTTCACGATGATGCAGCAATGCAGAAAGAATATCTTTAAACAATGAACAGTTGCCTGACGCGTTTCATGCTACCTGCATTTCTTCAGAGGCAATCCTTGGCACACAGCGTGACGCGGCGGTGATCTTTAAAATGTGACACACCTGCAATGTGGGCGGAGGCTTGCACTGAACCTGCTGGTCAATGTAGTGCCGAGATAAAGTTTCAGTGAGTTGTTGAATTGCTGCCACACTGTGTAAAATAATGCCTTCAATAAATGTCTTGCTCACTTTGTTGCACCAATATCCATTCATGAAAAACGACCTCCTGCCCCCAGCGCTGATCATCGTTTGACTCCAGCAGGTCCACTTTGTAGCTTAGGGGCTCCCCCACGGCCGGGACCAGCCGTTTAACATCCACAAAGTACAAGTTTGCCCATGAAGGAGAGCCACCAACAGGAGGTAAGTTTGCCGTTATTTATTTCACGATGATGCAGCAATGCAGAAAGAATATCTTTAAACAATGAACAGTTGCCTGACGCGTTTCATGCTACCTGCATTTCTTCAGAGGCAATCCTTGGCACACAGCGTGACGCGGCGGTGATCTTTAAAATGTGACACACCTGCCATGTGGGCGGAGGCTCGCACTGAGCCTGCTGGTCAATGTAGTGCCGAGATAAAGTTTCAGTGAGTTGTTGAATTGCTGCCACGCTGTGTAAAATAATGCCTTCAATAAATGTCTTGCTCACTTTGTTGCACCAATATCCATTCATGAAAAACGACCTCCTGCCCCCAGCGCTGATCGTCGTTTGACTCCAGCAGGTCCACTTTGCAGCTTAGGGGCTCCCCCACGGCCGGGACCAGCCGTTTAACATCCACAAAGTACAAGTTTGCCCATGAAGGAGAGCCACCAACAGGAGGTAAGTTTGCCGTTATTTATTTCACGATGATGCAGCAATGCAGAAAGAATATCTTTAAACAATGAACAGTTGCCTGACGCGTTTCATGCTACCTGCATTTCTTCAGAGGCAATCCTTGGCACACAGCGTGACGCGGCGGTGATCTTTAAAATGTGACACACCTGCCATGTGGGCGGAGGCTCGCACTGAGCCTGCTGGTCAATGTAGTGCCGAGATAAAGTTTCAGTGAGTTGTTGAATTGCTGCCACGCTGTGTAAAATAATGCCTTCAATAAATGTCTTGCTCACTTTGTTGCACCAATATCCATTCATGAAAAACGACCTCCTGCCCCAGCGCTGATCGTCGTTTGACTCCAGCAGGTCCACTTTGCAGCTTAGGGGCTCCCCCACGGCCGGGACCAGCCGTTTAACATCCACAAAGTACAAGTTTGCCCATGAAGGAGAGCCACCAACAGGAGGTAAGTTTGCCGTTATTTATTGAAGGCATTATTTTACACAGCGTGGCAGCAATTCAACAACTCACTGAAACTTTATCTCGGCACTACATTGACCAGCAGGCTCAGTGCGAGCCTCCGCCCACATGGCAGGTGTGTCACATTTTAAAGATCACCGCCGCGTCACGCTGTGTGCCAAGGATTGCCTCTGAAGAAATGCAGGTAGCATGAAACGCGTCAGGCAACTGTTCATTGTTTAAAGATATTCTTTCTGCATTGCTGCATCATCGTGAAATAAATAACGGCAAACTTACCTCCTGTTGGTGGCTCTCCTTCATGGGCAAACTTGTACTTTGTGGATGTTAAACGGCTGGTCCCGGCTGTGGGGGAGCCCCTAAGCTGCAAAGTGGACCTGCTGGAGTCAAACGACGATCAGCACTGGGGGCAGGAGGTCGTTTTTCATGAATGGATATTGGTGCAACAAAGTGAGCAAGACATTTATTGAAGGCATTATTTTACACAGCGTGGCAGCAATTCAACAACTCACTGAAACTTTATCTCGGCACTACATTGACCAGCAGGCTCAGTGCGAGCCTCCTCCCACATGGCAGGTGTGTCACATTTTAAAGATCACCGCCGCGTCACGCTGTGTGCCAAGGATTGCCTCTGAAGAAATGCAGGTAGCATGAAGCGCGTCAGGCAACTGTTCATTGTTTAAAGATATTCTTTCTGCATTGCTGCATCATCGTGAAATAAATAAAGGCAAACTTACCTCCTGTTGGTGGCTCTCCTTCATGGACAAACTTGTACTTTGTGGATGTTAAACGGCTGGTCCCGGCCGTGGGGGAGCCCCTAAGCTGCAAAGTGGACTGCTGGAGTCAAACGACGATCAGCGCTGGGGGCAGGAGGTCGTTTTTCATGAATGGATATTGGTGCAACAAAGTGAGCAAGACATTTATTGAAGGCATTATTTTACACAGCGTGGCAGCAATTCAACAACTCACTGAAACTTTATCTCGGCACTACATTGACCAGCAGGCTCAGTGCGAGCCTCCGCCCACATGGCAGGTGTGTCACATTTTAAAGATCACCGCCGCGTCACGCTGTGTGCCAAGGATTGCCTCTGAAGAAATGCAGGTAGCATGAAACGCGTCAGGCAACTGTTCATTGTTTAAAGATATTCTTTCTGCATTGCTGCATCATCGTGAAATAAATAACGGCAAACTTACCTCCTATTGGTGGCTCTCCTTCATGGGCAAACTTGTACTTTGTGGATGTTAAACGGCTGGTCCCGGCCGTGGGGGAGCCCCTAAGCTGCAAAGTGGACCTGCTGGAGTCAAACGACGATCAGCGCTGGGGGCAGGAGGTCGTTTTTCATGAATGGATATTGGTGCAACAAAGTGAGCAAGACATTTATTGAAGGCATTATTTTACACAGCGTGGCAGCAATTCAACAACTCACTGAAACTTTATCTCGGCACTACATTGACCAGCAGGCTCAGTGCGAGCCTCCGCCCACATGGCAGGTGTGTCACATTTTAAAGATCACCGCCGCGTCACGCTGTGTGCCAAGGATTGCCTCTGAAGAAATGCAGGTAGCATGAAACGCGTCAGGCAACTGTTCATTGTTTAAAGATATTCTTTCTGCATTGCTGCATCATCGTGAAATAAATAACGGCAAACTTACCTCCTATTGGTGGCTCTCCTTCATGGGCAAACTTGTACTTTGTGGATGTTAAACGGCTGGTCCCGGCCGTGGGGGAGCCCCTAAGCTGCAAAGTGGACCTGCTGGAGTCAAACGACGATCAGCGCTGGGGGCAGGAGGTCGTTTTTCATGAATGGATATTGGTGCAACAAAGTGAGCAAGACATTTATTGAAGGCATTATTTTACACAGCGTGGCAGCAATTCAACAACTCACTGAAACTTTATCTCGGCACTACATTGACCAGCAGGCTCAGTGCGAGCCTCCGCCCACATGGCAGGTGTGTCACATTTCAAAGATCACCGCCGCGTCACGCTGTGTGCCAAGGATTGCCTCTGAAGAAATGCAGGTAGCATGAAACGCGTCAGGCAACTGTTCATTGTTTAAAGATATTCTTTCTGCATTGCTGCATCATCGTGAAATAAATAACGGCAAACTTACCTCCTGTTGGTGGCTCTCCTTCATGGGCAAACTTGTACTTTGTGGATGTTAAACGGCTGGTCCCGGCCGTGGGGGAGCCCCTAAGCTGCAAAGTGGACCTGCTGGAGTCAAACGACGATCAGCGCTGGGGGCAGAAGGTCGTTTTTCATGAATGGATATTGGTGCAACAAAGTGAGCAAGACATTTATTGAAGGCATTATTTTACACAGCGTGGCAGCAATTCAACAACTCACTGAAACTTTATCTCGGCACTACATTGACCAGCAGGCTCAGTGCGAGCCTCCGCCCACATGGCAGGTGTGTCACATTTTAAAGATCACCGCCGCGTCACGCTGTGTGCCAAGGATTGCCTCTGAAGAAATGCAGGTAGCATGAAACGCGTCAGGCAACTGTTCATTGTTTAAAGATATTCTTTCTGCATTGCTGCATCATCGTGAAATAAATAACGGCAAACTTACCTCCTGTTGGTGGCTCTCCTTCATGGGCAAACTTGTACTTTGTGGATGTTAAACGGCTGGTCCCGGCCGTGGGGGAGCCCCTAAGCTGCAAAGTGGACCTGCTGGAGTCAAACGACGATCAGCGCTGGGGGCAGGAGGTCGTTTTTCATGAATGGATATTGGTGCAACAAAGTGAGCAAGACATTTATTGAAGGCATTATTTTACACAGCGTGGCAGCAATTCAACAACTCACTGAAACTTTATCTCGGCACTACATTGACCAGCAGGCTCAGTGCGAGCCTCCGCCCACATGGCAGGTGTGTCACATTTTAAAGATCACCGCCGCGTCACGCTGTGTGCCAAGGATTGCCTCTGAAGAAATGCAGGTAGCATGAAACGCGTCAGGCAACTGTTCATTGTTTAAAGATATTCTTTCTGCATTGCTGCATCATCGTGAAATAAATAACGGCAAACTTACCTCCTGTTGGTGGCTCTCCTTCATGGGCAAACTTGTACTTTGTGGATGTTAAACGGCTGGTCCCGGCCGTGGGGGAGCCCCTAAGCTGCAAAGTGAACCTGCTGGAGTCAAACGACGATCAGCGCTGGGGGCAGGAGGTCGTTTTTCATGAATGGATATTGGTGCAACAAAGTGAGCAAGACATTTATTGAAGGCATTATTTTACACAGCGTGGCAGCAATTCAACAACTCACTGAAACTTTATCTCGGCACTACATTGACCAGCAGGCTCAGTGCGAGCCTCCGCCCACATGGCAGGTGTGTCACATTTTAAAGATCACCGCCGCGTCACGCTGTGTGCCAAGGATTGCCTCTGAAGAAATGCAGGTAGCATGAAACGCGTCAGGCAACTGTTCATTGTTTAAAGATATTCTTTCTGCATTGCTGCATCATCGTGAAATAAATAACGGCAAACTTACCTCCTATTGGTGGCTCTCCTTCATGGGCAAACTTGTACTTTGTGGATGTTAAACGGCTGGTCCCGGCCGTGGGGGAGCCCCTAAGCTGCAAAGTGGACCTGCTGGAGTCAAACGACGATCAGCGCTGGGGGCAGGAGGTCGTTTTTCATGAATGGATATTGGTGCAACAAAGTGAGCAAGACATTTATTGAAGTCATTATTTTACACAGCGTGGCAGCAATTCAACAACTCACTGAAACTTTATCTCGGCACTACATTGACCAGCAGGCTCAGTGCGAGCCTCCGCCCACATGGCAGGTGTGTCACATTTTAAAGATTACCGCCGCGTCACGCTGTGTGCCAAGGATTGCCTCTGAAGAAATGCAGGTAGCATGAAACGCGTCAGGCAACTGTTCATTGTTTAAAGATATTCTTTCTGCATTGCTGCATCATCGTGAAATAAATAACGGCAAACTTACCTCCTATTGGTGGCTCTCCTTCATGGGCAAAATTGTACTTTGTGGATGTTAAACGGCTGGTCCCGGCCGTGGGGGAGCCCCTAAGCTGCAAAGTGGACCTGCTGGAGTCAAACAACGATCAGCGCTGGGGGCAGGAGGTCGTTTTTCATGAATGGATATTGGTGCAACAAAGTGAGCAAGACATTTATTGAAGGCATTATTTTACACAGCGTGGCAGCAATTCAACAACTTACTGAAACTTTATCTCGGCACTACATTGACCAGCAGGCTCAGTGCGAGCCTCCTCCCACATGGCAGGTGTGTCACATTTTAAAGATCACCGCCGCGTCACGCTGTGTGCCAAGGATTGCCTCTGAAGAAATGCAGGTAGCATGAAGCGCGTCAGGCAACTGTTCATTGTTTAAAGATATTCTTTCTGCATTGCTGCATCATCGTGAAATAAATAACGGCAAACTTACCTCCTGTTGGTGGCTCTCCTTCATGGGCAAACTTGTACTTTGTGGATGTTAAACGGCTGGTCCCGGCCGTGGGGGAGCCCCTAAGCTGCAAAGTGGACCTGCTGGAGTCAAACGACGATCAGCGCTGGGGGCAGGAGGTCGTTTTTCATGAATGGATATTGGTGCAACAAAGTGAGCAAGACATTTATTGAAGGCATTATTTTACACAGCGTAGCAGCAATTCAACAACTCACTGAAACTTTATCTCGGCACTACGTTGACCAGCAGGCTCAGTGTGAGCCTCCGCCCACATGGCAGGTGTGTCACATTTTAAAGATCACCGCCGCGTCACGCTGTGTGCCAAGGATTGCCTCTGAAGAAATGCAGGTAGCATGAAACGCGTCAGGCAACTGTTCATTGTTTAAAGATATTCTTTCTGCATTGCTGCATCATCGTGAAATAAATAACGGCAAACTTACCTCCTGTTGGTGGCTCTCCTTCATGGGGAAACTTGTACTTTGTGGATGTTAAACGGCTGGTCCCGGCCGTGGGGGAGCCCCTAAGCTGCACAGTGGACCTGCTGGAGTCAAACGACGATCAGCGCTGGGGGCAGGAGGTCGTTTTTCATGAATGGATATTGGTGCAACAAAGTGAGCAAGACATTTATTGAAGGCATTATTTTACACAGCGTGGCAGCAATTCAACAACTCACTGAAACTTTATCTCGGCACTACATTGACCAGCAGGCTCAGTGCGAGCCTCCGCCCACATGGCAGGTGTGTCACATTTTAAAGATCACCGCCGCGTCACGCTGTGTGCCAAGGATTGCCTCTGAAGAATTGCAGGTAGCATGAAACACGTCAGGCAACTGTTCATTGTTTAAAGATATTCTTTCTGCATTGCTGCATCATCGTGAAATAAATAACGGCAAACTTACCTCCTGTTGGTGGCTCTCCTTCATGGGCAAACGTGTACTTTGTGGATGTTAAACGGCTGGTCCCGGCCGTGGGGGAGCCCCTAAGCTGCAAAGTGGACCTGCTGGAGTCAAACGACGATCAGCGCTGGGGGCAGGAGGTCGTTTTTCATGAATGGATATTGGTGCAACAAAGTGAGCAAGACATTTATTGAAGGCATTATTTTACACAGCATGGCAGCAATTCAACAACTCACTGAAACTTTATCTCGGCACTACATTGACCAGCAGGCTCAGTGCGAGCCTCCGCCCACATGGCAGGTGTGTCACATTTTAAAGATCACCGCCGCGTCACGCTGTGTGCCAAGGATTGCCCCTGAAGAAATGCAGGTAGCATGAAACGCGTCAGGCAACTGTTCATTGTTTAAAGATGTTCTTTCTGCATTGCTGCATCATCGTGAAATAAATAACGGCAAACTTACCTCCTGTTGGTGGCTCTCCTTCATGGGCAAACTTGTACTTTGTGGATGTTAAACCGCTGGTCCCGGCCGTGGGGGAGCCCCTAAGCTGCAAAGTGGACCTGCTGGAGTCAAACGACGATCAGCGCTGGGGGCAGGAGGTCGTTTTTCATGAATGGATATTGGTGCAACAAAGTGAGCAAGACATTTATTGAAGGCATTATTTTACACAGCGTGGCAGCAATTCAACAACTCACCGAAACTTTATCTCGGCACTACATTGACCAGCAGGCTCAGTGCGAGCCTCCGCCCACATGGCAGGTGTGTCACATTTTAAAGATCACCGCCACGTCACGCTGTGTGCCAAGGATTGCCTCTGAAGAAATGCAGGTAGCATGAAACGCGTCAGGCAACTGTTCATTGTTTAAAGATATTCTTTCTGCATTGCTGCATCATCGTGAAATAAATAACGGCAAACTTACCTCCTGTTGGTGGCTCTCCTTCATGGGGAAACTTGTACTTTGTGGATGTTAAACGGCTGGTCCCGGCCGTGGGGGAGCCCCTAAGCTGCAAAGTGGACCTGCTGGAGTCAAACGACGATCAGCGCTGGGGGCACGAGGTCGTTTTTCATGAATGGATATTGGTGCAACAAAGTGAGCAAGACATTTATTGAAGGCATTATTTTACACAGCGTGGCAGCAATTAAACAACTCACTGAAACTTTATCTCGGCACTACATTGACCAGCAGGCTCAGTTTGAGCCTCCGCCCACATGGCAGGTGTGTCACATTTTAAAGATCACCGCCGCGTCACGCTGTGTGCCAAGGATTGCCTCTGAAGAAATGCAGGTAGCATGAAACGCGTCAGGCAACTGTTCATTGTTTAAAGATATTCTTTCTGCATTGCTGCATCATCGTGAAATAAATAACGGCAAACTTACCTCCTGTTGGTGGCTCTCCTTCATGGGCAAACTTGTACTTTGAGGATGTTAAACGGCTGGTCCCGGCCGTGGGGGAGCCCCTAAGCTGCAAAGTGGACCTGCTGGAGTCAAACGACGATCAGCGCTGGGGGCAGGAGGTCGTTTTTCATGAATGGATATTGGTGCAACAAAGTGAGCAAGACATTTATTGAAGGCATTATTTTACACAGCGTGGCAGCAATTCAACAACTCACTGAAACTTTATCTCGGCACTACATTGACCAGCAGGCTCAGTGCGAGCCTCCGCCCACATGGCAGGTGTGTCACATTTTAAAGATCACCGCCGCGTCACGCTGTGTGCCAAGGATTGCCTCTGAAGAATTGCAGGTAGCATGAAACGCGTCAGGCAACTGTACATTGTTTAAAGATATTCTTTCTGCATTGCTGCATCATCGTGAAATAAATAACGGCAAACTTACCTCCTGTTGGTGGCTCTCCTTCATGGGCAAACTTGTACTTTGTGGATGTTAAACGGCTGGTCCCGGCCGTGGGGGAGCCCCTAAGCTGCAAAGTGGACCTGCTGGAGTCAAACGACGATCAGCGCTGGGGGCAGGAGGTCGTTTTTCATGAATGGATATTGGTGCAACAAAGTGAGCAAGACATTTATTGAAGGCATTATTTTACACAGCGTGGCAGCAATTCAACAACTCACTGAAACTTTATCTCGGCACTACATTGACCAGCAGGCTCAGTGCGAGCCTCCGCCCACATGGCAGGTGTGTCACATTTTAAAGATCACCGCCGCGTCACGCTGTGTGCCAAGGATTGCCCCTGAAGAAATGCAGGTAGCATGAAACGCGTCAGGCAACTGTTCATTGTTTAAAGATATTCTTTCTGCATTGCTGCATCATCGTGAAATAAATAACGGCAAACTTACCTCCTGTTGGTGGCTCTCCTTCATGGGCAAACTTGTACTTTGTGGATGTTAAACGGCTGGTCCCGGCCCGTGGGGGAGCCCCTAAGCTGCAAAGTGGACCTGCTGGAGTCAAACGACGATCAGCGCTGGGGGCAGGAGGTCGTTTTTCATGAATGGATATTGGTGCAACAAAGTGAGCAAGACATTTATTGAAGGCATTATTTTACACAGCGTGGCAGCAATTCAACAACTCACTGAAACTTTATCTCGGCACTACATTGACCAGCAGGCTCAGTGCGAGCCTCCGCCCACATGGCAGGTGTGTCACATTTTAAAGATCACCGCCGCGTCACGCTGTGTGCCAAGGATTGCCTCTGAAGAATTGCAGGTAGCATGAAACGCGTCAGGCAACTGTTCATTGTTTAAAGATATTCTTTCTGCATTGCTGCATCATCGTGAAATATATAACGGCAAACTTACCTCCTGTTGGTGGCTCTCCTTCATGGGCAAACTTGTACTTTGTGGATGTTAAACGGCTGGTCCCGGCCGTGGGGGAGCCCCTAAGCTGCAAAGTGGACCTGCTGGAGTCAAACGACGATCAGCGCTGGGGGCAGGAGGTCGTTTTTCATGAATGGATATTGGTGCAACAAAGTGAGCAAGACATTTATTGAAGGCATTATTTTACACAGCGTGGCAGCAATTCAACAACTCACTGAAACTTTATCTCGGCACTACATTGACCAGCAGGCTCAGTGCGAGCCTCCGCCCACATGGCAGGTGTGTCACATTTTAAAGATCACCGCCGCGTCACGCTGTGTGCCAAGGATTGCCCCTGAAGAAATGCAGGTAGCATGAAACGCGTCAGGCAACTGTTCATTGTTTAAAGATATTCTTTCTGCATTGCTGCATCATCGTGAAATAAATAACGGCAAACTTACCTCCTGTTGGTGGCTCTCCTTCATGGGCAAACTTGTACTTTGTGGATGTTAAACGGCTGGTCCCGGCCGTGGGGGAGCCCCTAAGCTGCAAAGTGGACCTGCTGGAGTCAAACGACGATCAGCGCTGGGGGCAGGAGGTTGTTTTTCATGAATGGATATTGGTGCAACAAAGTGAGCAAGACATTTATTGAAGGCATTATATTACACAGCGTGGCAGCAATTCAACAACTCACTGAAACTTTATCTCGACACTACATTGACCAGCAGGCTCAGTGCGAGCCTCCGCCCACATGGCAGGTGTGTCACATTTTAAAGATCACCGCCGCGTCACGCTGTGTGCCAAGGATTGCCTCTGAAGAAATGCAGGTAGCATGAAACGCGTCAGGCAACTGTTCATTGTTTAAAGATATTCTTTCTGCATTGCTGCATCATCGTGAAATAAATAACGGCAAACTTACCTCCTGTTGGTGGCTCTCCTTCATAGGCAAACTTGTACTTTGTGGATATATATATATATATATATATGTGTGTGCGTGTGTGTGTGTATGTGTGTGTAAATGTGTAAATACATATGTATTACTTAGTGTCAGTTGTCACGTGGTAGTTCTAGTTAGGTCTGCTGTTCAATAGAAACAATGTTTTTTGGTTTACTAATAACGTTGACAAATCCTCACAAAACTTTCCCAAAAAATTGTTTATCCACCTTAAAGATGAAGCATTGTGCTTGACCCAGGAGCGTAGGGGAATGCTGTTCTCACTTCCAAGGGGAGCGAGTTCCAAAATTGCGGTGCCAGAACCGCACATTTTGGCCCTCCATGCTTTTTGTATTTAAACGGGAAAGTGAACAGTAGGTTGAGGTTGGAAGAGCGCATATCTCGGGAAGGGGTATAACGCTTAATCATAGAAGAAATGAAGGCTCGACCATTCCCAGCAAGGGCTTTAAAGATGGTACAGCCCAGTTTGAAGGCGCAGCGTTTGGCCACTGAGAGCCAATATAGGTTCTTCAGCAGAGGTTTGATGTGATGTCTACTGGGCTGACGGGCGATTAATCTGGCTGCGTGGTTCTGCACCAACTGCAGCCAGTCTTATTGATAAGCAGGGATACCAACATATAATGAGTTGGTGTAGTCAAGACGCGAGATTACCAAGGCTAGAACGACCAGAGTCAGGGCCTCAGTGGTCAGGAATCTGCTGATTTCTCTGATTCTGCGCAGACGGAAAAGCAGGCAGATACCACCGAACCAATCTGGGCTTTCATGGACAGATCACTGCTGATTACAATCCCCAGGCTTTTCACCGAGCCAACTGGAAGTGGGGGCTTACCCAGGAAAGGAGGCAAAAACTAGAGTTCCACATGTTAGCTGGGCCCCCAGTCAGAATGAGCTCGGTTTTATCGGGGTTGAGTTTCAATTGATTTACATTCATCCATTTACTGATGAAGCTCATGGTTGGACACTGAAGAGGTAGAGGAGTTGATGTCAAACACCAGCTGCAAGTCATTAGCATAGTTAAATGTTTCAACCCTTCTTTCACGTAATGATCGGATCAGGGGTAAGAAATATAGATTAAAGAGAAGGGGTGACAGAGAAGACCCCTGCAGTAATTTGCAAGTCAGTTTACATTTTTCGATGAGAAATTATCCAGACGGACGCTTGAAATCGGTTGCTGAGGATGGAGGATATCCACTTTAGTGCCAGGCCATGGATCCCGGCGCTGCTGGCATGGTCGACCAGGAGACCATTATTGACTGTGTCAAACGCAGCCAATAGGTCAAGCAATACCAATGCCTGGGTGAGGTTCCTGTCAGCCCCTCTTCTGAGCTAATCCATAACCGCGAGGATAACTGATTCAGTTGAGTGAGCAGGTCGAAAACGTGCCTGGTGCGGGTCCAGAAAGTGGGAGAGTTCGATGAAAGAACTGAGACAATTCGTGAAATGAGCTTCCAAGATTTTACCTAGGCAGGGCAACAGCAAAATAGTTACTGAGAACCATGGGATCAGAGTTAGGCTTCTTCAGGATCGGGACAATTTCAGCACTTTTGAAAGAGTTTGGGACAATACCAAGTTAATGGGAATTGTTAAGAAGTGCGAGAGGCAGGTCTGGGCAATTCAGGAAAGCTTCACATAAAATGTGAGGATTGCAGCAATCCGGACCCAACTTTTCCTAGAAGGGCCACAAAGTTTTCCTTTGAGATTGAAGGGATTTGATGAAGCGAAGATTAGTTTTTGCATAAGATTGGAGAGGCCATAGTAGATATAGAAGAAGGAGGAATACTGGCCTTGATCATAGCGATTTTTTCAATGAAGTAAAGATTGAGGGGTCTATTAGGATAGTGGGCGGCTGGTGGTAGCAACCGCCGGACCGGCGGCGGACATCCGTCCACGATCAAAACCCTGAGAACCACAGGTCCGATTAGCCTTATGGTCGTGACGGCGCAGTGGGATTCTCCGCGGGTTGCCGTCCGCCCGCTTTCCTGGCGGGCGGAGCGGAACTGCTACAATTTTGGCAGATCAGGGCCAAGCACCGCCGGCATGATTATGATGCCAACGGTAGCCAGCATTTCAACGGCAGTGGGACCGCAATGGAAAGGCATGCAGAGAATGTCTCTGGGGGCCCATTGAGGGCTCCAATGTGGGGGGGTGTAGGTGCACTATGGGGGGTACCTGTATCAGGTGGTACCACACAGTGCAGGGACATAAAGGACATGCTTTCTTGGACATCGAGGCGGTGCTGCTGGCAGCAGCAACCGCCACAATGTTAACTCCTGTGTTCCAACCGCTGCAGTCAGATTTTGACTGTGGAACATACTAATAGACCGTCAGTTTTCCCTCGGTCCTAGCGGGCGGTGTTTTCCCGCTACCATGGCGGTCGGAGTGATTTTCGGACCGCCATCCTAATAGACCCCTGAGAGAGTTGCATAAAGATTGTGAGGGAACAGGTTTAGCCATAACTCTGTCCGGTTTGGTGAGTTCGTCAACTATGGAAAAAATATCCTTGGACTTGTTCGGCGAGTTTAACCTTTTTTAGAGAAATACTCTGCATTAGTCTGGAGGATGGCATTTTTTATACTCTTTAAGTAGTTTTACATAACAAGTATTTTTGTCCGGAGAGTGATCCACTCTCCAGCTATGCTCAGCTTGCCTTAAGGTAAGTTTCTTCACTTTTAAGTCATTAGAGAACCAGCATTGGGCATCATGGGGACGCAGAATCGTAATTTTTTTTATAGAGGGCAATGTTGTCACTGGCGGATTCTAGCCATGTCTAGATGATTAATTCCTGAGTATGGAGAGACTCATGTGCAATAGGAGATGTAATGGTTAGTAAGGAGCAAAGTTCCTCAATGTTGGCACATTTCCAGTTTTTTGTCAGGGGAGATACAGGAGATCGTAAATGTGATAAGATAGTGGTCCAACCATATACATGGGGAGATTAGGAACTTGGAGATTTCCAAGTTAGATGTCCAGACTTGGTCTAACATTTGCCCTTTTATGTGGGATGTTGCGATAACATTCCCAGGAGAAGATCAGTACATTCTATAGAATCAGCGCTTTCCCGTATATCAGTGGGCCAATAATTAAAATCTCAGATTATAAGGATTCTGGCATGATTGATATCCAGGTGGGAGATCATATCGCCTAGCAATTGCGGGAATGTGTGCATGACATGGGGAGGGTCTATAGAATAGCGCGCAAATAAAAGAGATTGAGGGAGATTCAAATTTGAGTATTAGGATGTCGATTGAAGGGATACTTGTGATTCCTAAAGAAGTGACCTGGTGTTTCTAGTTGACAATGGCCGTGACCCCGCCTCCTGCTTTCCCCGAGGACCTATTGGCTTGAAGAATATAATAATGCGAGTTATCTGTCCCTGTTGTCAGCAGATAGATGACGCCAATTGAAATTAGTCCAGGCGGAGTAGGAGGTTCCATTATCAGGCCATTTGAAAGGGATGGATAAGGATGAGGATTTGGAGAAGGAAGTTTGTAACTCCCAGTTTGATGTCTCATTAAGCAATTACAAATGTTTCTCTGTTGGGTACCTCCATAGCTAAAGGCAAATCCGTACTGCAAACCGGAGCAGAGCACATGGTCATTTCCGAGTCTTTACAAGCATTACAGAAAATCCTCATCTACATCGTGCTGGAAAAGACATTGGCGGTAAACTGATTATTGGATGCTAAGATGAGATCTTCCAACAAAAGGAAAGCGGTGGGAAGGAATAGGGCTAAAAGAGACAGAGAAAATGTTAAGGTGATATATGTTTTGAAAGTAGACTAAAATGGACAATTTACATATTTGACCATTCCCTAGCCTTAACCTTAGGTTAGTGCCAAAGATTTTAATTTTGCGTATGGTAAGCATTTGCTCTGCAATACTAATGCTGTGTTGCATCAAACCCTGTCTCTATTAAAACCCAGAATTTACAAGAAAAGCTCATGAGGACAAGAACTAGGCACTGAACTGGGCACGTATGTCTTAACAGCTGATCATGATTAACTGATCCTCCTCTCCAATCCAACATTCCCATGTATCTCAAACAGGCCTAGGTAAGCATGCGCATTATCATGTATATACTGGATACTTACCTGTCACCCTCTACTTCAGGTCCCTCTGAGAGGAAGTCTCAAAGAGTCAGAGAAGAGTGGCCAGTGGAAGTGAGCACACAAAATATGTGTGCTGTAGTGTGTAGTCATACCCAATCTTCTCTCTAAATATCTGGATAAATAAGTCTTTGCCAATGCCATGACTTGTAAAAAGAAAGTTCTGCCACTTGTCAAAACGATTGCATTTATACAAGTTTGCTTTTATTTCTACTTTCCTCAAGAGCTCAGAGGAGGAGCCTGAAAGGCAACACATCCATTTAATACAATCCACAACAAGCAAATTAATACAATTAATCAAACCCTACAAAAATCAGAAGTAGATATTCACCAAAACTGATTCTTGTATTCTCAATCCATGTCATTGATACATTTGATGTCAAGATGTATTTTAGTTGCTAATCACAACTGATGGCCGGATTTGAAATGCAGGTATTGTAAAATCCACCGATTTGTGGAGAAAATATGAACTATCTTGTTGAGGATTCTCTGCTGGTGGAAAATCCTCTAGGGGAATTCCCTCCCTTAGAGAGCACGTAGGGTAGAGGTAATTCAGTACCAGGGAACAACTTTTGGACTGAAGGTTGACCACTTTCTTTACAAATGGGAGGCTTTTTCATGCTCTTTTGGCTTCAAGTTAGTTCTGAATTAGAGAAAATGTTGTTTGCTTATTTGCTTTAGGTGACAAATAAGCGCATGTATTTGTTTATATACATATATAGATTTCGCATCCCAAGCATGTTGCAGTGTCTCATGCGAACGTGTTTTAACACACTGCTACTGTCCTTCAATTGACTTCGAAAACTTGTTATCTATGAGTAGTAACTTCAGTAAGAAAGAACAAAATGAACTTGGGATGTGTTTATTAATCAAGGTTATCAAGCATGTCCAGCGTTCCCACTTACCAGTGCAGATTATTCCAATTACAATTGTAAGAAAACAGACACTAAATTATTCATCAAGTAAAAGTCATTTCATAGGCATGACATCTTTGTGTTGCATCTACATTAATTTTATCTTGGGTTTACCAGTCAAAGCAAGTGACACGTTTTCCCTCCCACAGTTCCAGGCTCTGTTTAATAAATCATTCCTGCAAGCAAATTGCTACCACTGATAAGGAAGGAATAAGGAACTAAAGAGCATTATCACACACAAAGTTGACCCTGCTGAACCAGGAGCAACACTTGCTGTCTTCTGACAGATCATCTTAGAAAACCCTGTAATAGTGTATGCTCAACAACAATTTCATACTAAATACACACTAACGCTGCTATATTCTAAGAAACAATGACATTTGATTAGAAAGCTCTGATTATGGTATTTTGTGCCTATATTGCTGTAATTTTCTTTTCATTATGGGTGCCTTGAAGCAAACCTCATAGTACTGCTTTTTTTGTTTTTGGTTTTTTTTAAATACAGGGAACAACGTTTTCCTACGAGATCATCTTCCGTGCTGAAAAATGCCTGGTTTGCCTTAAATCAACACGAATTTGATTACATTTCATGAGTTTTCACAGCGTACAAATCACGGTCAGGATACAATTTCTCTCCAAGCCAGTCTAAATGACATTTGAACACGCAGGGGCTAGATGTATCCACGTTTAGCTCAAGCGCAACGCAGTAACCAGTGTTAAAACAGTGCACACCCTTATTTACGAACAAGTATGGCAAAGCCAATAGGTCTCGCATGAGAGCTGTTGGCATTATCAATGCTTTTTCAGTCATGTTGTACGGCAGTGCAGCTGCAGTACAGAATAGCAAAAGGAAGAAAAAAAAGGCGCTACAATGCGGTCAGCACTGGTTGCAGCATAGCACATTTTTCCTTTACATTATAACATACTGTACAGCAGCCATGCCACAGAACATAATGGCTAAAGAAAATATTGACAAAGGCAGGAGCTCTCAGTCAACAAGACCTATTGGCTTTGCCATTGCTTGTTTTTATTTGCTGGGAGGGTGGGAGAGGAAAGCAATAACGCAGGAAGGTGAGAGTGGGAAAGCAACAATGGGCGAAGTTGGGGGGCAAGCAACAACACATGAGGGATGGGAGGGTGGGATCAGTAGGAAACAAAGCGGCGAGGGAAAGGACGGGGGGAGATGACCTGCAAACACAGAAGATTTGTCAGAACTAACAGCAGTTTTGCACATTACCGAGAACAAATATGCACCCTTTGATGAGCACAGATGCAGAAAACATGTGACAGTGGAAACTTAAAGCTCTGTGGGTGACTGTAAAAATCATGAACTTAGTAACTTCATTTTGAGGGGCATTTGACCTGACAAAACAGTTCTGGACAAAGTGAGCCCCTCTGAATGTTGAGGGAATATAAAACAGAGATATAAATTGTCACCATGAATTTTACCTGGCTCTGGAACCATTTAAAATAAATAGCAATGGAGACATGTTTATTAAGGCTGTGAAGGTGATTGATTTAGAGTTGAAAATACAGTTATACGCAGTTGACACGTGTTAACTATTTTCAAACCTGAGTCCGTAATTCTCACTGTGATCTCACTTACTGAAATGTTTGTGGGTTTTATGTTAAGTGGGATACATTAAGGATTCATCCCCTCTTTAGAGACACTTTAGTGCCTATCTAGAGGAGTTTAATTTTGCAAGGAAGGAGAAATCTTTTAAATGCTATGGGATTTGGATTTCATTGGACTTGAACCACATTTCTGTCATGTACCTAGATTTCTCTATTGGTGAGCTGGCAAAGGAATTCAAAAGATAGGAAAAGCTAGATCTTGAAATTGAGATGGTGGTTCTTTCCAGGGTTCCCTGTATTGTCAAGAATCTATTTTTATGTCCTTGTGTGTTAGGAACTATTGGGTACAGAGGCTTTTTTGACTACTTTCTTTGGAGCTCCAGGGTGAAGGCAACATTTTTATTGAAAAATGGATTACAGATATATAGTGTATCTGGATTTCCTTGCTTGAAACAATCATATTGGGTATTTGTGCTGCATTACATTATCGGTTCAGGTACCTCATGAATGGCAGAAAAATCTCTGGATATGTATTGAAAGTCACATATTCTGATAAAATATGTTTTTCTACATGGAATTCTCAGAGAGTATTGCCATGCAGTAATTGTGTTTTTTAAAATCTATGCTAGAGAAGTGTTGACGAAGTTGGCAACAGAATGGGCTTTAACTAGAAGGCATATGAAACAATTCCTGGTGCAGAGACTGAAAGAAATATTTTGCATAAAATATGCTTGCTGTATTTTTTTCCCTTTCTGAAAAGTAGGCATATGAAGAGCTGTTGTGGAAAAAGTTGTTTTATTTTAGAGTTTAAAATGAAGTAGTCATGTGTAAGAAATACATAAGTGAACTAGATTTAGGAGCAGCAAAGGAAGACATCAGAGCTGAGAGGAGCAAATAGCTCAGAATGCTGGTGCCCTTGTTGTCCTTAGTGAGATACTGCTATGAAACAGAAAAAGTAGGACCTGCAGTTGAAGCTGATACCACAGAAAAATAATTAGAAGTTATGTTGATTTCTTGTGTCAAATAATTGGATGATGATTCTCAGCACCTTTGTGAGATATCATGAAGTTGGCGATAATGGAAGAATCTGGCATTGCATTAACCATGATTCATTTAGTCAGAGACTTACCCCTGTCCACCTCTGAAGGTGGACTTCCCCATTCCCTAATGTTTTGTATATTTCTGCTCATGGACTTACTTTCTAGAGCAAGTATATTCCTCCTTTTCTTTTTTTTATATTTTATTATTGAGAGTTCATAGACAATGGGTAAACATGACATGCCAATTTTCGCAACAGAATCAATCAAGTACAGAATACATTATATAAGAATAGGCAGGCTGACAGTATATCATAAAAATAAAAATACAAATTCAGATTCTAAGAGAGTATAATACTTGAAAAGTGCAATGTGCATAGTGCAATATATTGATAAAAAAAGGCTAACAGTACCTTTCGAAAAAAAGAGAAAGAAGTTGAAAATCAATAACTAACATTCGAACACACTCCAGTATTTATTATATTTTTCTAAGGGCCCCTGACCTCAGTGCATATTTTTTTCCCTTCCCTGAATTCTAGATATTTTTGCCTTTCATGCAGTTAGAGTTGGTACTTTATCCATTTTCCAGCATTGCAAAATAAGAGATTTTGCTACCAGTGATGCTATGAACAGGGACTCGTCATGGGGAGTGGAACTAGGGGAGCAACCCAAGACGGAAATTAATTCCTTAAATGTGATTGTGGCATTGATTATATTACTGAGGTATTTTCCTATGTCCTTCCAGAAATCCTGTATTTTGGTACATTCCCAAATTATATGTTTCCAGGTACCCTTTTCTTCACAACGGAAGCACTATATTGTGGAGAAACGAGGGTTTTCTATAGATTAACAATTTACTGTAGAATTGCATTAGCTTAAAATTAGCACCTCGGAAAATTGATGTGTTAAATTTATTAACTTTATCCCACGTTAATTTATTGATCTCAATATCGTCCCTGTTTCTCCACCTGTCTCTAGCCTTATTATATAATACAATTGAGTAATCTTCATTGAGATTTTTTATCCAAGTGCTAATTTTCTTCTGCGTCACACTATTTAGCGCTTCAGTTATATGTATTTTGTCAAATAAGTTACCTATGTCTAACTCTCTTAGTTCGGCAAGGAGGCTGATAAAAGGCCATTTCAGGATTGTATTCGAAAGCTGGATCTCCCTTTCAATTTCCTCCCAAGACTTTCATCTATTCCCTAGTAAAAAATCCTCAATTTTTTCAAAGCCGTTATTCTTCCAGAGTCTCACAATGTTTTTATTCAGGGTGCCCCCTCTCCTATATTTAAATTCATTAAACTAGTTTAACTATTTATTCTAAAAATATCAGTATTTCAGGAGCTGGGTTTTATGCTTAAATAGCCACTGTATAGACTTATAGTGTACCATCTTTGGGTATTTTGTGATTCTTGCTGGGTCATTATTTTTGAGTTCAATCAACATCTTCCGCATAAAAAAATTATATGCTTCGTGATCTTCTGTGAAAAAAACCCTAAAACTATGATGTGCAAAGGTAGCGTAATAATAATCTCTAATATTTGGAAGCGACAACCCTCCCTGAACGGTCGGGAGGTTCAAAGTGCTGAGTGCTAATCTCGGAGTCTTATTTGCCGATAAAAAGGAAGAAAACATGGCATCCACTTTTTTTTTTTTTTTGGAAAACCTTTATTGAAAATTCAAGGCACACAGCTATTCAGCCTTACATCCCTGAGGCTAGGCAGCAGTATAAAGAACGGAGAAGAGGTGCGCACAAGTCAAATTGAGGAGTAAATCAGGTTTAATTTTATAGTATAAATGAGAAACCTAAGAGAACCACAAGAAGGAAACAAGAAGGAAAGGAGGTGGCAAGGTAAAACACATGAGCGGCAGTGCATGATTCCAGGGGGCGGGCGGGACCATTTAGCTCCCTGTAATAACCATACTGGAAAGGCATACAGAGTGGGGGGGGGGGAAGAAAAACAGGATTCCGTTTAAGTAAACATTTGGGCGGAAGGAAGGGCTAGGGAGAGAGACGAACCTCCAGCGGACCTGTATCGGGGGCACACAAATATCACCTCTATATTCATTCCACGCACCCCAAACAACCCCCCACCTCTTGGGTTTACCCCTGGCCACATACACAGTCTTCTCACGGAGCATGCACCAATCCATATTGGTTTTCCACAGTTCCACGGTGGGGGGAGTCGGGGCACCCCACTTTTGAGCAATGTCTCGCTTGGCCACCATGTACCCCAACGTGACCCAACGGGTTTGAGCAGTAGTGCAGTCAGTCGGACCCCACACGTTCAACAAGCAGCGCCGAGCTTCTGCAGTCAAATCCACACCAGTCACCTCACACATGACCACATGCACCCGTTCCCAATAGGAAGCAATAACCTGGCATTCCCAGATGGTATGCATGAAAGTGGCCAGTGCACCGCACCCACGCCTACAGAGACCATCCACGGAAAGCCCCATGTGGATCAGTCTAGGGCCAGTTACATAAACTCTGTGGAGTATCTTCAATTGGACTAAGCGCAGCCTAGCCGAAATTGCCACTTCTTTGGGGGAAGACACCGCACACTGCCAATCCTCATCATCTAACTCAATCCCATCACGCATCCACTGATCTCTCACATTCAACAACAAATCCGTCCGAACATTTATCAACTTTTTATAAGTCAGGGAAATGGCACTGTCAGGCATATGGCCGTCCAGCACCCTATCTTCCAGCGGGGATAATTCGGGGACCTTCTCACCAATAGGCAGGGCAGACGTAAGGGCATGTCTCAATTGGGCGTATCTGAAATACTCAGTGGCACCCAGTTGAAATTCAGTTTTCAGAGCCTCAAAAGACTTAATTTCCCCCCTGGTCATCACATCAGCCACCTTGGAAATACCAATGAGGTCCCACCGGTCAAACCCCTTCGAGTGCCATAGCCTACCCAGCAAGTCAGAGTCATAAAGTGGAGTGGCCATAGTAAGTCTGCCCTTCCACCCCAATGCTTTCGTAATGGCCCTCCAAATGTGCACAGCAGTCTTGGTGGGACCAGTAATTTTTCCATCCAGAGATCTAGAGTATAGCGCTCGATAATACATCCCATCATTCAAGAGCCAACGGTCCATGGCGTACCCCGGACTCTCCGCCGGTCCATAAAAGCCGTGATTAAGAGCGGCCAATTGGGAGGCCCAATAGTACCGGCGGATGTCAGGCAGGGCAATACCGCCATCGTACCAGGGGATAGTCAGTTTAACTACGGCGATACGCGGCCTGCCCTCCCATAAGAGGGTCCGCTGTAGACCTTCAATTTCCTTGAAATACTTGGAAGGGACGGGATCCTGCGTGTTCTGGAGCGCGTACAAGAATCTCAGCACAATGCCGCGCGGCCCAACAGGGACAGCGGCAATCTTTTCCAGCCCTCCACATCGCGCCTGAGGCGCGCAAGAGGGGGAAGCAAGTTGTTAGTGTATCGTGCCCGGGCATCCGTTGATATATAGATACCCAGGTACTTAAACCCCTGCTGCGAGACCTGTATGGCGCAACCCCTAGGAAGACGTGGGGTTTCTCCACTGAGCACATAGAGATAGGATTTCGACCAGTTAATAACTAGGCCCGAGTACCCACCAAAAGTGCTCAACACGTCAAAAGCCACAATCAAAGACCGACAGGGGGAAGTGAGGTAGAGCAGGATATCGTCCGCGTATAATGAGACTCGGTCCTCAAAGCCCGGTGACCACTTAATCCCACAGATGTCAAGGTGGGTGCGTATCCAGGCAGCGAGCGGCTCAAGCGCTAAAGCAAAAAGGAGTGGCGAGAGTGGACAACCCTGTCTAGTACCCCTGCGCAAGGCAAAGGAAGCCGACACCCGGCCGTTGACCATTACATTGGCCAACGGGGAGGCATAGAGAAGCCTGACCGAACCAATAAAGTCGGGGCCAAACCCAAACTTGGACAACACCGCCCAAAGATAATTCCATTCGAGAGAATCAAACGCCATTGTCGCGTCCAGTGAGGCCAGGACGGTCGGCTCGCAGAGTTTGTGCACCCGCGCCATAACAGCGTTAAGCCTCCGAAGATTAAGAGCGGTGTTGCAGTGAGGTATAAAGCCCGACTGGTCCGGATGAACCAAGTCGGCAATCACACCCACTAGCCGGTTAGCCAGTAACTTAGCCAGAATCTTGGGCTCAGCATTCAGCAGGGAGATCGCCGGTACGATCTGCAAAGGTCCCTGGGCTTCCCCTCCTTATGAATAACCACGATGGTGGCCAAACGCTGGTCCAGCAGAAGCTCACCAGCCTCGCGAGCCTCCAAGAACATACGCCGCAGGGGCACTGCGACGGTGCCAGCCTTAATCTTATAGAGTTCCACCGGAAGACCATTGGGACCGGGAGCCTTGCCAGAGCGCAAAGAACGTATCGTGAGCGCCACCTCATCAGCCGTAATGCCCCTGTCCATGTTGTCACGCTCGGTGTCCGACAGGCAAGGGAGCTCAACTCCCTCCAGAAAAGAGGCCGAGTCCGACTCAGTCAAGGTGGAGACCGAGGTGTAAACAATCTCGAAGTAGTCGGCAAAGGCCGAAACAATAGCGCTGGGGTCAGTAACAACCACCCCGTCCTCACCCAGAACCTCGGGCACCACGCAGGAAGCCATCTCCCTTCTATCCAACCAGGCAAGGAGCATCATAGATCCTCCCTTGCTGTTCCCTGCCCATCGCCTTGGCAGCGTCAGTGGCAGTGGCTCGATACTCCGACTGCTTTAAGGAGAGGGCGTGCAGCAGTTCGGGTGTCGGGTCTGTTTCCAGTTGAGAATCAAGGTCCTCAATTTCCGACTCCAACCGCACCACCTCCTCATCCCTGCGTCTGCGCACCTCGGCTATTAAGGAGAAGGCTTCTCCTCTCAGGACAGTTTTGAAGGCCTCCCACAGAGATAAGGCCGATGATACCGAGCCCGTATTCTCAGAGAAATACAGGTCGATAGCTTTAGCTAGGAGGGCACGAGTTTTGGGGTTGCGACAGTACCAAGGATTGACCGGTACTAGCCTAGAGGTCGCTATGATACCAAAGTCAAACGACACCCAGACCGGGGAGTGGTCCGATATGCCTCTGGCCATCAGACGGGCTCCGGAAACGGTCGATGCCTGGACCGCCGGAGTCAAGATATAGTCAATCCTGGAGAGGCTTCCGTGCGCGCCGGAGTGAAAGGAGTACTGCTGCTGGGCGGGATGGAGAAGCCGCCAACAATCAATAAGACCCATAGTGCTCAGGAAATTTGGGAGCCATGATTGCGCACTACGAAGATCTCTGGATGGAAAACGGTCAAGGGTCCCCGACACCACCGCATTAAAATCCCCACCAAGAATGAGCAATCCCTCCGGCAGGCCCAAAATGGCGCCCCCGAGATCCTGGAAGGTAGTCGTCTGCAGGCCGGGGGGGACATAAACAGAAACCAAAACCAGGGTGCGCCCCTCCCATCTACCCACAACGGCAACATAGCGGCCCATGTCATCAATCACCCTAGTCTCCACCTCCAATGGGAGAGACATTCGCACCATGATCCCAACCCCTCGGGATCCCGAAGAGAACCCGGAGTGAGCCACCATCTTAAACCCTTTCCTGTTGAGTGCGTGGCACATATTGCCAATGAGATGCGTCTCCTGTAGCAAAATGACATAGGGTACACAACGTTTAAACATCTGCAGTACAACCCCACGTTTAATGCGATCCCCCAGCCCGTTCACATTCCAACTCAATACGTTTAATGTCTTACCCCCCATCATCAAAGAAGCACCGTCCCAACCACCACCCCCAGAAAGCAGCTACCACAACATAGTAAACAGGAGAATAGTCACCTTGCCTCAAGAGAAAAGAAAAAAGAGAAACATAAGGAAAACACTCAAACCAACCACTCCCCACCCTGCACCCCTGCATTAGACTAAGAAGCCCCCCAACCAGCAGTGTGCCTGTCGCCCCCAAAAAACTAATCTACGGAAAGCCCCCAGAGGAGAAAAGAGACATCCTATCACCCCCCGTTATCCTCCAGAGTTGAATGGCAGCATTAGAAAGAAAAAGAAGAACATTAGTCTGTGACTGATTGCACTTGCAGGGCCTTCCACCGAAAGAAGTCTGAGGAAACATTGTTCATTCCTGAAGATCAGGACCACCCGACGCCTCTTCCGACTGATCCTCAGGGGCAGTCTGACGTTGAGGCAAAGTGTCCAGCCAGTCCCCGGCAGCCTCCGGCAAGTCAAAAAACACCACCCGGGTGCCATGTTCTATCCGAAGCTTCGCCGGGAAAAGCATAGAGTACTTCATCCCCATCTCCCTCAGCCTACGCTTGACGCCCATAAAACTTTGCCGGCGTTTCTGAACCGCTTGAGTGAAGTCGGGGAAAAATTTCACATCGGCATTCTGGAATTTCAACGGACCACCTCTTCTCGACGCCTGCAGGATCGCATCTCGGTCCCTGTAGTTGAAAAGTCTGGCAATGATGGGGCGCGGAGATGCTCCCAGTTTCGGTTGGCCACCGGGTAGTCTGTGTGGTCACTCCACCGAAAAGAACTTGCTCAGTCCACCGGGAGCCAAGAGCTTCAACACCAAGTTCTCAACAAAGAGATCGGCAGCATCTTCCTCGGCGCCCTCCGGCACACCAATAATGCGGACGTTCTGGCGCCTTGCCCGTCCTTCAAAATCATCGAGCCTGCGGGCAAGCAGCATGTTAGCGGCTTTCAGGTCCCAAACCTCCGATTGCACGTCGGACATATCGGTAGTCAAACTCGACGTCTTAATGTCGAGCGACTTGACCCCGTCGTTCGTCTTTCCGAGGTCGGCCCTGATAAGGTTGACTTCAATCGCCAACGTGTCGACCTTGTGCGACAACACTTCGTGCTGCTTATGCATTTCGGCCTTGATGCCCGCAATGGCCCCCATAACATCCCGGAGGGTGGGTTCAGCATCGTCCGGAGACACATCACGCTGCGAGTCTTTAGCATGGCCTGAAGCACCAGGCGATCCCTTTGGGAGGGAGAAGCGTTCAGAGATGGTGGTCTGCGAGAGGGAAGGTTTCCTGCTGACTCTCGGTGGCTTCCCTTTGTCCGGGTCACCTCTGCCCGCCATGATGGGCGACGGGGGTATCGCAGCCCAGAGAGAGGTCTAACCGGCACTACCACTTCCAGACGGCAGAAATCAGTAATCACATCCACCGTCTCATCAGAACGTCAGGCCGCTGGACAATCTGGTCTGGCCACCAGCGCAGAACGGGGCAGCGCCAACCTCTCGAGCTGCCACCGTGTAGAAGCACCACCGTCCCTCTCGTGATGCCAGACTGTTATGGCGTCGTCGTCGCCAATCTTCACCACGGTGTAACTCAGCGCAGGAAACCCGGATCTTCGATCGGAGAACGGGCCCCGCCTCAGCAACAGCACCGCAACAAATTCCCACTACTGTGGGACAGGATTGGTAGCAGGATCAATACGGAGGATCGGAGGCTCTTCGGAGCTCCGAGCTCACGCGGCCATCTTGGTTGCCCGCAAAGCTCCTCCATGGCATCCACTTTTTAAAAAAATGAAACCTGAATTACGCAAGGAGCTGCACTAAAAAGGAAGTTAAAAAGTGGCAGGACAGACATGCAAATTAGGTCGGCACGAGCCATTATTGATAACGGCAATTGGCTCCATCGATTTAATTGAGAGCCAACCCTTTTTAATAGAGGTATATAATTCAGTGGATAAAGATCTTCCAGGTTTTCTGAGATAAAAATTCCCAAATATTTCTTAGGGAGGGTATTATATATCTGCCTAAATTCTATTAATAAAGTGTCTACCGTGCAATTACATAAGATGATTTCCGTTTTGTTTGTATTTATCTTATAGCCTCCTAGTTTTTGGAAATCAGAGAAGTTTTTAAAATTTCCACTTGACTGGAAGGCTGTGAATTTAGAAAGAGAACAATGTCATCAGCATAGAGTTTTATATTCGTCATTCTGACTACTGGTACTATACCGGACATTTTCCCCCTAATTGCGATCACCAAGGGTTCAATAAATCAGGCAAATAAAATTGGCGATAGAGCTCAGCCTTGGCGCGTGCCTCTGTTAATTTGACATGTCCCAACGTTTATATTATTAATAATAATCTGTGCCCTAGAGTTCCCATAGAGTTGTTTCAGGAGGGAGATAAAATCAATTGGGAAATCAAAGCTGTGCAAAATCGCAAAAAGGCAGTCCCATGACACAAGGTCGAAAGCCTTTTCAGCATCTAAAAGCCAAATCTGTGCTTCCACTTTATTAATGGTAAAATAATCCAATGCCTCCAATAAAAATGTTGTGTTAGTATGGAGGTGTTTTCCTGCTATAAAACCACACTGATCTGAACCGACAAGTTATCCTACTATTTTATTCAACCGGTTCACCAGAAGTTTCGTAAAGATTTTGTAGTCTGTATTTAAAAGACTTATAGGCCTGTATGAGTTTGTGTTTTCCTTATCTTTTCCTTTTTTTAGAATACTGACTACCACTGCAGTGCGCAAGGAATCCGACGGGGACCCTCCTTGTAATAAATAATTAGCTAGTAGCAGGAACTCTTTACAAAGGGCACCATCGATTTTTTTTTTAATTCCACTGGAACACCATCCTCACCAGTGACTTTGCCACTAGGGAGGGAGCTGATTACCGCATCTATTTCTGCCTTTGTGAACTCCTCAACTAAAATTTTTTGTACTCGTTACCTAATTTGGGAATTTGAAGTGCCCCTAAAAATTCACAAATGGTTTCGCTTGCAGCCCTTTCACTAGTCTGATGAACTCCCTCATAGTGTTTTAAAAACATCTCACCTATAGATGCAGTAGTCTTCACATGCACTTTGGTAACAGGAGCCAAGAAGTGATCTATCCTATTACGAATTTGATTTTCTTTAGCTTGCCACGCTAGGAGTCTGCCTGTATATTCACTCTCTTCATAAAGCTTCTGGGCATAAAGACTACTATTTGCGTCACCTAAATCGTAATAAAATTCCTCCTTTTCTTGATGGCATTTTCATTTGGTTCTACTTGCAATGCTATGTTTGCTGCGGCTTCAAATGTCCCAACTTAACCGCAACCTTAGTTTAGCATTAGGGCATTTACCCTTATGAGAACAGATTGTATCTCACTTTACATAAGCTTTGTTTGATAATGTGTAGTGGACTGTAAAAGCTCAAAACTTACCATTGGCATAGTGCCTCAAATTTAGACTTACTGGGTAGCAGCTATGGGAGGCAGGAGTTATGAAGAGACCACAGGACCCCAAGTGTACCATGAAATGTGAAATTCGAAAAACTGGTGGGAGTTTAGGATTGGTTAACCTGCACTGCTTAAACAGCAAAAAGGAAAATTCTACACAGACAAGAGCTAAGTAGTTGGCATAGAAAACATCACTTCTCTTCGAGACAGTATTAGCTACCTATTTAAAGCTACCAGGGTGTGAAAAGATATATATGGTCCACCAATTCTGCAAGTCAGAGGATCATTCATGCTATTGTTCTACATCATTTTAAATTAAATGACCTGGTGGCAAGTTAAGAAAATACCTAGGGGCCGTAAAGGCAACTTCTGTTTTTGGTAGATTCCATCAAAATCTGAGAAGCATTTTCATAGAATGTAGGGAAGGCTTTAAAGCAATGCATGTTCAATTCTGCTTAGGAATTTTTGGGAGTATTGAAGAATGGACTGAGTGAATGGTGGTTTTCTTTAAAGAGAAATTGGATCAACTTTGTTGTTTGTAACTGTCATCTGTGACACGTGTGATGAACCACAAGACAATATAAGGGAAACAGCGGATCAGCCACATGCTTGCATTCTTTTCAGGTGGTCTGTTGGTTGCCTGGGGAAGAATTTGTGTTGAAGATATTATCTTGAGTCTGAGCCTTGACTATTAGTTTTGATCCAGTGTTTTGGGAACTAAATATGGCAGCATTCCTGTGTGCTTGATCAGCCATTTAATCTCATCCAAAATTATCAAGTTAAAATTTATTTTCCAGTTACTTTTCTCAATGACCATGATAGCTTGAGCACTCCACATACAGAAATTGCTTGTGTTGTTTTCCAACGGTAGATGTGACCTCTTGTGCCACTCACAATAAGGCCAGATTACATGAAGATACCACAGAGGAGGGCGTTTGTGCACTGACATTTTCTCTCAATTTAAAAAGGCAATTTTTAACATCCAGCTGATGAAAAATATAATTTTAGACATGTCAGTACCAGGTGATAGGTGGAAATCCTTGTAAACTGTTAGCGATTATAACATCACTGTACAATACCTGTGCATCTGTGCAAATTTGTGTAGTCTGGCATGGAGTGTTTTGGTCAGTGCGTGCTTGCCTTTCTTTACTTCCTGTTTCCTTGTTCTATAACTGTATACTAGTTCTACACCTGTTCTGCCTGTATTCTAGAAACATTTTATTCTGAGTTTGCAACTGACTCTTTGAATTACTATCATTTTTTGTTGACAACTAGTTGCTTGCAGGTGTTCTACATGGTCTATTCAATCTATTAAATTACAATTCTTTTTGCCATTACTATTGTATATTCAAAGGACTGGATTCATGAAAATTTTGCCAATATCTCCTCACAAATCTTTTATTGCATTTCCTGAGCCTAAGGTTCTCAATTCTCAATTGGTGAACATGACCAGTAGTGTAGCGAGGATGCCATGGACCCATGTGCAAGCAAGGACAGTCCCCCCTTTGATTGCTGTTGGGATAGTAAAATACAGCAATTTACAGGGTTCAGACAGCCTTTCAGGGCTCTAGCCCTGGTGCCACCTCATCAGCTGCACCAATGATACCTATGTCCCCTCTACACGAGCAGAGAAACAGTAGGCCATGCATTCAGGTAGTGTGCTTTCAGGTTAAGAGTGGCTTTCTTTCCATGTATGGTCTGTGGGCATCTGCTGGCTGCTCTGATAACTATGATCCCCTTGGGTTTAATGGGCCACATTTACTACAGCAGGGTATTGCCCTTTCTCCTGTTACGTAGCCAAATTGGTAAACTGATTGTAACTCTTACACTGATGAGCCTCATTCCTCATTGCTTAAAATTCATGTATAAATGCAAAAACAACAGTTGATGAACAGAATGCAGAACAATGTCATACATTTACCCCAGTACAGAGATCTGGGCCTAAATCCATTGTTGTTTTGCCCTCCACACCACCCCAGTTCAGACACGGCCATATGCAAATCAGCTTGACCCTGTGCCTCATGGGAACAGTCCAGTCCGAGCTGCAAAGCCACGTCTTCCCTGGAACGGAATTAAGCATCCTAGTACCGGTTTCTGGCTATCAGCCGTCATCAGCCAGGATAGCTTGACTCCAGTGGTGTGGAGAGCACGGGACTCACGTCTGAGCATACCCTTCCCACTCAGGGTGACAAATGCAAAAACAACAGTTGATGGACAGAATACATAACAATGTCATACACCCCAGTACAGAGATCTGGGCCTAAATCCATCATTTTTTTGCACACCACCCCAGTTCAGACATGGCCATATGCAAATTAGCCTTGACCTTGCGCCTCATGGGAACAGTCCAGCCTGAACTGCCAAGCCATGTCTTTCCTGGACCGGAATCAAGCATCCTAGGACCGGTTTCTGGCTATCATTTGTCATCAGCCAGGAAAGCTTGACTCCAGTGGTGTGGAGAGCACGGGACTTGGAGAACCGGGCCTTATGGGCCGGGCGGTGCAGGGCACGCCTTAATCCCCAGGCTCACCTGCCTTGTTACTAAAAGAGACACGAGACACTCCGTTGAGCGTGGAAGCCAGGTGTATTAGCTGCAGCTAGGCACAGTTATCCTAGAAGTACATGCAAAGTGTAAGTTCTAAGGAGACTGTCACTTCAATCCCTGGCGTACAATCTCTTATACTAAACACATTTACGATATCCCACTCCCCACACACACAAAACGAACCAATAGGAAAAGTTGGAAAACAAGCTATCAGATATCCTAGTATACACCTCTTTCTCGGACCCCGTGTGTCACCCCTCCCAACAAATTAATCAGTGATGGTGTTCACAATCCCCTTTCGCAGGTGGCAGGACATACTAGTGTGCCTCAATGGATGGTTGTGTAATACGAGCATACAAGGAGATAATAGTGAAGGCCAGTCGGATAAGATAGTATAAGGGAAGAATGGGAGAGGGTAAATAGTTGGCTGAGACAGGGATCAATCGAGCCAGACATGGATTAACAAACTCGGCCAGACCCTGACATCAGGTTTCATGAACAAGGACAATGAAGTTACTTCTTAAATGAAAAAACACGTAGCAGCTGAAAAAGCAAAAGCATCACGTTCGCCATGTCGCCTGAGTGAGGGCAACACAAAATGGCGACCGGACACAAAATGGCGGCTAGATACGGGACGAAATCTGAAATCGCAGAACCTCAGACTCACGTCTGAGCATACCCTTCCCACTAGGGGTGACAAATGCAAAAACAACAGTTGATGGACAGAATGCAGAACAATGTCATTCATGCACCCCAGTACAGAGAACTGGGCCTAAATCTGTCGTTTTCCTGCACTCCACACCACCCCAGTTCAGACATGGCCATATGCAAATCAGCCTTGACCCTGTGCCTCATGGGAACAGTCCAGCCTGAACTGCCAAGCCATGTCTTCCCTGGACCGGAATCAAGCATCCTAGGACCAGTTTCTGGCTATCAACCGTAATCAGCCAGGATAGCTTGACTCCAGTGGTGTGGAGAGCACGGGACTCACGTCTGAGCATACCCTTCCCACTCGATGTGACAAATGCACAAACAACAGTTGATGGACAGAATATAGAACAATGCCATACATTCACCCCAGTACAGAGATCTGGGACTAAATCCATCATTTTTTTGCACTCCACACCACCCCAGTTCAGATATGGCCATATGCAAATCAGCCTTGACTCTGTGTCTCATGGGAACAGTCCAGCCCGAACTGCCAAGCCATGTCTTCCCTGGACTGGAATCAAGCATCCTAGGACCGGTTTCTGGCTATCAGCCGTCATCCGCCAGGATAGCTTGACTCCAGTGGTGTGGCGAGCACAGGACTCACGTCTGAGCATACCCTTCCCACTCGGGGTAACAAATGCAAAAACAACAGTTGATGGACAGAATGCAGAGCAATGTCATAAAGTCACCCCAGTACAGAGATATGGGCCTAAATCCATAGTTTTTTTGCACTCCACACCACCCCAGTTCAGACATGGCCATATGCAAATCAGCCTTGAACCTGCGCCTCATGGGAACAGTCCAGCCCGAACTGCCAAGCCATGTCTTCCCTGGACCAGAATCAAGCATCCTAGGACCGGTTTCTGGCTATCAGCTGTCATCAGCCAGGATAGCTTGACTCAAGTGTTGTGGAGAGCAGGGGACTTACGTCTGAGCATACCCTTCCCACTCAGGGTGACAAATACAAAAACAACAGTTGATGGACAGAATGTAGAACAATGTCATAGATTCACCCCAGGACAGAGATCTGGGCCTAAATCCATCGTTTGTTTGCACTCCACACCACCCCAGTTCAGACATGGCCACATGCAAATCAGCCTTGACCCTGTGCCTCATGGAAACAGTCCAGCCCGAACTGCCAAGCCATGCCTTCCCTGGACCGGAATCAAGCATCCTAGGACCGGTTTCTGGCTATCAGCCATCATTATCCAGGATAGTTTGACTCGAGTGGTGTGGTGAGCACAGGACTCATGTCTGAGCATACCCTTCCCTCTCGGTCTGACAAATGCAATTTTGTCCATTAACTGTTGTATTTGCATTAGAATTCATGTATAGGTCAGAGACAAAAACAAAATACACTCACAACTCTGGTCCTCACACACAGCAATCAATTACCCATAGCATGGAAATAAAAATGGTAATGTAGCACGTCTGCGCAGTTGCAGTCAGCCTATGATTAAGGGGCTTGGGGCCCGAAAAGTGTCAGGCTGAGTCAAAACTGATCGGAATGCAACATGCAGTTTCCCCTCAAATAAAATGCAGATGAATTGAGCTGTAGTGAGTGTGCTCTCGTTTGTGGACAACTTTGCCCTTAGATACTATTTAGGCAGCAGACCATTACAATTGTACCAACATTCAGAAATGCTACTAAAAATAGAACTATGCCTAGAGAATAACTTTTTCCTGTTTGGTACCAACACTAATAGACAACTCAAATGGACAGCTATGGGCACCTGCTTTGCCCCCAGCTATGCAAATCTTCACATGGGATGGTGGGAGGAGCAGGTGCTTAGAGTCAAATACAGGAAGAATTGGAAGGAAAACATTGAGGTCTGGATCGGATTCATTGATGACTTGTTCGTCATATGGAAAGGGTGATTAGAAAGTGCTAGAATGTTTTTAGCAGCCCTCAATGGGAATACTCTCAATTTGATATTTACTTGTAATATAAGTGATTCTACTGTACATTTTTTAGATGTGGAGGTTTTTATAAGTGATGGTACTTTACATACTCGTATTTTTAGAAAACCCACTGCGGGGAACTCTGTATTGCACGGTAGTAGTTTCCACCCCCAAAAACTATAACAGGTAAGTAAACTTATAAATAAATTAAACAAATTTCGTTGTGTGTACTGCATCACCAAATGCAATGCAGTGCACACAACAAAATTTGTTTGATTTATTTATAAATTTACTTACCTGTTATAGTCCGTAATCCATACATTACAACCACCCACCATGCCCCTCCCCATCCCTACGTCACCGCCCTGCAGTTAAACCTACTACTGGCCGTGACTGTGCCAGGGGCTCTTTTGGAATTTTGTCCCAGTGATAATTGAAGTCCCCAACCACAAGCAGCCATTGATACCGTGTGCAGAGGTCAGAAATAATCTCTGAAAGGAGATTGTTGATGCCAGGGGTTGACAGCGCAGGACAATGCACTACCAGAAGCAGAAGGCAGGAGTTTTGGAATGAGATTTTAACCCCAAGGATGTCTGCATTATCAATATTCTCTGCCGCCATTTTGGTAACCACAAACTACTTCTTAAAGAATATGGCCACACCCCCTCCTCTTGTTTTATCTCCTCATTTATGCCACAGGGCATCAATGTCTCCTGGTATGGCTGTGATAATGTCTGGAACTGAAGTGTCACCTAGCCAGGTTCCTGTAAGTGCCATAAACTCTATATATACCCATCCTGTAGGAGTGAAAAGACTTCAAGGTGGTGTTTGTGTAGGGATTGCGTGTTAAGAGTTGCTACCTTCAACCCATTGCTGGCTTTGGAAGCAGTGTTTTTGTGAGGTACTGGGGGTGAAATCGTATGTTTGTCCCCTCCATTTATCCTCAGTAATTTTTCCTCACTTAGCTTAGCTACAGTATTTCTGCTTAGATTACAGTTACCTGAGGCTAAGGATTGTAGTTCTTTCACAGAGTACATCAGCAATTGGCTAGGGATCCTGGCCCCTGGGCCGGGTCGGGTACGGACGGGCGCAGACAGGCTTGCCTTTGGCGTGCCGGCAGAACACCAGCTGTGTGCGACCACTGCGTCCTCTTCAGCTCCATGCTCAAACATTAAATATCCTAAAAGACAGAGAATGAATCAGGACTGGCAGCAATGAGTAATAAGAGGTCTACTCACCGTATTGGAAATCTTTCCTGTTTTTCCAATTTCTATAAGCGCATACATGTCGTAATGAGATTGCCTGAAATATGTACTTGCACTTTAAATCAGAGAACAGGTAAAAAAATATCAGCAACGGCAGCCAACAAGTGTGGTTTTCGGCAGAATTCAGCACTAGCGCTTTTTGTACTATAACTTAGATGCATAGTTCGAATCTAGATAGATATACGTGTATCACACGTTGAACAGCTTAGGAAAGATGCCATGTCGGAATATGCTAAATGGATCTATTGACCCAGTTGGAAAACCACACTAGTTGACCCAGCAGGTGGTGTGACACCCGTTATAGTAACACTTATGAAGGGCTTGTTTGTCTGGTACAATAAAGTTCATTGAGAGATAAAAAAAGAAAAAGCGATTGTAGGGAAGAAAAGAAAGAAAATAAAATGAAAGACAAAAGTGTAAAATTGACAAAATAATTCAAAAAAGTTAAAAGAGTTTTGCTTGTTTCAAAGAACACAATATTTGCAATGTAAAATGAGCTTTATCGTCACTGTGTTGTATTCTGTCTATGTTCATGTTACCACGTGATGGTAACAATGCAATTTAAATTGAGTTGGGAGTTTAGCTCTGTAAGTGATCAAGGCAGGGGACCCTGCCAAAAAGCATCATAGCCCGCCCGAATTTTGCAATAAATCATAACCTTACCTCAAGCTTGGATTGCAATGTCGTGTTATGATACGCGGAGTTGGTGTGCCAGTTCCGTTTATGGATATATAAATATAAATATAAATATATATATATAAATAAATAAATAAATATATATATATATATATATATATATATATATATATATATATATATATATATATATATATATATATATATATACACAATCCAAGAGTTGCCCCAAGTGAGGAAGTCGCACCCGGAGGGGTAAACGCACACCGCTGCGGGCAGCAACATGCGCAGCTTCTCTCCTTCCTGCCACCCTTGGTATTAGCCAGACGCGTTTCAAGCGGTTATCGCTCTTCCTCAGTGGCTACATGAACACAGAAGCAGCTGCGTGTGGTGGAAGATTTCTTTATTTCAAATTACAGTCCCGCCCATATGGGCGCATGGCATCCTGGATATAGTAGTCCAATAATGGTTGCCCCGACTTTAACTTCCATAATACACCCCAGTGGGTGCAGCTGCCTCTCGTGAAGTGTTGAACAATGTCTCTCCCCCAGTGGGTGATGGCACATAGAAGAAACTCTGCGCTGCTGCCAATATTTCCTCACAGCTAGGCCCCCTCCGCTCCTTACTAAGTCCGTGTTTGCGAGCTTCTGGAACCGCCCGGTTAAGGCAGCGGGACCTCCTCGCGGCCGGACCTGCCGCTAAACACACAATCCAAGAGTTGCCCCAAGTGAGGAAGTCGCACCCGGAGGGGTAAACGCACACCGCTGCGGGCAGCAACATGCGCAGCTTCTCTCCTTCCTGCCACCCTTGGTATTAGCCAGACGCGTTTCAAGCGGTTATCGCTCTTCCTCAGTGGCTACATGAACACAGAAGCAGCTGCGTGTGGTGGAAGATTTCTTTATTTCAAATTACAGTCCCGCCCATATGGGCGCATGGCATCCTGGATATAGTAGTCCAATAATGGTTGCCCCGACTTTAACTTCCATAATACACCCCAGTGGGTGCAGCTGCCTCTCGTGAAGTGTTGAACAATGTCTCTCCCCCAGTGGGTGATGGCACATAGAAGAAACTCTGCGTTGCTGCCAATATTTCCTCACAGCTAGGCCCCCTCCGCTCCTTACTAAGTCCGCGTTTGCGAGCTTCTGGAACCGCCCGGTTAAGGCAGCGGGACCTCCTCGCGGCCGGACCTGCCGCTAAACACACAATCCAAGAGTTGCCCCAAGTGAGGAAGTCGCACCCGGAGGGGTAAACGCACACCGCTGCGGGCAGCAACATGCACAGCTTCTCTCCTTCCTGCCACCCTTGGTATTAGCCAGACGCGTTTCAAGCGGTTATCGCTCTTCCTCAGTGGCTACATGAACACAGAAGCAGCTGCGTGTGGTGGAAGATTTCTTTATTTCAAATTACAGTCCCGCCCATATGGGCGCATGGCATCCTGGATATAGTAGTCCAATAATGGTTGCCCCGACTTTAACTTCCATAATACACCCCAGTGGGTGCAGCTGCCTCTCGTGAAGTGTTGAACAATGTCTCTCCCCCAGTGGGTGATGGCACATAGAAGAAAATCTGCGCTGCTGCCAATATTTCCTCACAGCTAGGCCCCCTCCGCTCCTTACTAAGTCCGCGTTTGCGAGCTTCTGGAACCGCCCGGTTAAGGCAGCGGGACCTCCTCGCGGCCGGACCTGCCGCTAAACACACAATCCAAGAGTTGCCCCAAGTGAGGAAGTCGCACCCGGAGGGGTAAACGCACACCGCTGCGGGCAGCAACATGCGCAGCTTCTCTCCTTCCTGCCACCCTTGGTATTAGCCAGACGCGTTTCAAGCGGTTATCGCTCTTCCTCAGTGGCTACATGAACACAGAAGCAGCTGCGTGTGGTGGAAGATTTCTTTATTTCAAATTACAGTCCCGCCCATATGGGCGCATGGCATCCTGGATATAGTAGTCCAATAATGGTTGCCCCGACTTTAACTTCCATAATACACCCCAGTGGGTGCAGCTGCCTCTCGTGAAGTGTTGAACAATGTCTCTCCCCCAGTGGGTGATGGCACATAGAAGAAACTCTGCACTGCTGCCAATATTTACTCACAGCTAGGCCCCCTCCGCTCCTTACTAAGTCCGCGTTTGCGAGCTTCTGGAACCGCCCGGTTAAGGCAGCGGGACCTCCTCGCGGCCGGACCTGCCGCTAAACACACAATCCAAGAGTTGCCCCAAGTGAGGAAGTCGCACCCGGAGGGGTAAACGCACACCGCTGCGGGCAGCAACATGCGCAGCTTCTCTCCTTCCTGCCACCCTTGGTATTAGCCAGACGCATTTCAAGCATCCAATAACCCATGTACATACTTATGTAGCTACTCACCAACCCATGCAGCTACTTATACACAAAGTGAAACACTAATACATATATTTAAACATGTAAACATTACTCACTAATACTTATTTTTCAGAAAGACACACATTCACTGGATGGTGTCATCAGTGATGTCATGAGTGATGTCACTGACCATGTCATGAGTGATGTAATATGTGACGCCATCAGCAGTGCATTGCACGCGCAAGGTATAGTGAGTCCAACTAACTATAACGTGGGAATTTCAATGGTTTTATGTCAGTAAAATTTCCAGCTAACTATAACTGGTGTGAAACCTATGGTTTTTTCAGTGAATATATATATATATAGATAGATAGATAGATATAGATATAGATATAGATGTATATGTAGATGTAGATGTAGATATAGATATAGATATAGATATATATATAGATATATATATATCATCTTTTGATGTGTTCACTGGAAGTTGGCTTCTTCCCTTTTAAACGGACCCCTCGCCCGGAAGTAGGCTGGCCGTAATTTGAAGCCGACGAGGAGATTTGCTCAGTGGGAGCATTTTCAGTCAGCCCCCTGCAACGACACATTAGTGAGAAACGCAAAGTGGAGGTGTTTTGCGGGAGTCGGAGGACTCTTTGAGTCACCATCTACACGTGGTGAGTCAGTTAGCATTACACTGTGGGTGAGGAGGGGCTGGGAGTGCCAGTACAGACAGTAGTGGTGAATAATGCAGTCCACAATACAGAAATTGAACTGCATTAGGTGCTATGTCTAATGACATTTATTTATTTATTTATTTTTAAAATTTATAAAGCGCAACGTATGCCCATGGGCGTCTTGGCGCTGTGACTCATTATGGCCTAGGCTCAGGATATATATTCAATTTAACCATGCAGGAGAGGGAGGGTATTATTGGTTAAAAAGCCACGTCTTTAACCGTTTCCTAAACTGTAGCAGAGTGGGGGAGGATCTGATTTCCAGTGGAAGTGTATTCCAGAGTCTGGCTGCGGCGATGGTAAAAGATCTGTCTCCCCAAGTAACAGTCTTTGTTCTCGGTACAGTGAGGAGGTGAGCATTTACTGACCTTAGTTGTCTAGCAGGCCGGTAGAGTATAAGCTTCTCCTTCAGGAACTTTGGCCCTTGGTGACGAGTAGCTTTAAAAGTGATACATAAGGTCTTAAACTTGATTCTATTTGTCACCGTCAGCCAATGATAGCTCCTGATAGTCTGTTTGATTGGTTGAAATTTCGGGGTACCAGACAGCAGCCTTGCCGCCGCATTCTGGACCATTTGCATTTTAGCCACAACCCGGGCCTGAGCATTCAGGAACAGGCCGTTGCAATAATCCAAGGCGGACAGTACCAGTGAGCTCACCACTGTTTTTCCTCCTTTGTCTGAAAGAAATGGTATAATTTTCCTCAGGAGTTTGAGCTTGAAAAAAGCTGTAGAGGCTACTTGATTGGCGTGTTGAACAAAGTTGAGTTTCTCATCAAAAATCACCCCTAGATTTCTGACTTTCTGCACCGGGGATGGCAGTGCCCCTAGCAACGGGGGCCACCATATTGAGGACCAGATCGGGAAAAGCTTTCCAAAAATGATCACCTCAGTTTTTTCTGAGTTCAACCTTAGGCAATTACAAGCCATCCATTCCTTGATGGCCAGCATGCCATCTTGAAACCTAGCTGCCACCTCCTCGCCGTCATCGTTGATGGCCAGGACCAGCTGAGTATCGTCATTCCTAAGGGAATGGGAGATGGCGGCGGAGGAATTTTTCCCCAAACTTACCTAAAATCCTGCAAGGAGGAGGCAGCAGGAAAACAAAGGACAATGATTCCAACGACGATGTTAAAAGCCTTATTAAAGCCTTGGAGAAAAATAGCAGAAGTGAACTCACCACGTGGTGGGAAATAAAGTCACTTGAATAATATCACGAAGTAGGTAGGATCCCAAGAGAACTTCGTATAAAGTTGGCACCGAGTTTCGATAATCCAAATCCCCTCCTATTGAAGGAGTGGGCTGAAAGCAATCTAGATGCTTCCATGCGCTTGGTATGTCTGTTGGTTAAGTATGCAAGGATTGACAGAGATAAGAACATGGAGGAAATACCAAGAATCAACAGTGAATTAAGTGAATTGGAACATCAGAATAGCGAGGAGTACATAGAAAAAAAGTATCAAAGACATGAAAGATCGCCTGAAAAGCAAGATGAAGTTATAAAAACGAGGAAGGCATTTAAATTTGCCAGTGATAAAAATGACTACGAACATGGGCAGATTTTTACGTTTGCACGACAATTTGACTATTTGCGCAAGCAGAAAGTTACCACTGCTATTATAGTGGCAGTGAACATGAGACCAACAAATCTAGCAGGAACTGATTCAAATATATCTACATCGGATGCCAGTATGGCCCCAAGTGAAACTTAATCCGAAGATAGGAACCCAGGTGCAGATCGGGGGGATTTGGGCCAATTAACACTCGCGGAGGAACTGGATTACATAAGAATAGAACGCAAACAGTGGTTGCGACCGTGCAATCCAAACGCCGCAACAAACATAGGAGGAATGTAAGAAGGCATCAAAGAAGGAAATGCCTTAGGAACAAGAGAATGGAGACAGCAGAACCAACGCTGGAAGGAAATCTAGTGGTTAATGATAATACCATTATTTTTTTTTTTTTTTTTTTTTTTTTTTTTTTTTTAAGACGTTTATTAAAGTTTCAGTAATACACAGCGTCTTGCACACAACCCGGAGGCAGGCCGCTATTTATCATACGTAAAGTATCAAAACATCAAAGCAGTGGTAACGGCCATCCTTGCCAAGTCGTAAATCGTGTAAAGAACATCTGAATACCTTCGGATAGTAGTGTTCACTGACCTAATCCGTCTCATTTTTTAACATTTTTTTAAACAACCATAACTTGTCTCTATGAGAATCAGGATTGTACCAGTTATTATCAACATCCTACAGGGTTACATTATACAAGCATTTTCTATCGGTTCCTAAGCTCATCATCATATTGTGGAGACAGTCCCCTTCACAAGACACATTACTAGCCTTGCCTGGCACTCCCTGCGCCTCCCCCCGTCTATTATGGCACATCTCGTAATTGCAACCATGACCCCCCTCCAGATGTACTCCAAGTTACACAGTATATATCGTAGCGACTTAGATCGTTCCTCATCACACTCATTCCAAAGACATCCCCGCCATGCCCCAAAAAACACACAGAAGGCTATCATATGGCAAAGACACTGTAGCCCACCCTCTATGGGTCATCATCAGGTTCTAGCAGTTCCTCCGGGGGCTCACATAGGTTCCCACGATATTCATTCCAATTATTCCATATTCTCGACCATTTCTTAGGGCACCCTCTATGCACATATACTGCCCTTTCCGCTATCATTGCTGAGTCCATATCATTACACCAGCGAGTACATGAGGGTTTCACACCAGATCCCCATCTCCTAGCGATGTTACGCTTTGCTATGGCCATACCCAGTGCCGCCCAGAGTTGCAATCCCCTGTTCATATCGGTAGGAGACCAAATGTTTAGTAGACAGCACTTAGGGTCATTCTGCAGCACAACCCCCGTCGCCTCCGATATCTCAAACAACACTTCCTCCCAATAAGATTGTATTTTGCGGCAATCCCATAAAATATGATAAAAAGTCCCTGGGGATCCACAACCTCTGAGGCAGGTAGGTTCCGGGGTACGCCCCAGTTTATGTAGTAGAGTACGGGAATAGTACACCCTATGCAGTATTTTTAATTGTACCAGTTTCAGTCGTGAAGGTATGGTGGTCTCTCTGGGCGAGGCCAGTGCATGTAACCAGTCCTCATCAGCTATGTCTCCCAGATCCACCTCCCATCTGCTACGGAGGACTACCGTGGGGTCAGGGAGATTATTGACAAGCTTCCGATATGTAAGGGAGATCGCCTTCTTATCTAAGTGGTCAGTAAGGAGTCTATCCTCCAGGGGGGAGGATGCGGCGAGGATTGAGTCAGATGGGATGGCTCCCTGCAAGGCGTGTTTGATTTGTGCATATCTATAGTGTTCATTTTCCCCCATTCCATACTTCTCTCGCAGGGCTGGGAATGAAATAACCCCCCCCCTTATCCATAGGTCTCCGATTGTCGATATGCCAATTAGATCCCATTGCCTGAAACCTTTTGAGTTCGACAGTGTGCCAAGTTTGGGGGTATCCCAGAGTGGTGTGGCCAGCGTAAGGACTCCCTCCCATCCTAGAGCTCTCTGTGCAGCATGCCAAATCTTGATCGTGTGTGCCGTAGGGCCCGTGAGTGTGTGCCGGCGTTTGTTTGAGTAGAGTGCCTTCATAAGTTTGTCTGGGGGGAGAACGGTCCTGTCAAGGGCGTAGGCCGGATCTCGTTGCGGGGCATGCAGCCATTGGTTCACCACCATAAGTTGAGCTGCCCAGTAGTATAGCTTGACGTTCGGCAAGGCGATGCCCCCGTCATACCAACTACGTGACAATTTAGCCTGCGCTATACGGGCCGGTTTACCGTCCCATAAGAGTGTGGCGATCTCAGCATCGATCGATTTTAAATATGTGAGAGGGACCGGAAATGGGGTGTTTTGTAATGCATAGAGGAGTCTCGGGAGTGAGAGCATTTTAAAGAGGGCCGCCCTGCCCAGTAGAGTCAAAGGAAGGGAGCGCCAGTGCTTCACATCCGACTTTAGCCTCTGTAGAGGTTTCAGTAGGTTTTCTTCCATAAAGACTGGCTCCTCTGGGGTGATGTATATCCCGAGATACTTAAACCCTCTGGATACCGTTTGCAAGGTGCAGCCATGTGGCAGCATGGGCGTCGAACCACGTAATACATACAGGAGCGACTTGGCCCAGTTAATGGTATATCCCGAGACGTCACCATAGGTCTTAAGGACGGCCATTAACGTCGCTAGGGACGAGGTTGGAGACGTCAAATATATCAGTACGTCATCCGCATAGAGGGAGATGCGGTCTTCCCAGCCCTCTCCCCACGAGATGCCTCGGATCTGTGGATCCATACGGATTCTCACCGCTAACGGCTCAAGTATGAGGGCGAATAGTAGTGGGGACAGGGGGCAGCCCTGGCGGGTGCCGCGGCCCAATGTGATCACGCGTGACGTGTGCCCATTCGCTATGATCTGTGCCAAGGATAATACCATTATTAACCTCACTAACACCCTACTAGATCAGGCGGAAAAACAATTACTGTCATTAGGCCTCTCTTTTTGCCACAAGAGTAATTTTGGCTATTGCAATACATGCATTGATGTTAACAAATTTATAAGGAAAATCAAATCAAGAAAATATTTTACCATCAAAATAATCTGGAAGAGGCCAATAAAGAGAAACAGGAATGTTGTAGTAACACAACTCAAACTAAGGGATTACAAGCCAGAGACGTGCCGCTTGTTCAACCTTTAAACACTATGTGTGAAACATCGATTGCAACTACTAACACACAAGATGTTGCTAATGTGGAGGGGATCAACATAACCAAGCCAGGGTACAGTCCTTTGAAACCGATCTCTACTTTTGTCCCTACTATTAAGTATGGGCGAATTCGCGGTACACGAATTCATGCGAAAGCGTACTCGGGGTCCGCAAAATCCACGTATTTTTGCGAACTTGCAGATTTTTTTTATTTTTGCATGTTCGCGGGATTTTTTTTCAGCGCTGCTACCGCGAACTTACCCATGCGGTCTTCTATGGGCACAGCCATCTTGTTTGCATTGCATATTTCCATTTCCGGTCGCTAGTTGCATGCTCGCGTTGTGAATTTCCTACTTGCGGGGCGCCATTGAGTGTTCGCGTCCGTTTTTGTGTGCTCGCAGGGGAAATATCGCCCAAATTTACCCACATGGTCGCAATGGGCGCAGCCATCTTGTTTTTCATTCATTGCTATGGTTCTGGGCATGCTTTTTCAATCCTCCTTCAATCTTTGTAATCTTTGTTTCTTTGAACTTTTTTAAAATCTTTTTTACTCATTATCTATCACTCTATTTTTGTACATCTATATTTTCTGTTTTTTTCTACTTTTCGTTACTTTAAAACTACTTTTTTTAACTCTCTTTTCTTTTATTTACTTTTTCCCTATTCTTTCCTATTTTATTTTCCTTTAACTTTCCAGGACCATGGCAAAGGGAGCTGGCAAAAACCTGAAGGAGTCCCGCACCTCGTAGCCGGCTACCTTCTGGGCGCTTAAGGGGGGAGGCAGTAAATGCTTAGGAGATCTTCCGCGTGGTGGAGGTGGCCGCACTGATCTTCTTCTTGCAGACCATCGCGGCAGGCCGGGTACCGCATACAGCCTCCGGGAGTGTCGCCAGCTATGGGGTAAGGTGTGCCGGGCCATGTATCAGGAGTCTGGGGTCCGGCGCACCTACAACCAGGTGACGCACCGGTGGTCGGACATACTGGACCGGGAACACAACCTGCTCGACATGCTTGGTGTGGAGATCCCTGGGCTTGGTGAGGACTAGTATCTATTTAAGACCTACTTTGTTGTCTTCTGCTCTGTGTCATGATATTGCAAATACTTTTTTTTTTAATGCTGCTGATTACATTGCAGGTAAATTATGTATCAAAAGCTTCTGTGATTGCAGATGCTCACCTGCTCACTGGCGGTGCTACTACGCTTAATTGTTTTCAAGTTTTGTGCTCATTTGGCCTGAGTGATTATGTATGAGTGTACTTTACAGAACTGCGTAATACTAGACACTAGAGATTACATTGCAGGTAAATTGTGTTTCAAAAGCTTCTGTGATTAAAGGTGCTCGCCTGCTCACTGGTAGTGCTACTATGCTTACTTGTTTTCAATTTTGTGCTCATTTGGCCTGAGTGATTATGTATGATTATGTATGAGTCTACTTTACAGAAATGTGTAATGCTAGACACTAGAGACTCAAGGCCGGTCCTTCCTTGTACTCCTGCCACTAAGAAGAGATAGTGGTGGTGGATTGATAGATTGAGTATATTATGACTGGGTATTTAGTAGGAAACTTTTTAGTGGTCTGCAATCATGGTGGACTGTGTCTGTCACTTCGCGTGCTGCAGAGTGCTGCCTGCCAGTCCTAGTAGAACCTTTTTGTAGTTGGTTTAGTGAGTTACATAACTTTCCAAGTAGACGGGCCGCGAATCCAGCAATACTAATATCCTAGTAGACCACATCAGATAGGTCAATAAATTTAGTGCAATTGTTGTCTATTTCCCTGAAATAAATTGTTATTGTTGTTTTGAAATGTTTGATTTGGTTGACAACAATCATCCTTATTTGTGTCTTTCTTTTATGTACATCAGCTCCCCCCAGGGGCAAGAGGACAGAGGTGGCAGTGGCGGTGCCGGCGGAGCAGGAAGATCAGGATCGGTCCACCGAAGGCTCCTCTGCTGGCACCAGTACGTTTTCCTGTTAATATTAATAATTATACTTCCCTAACTTTTACAGCACCTATGTATTCCAAACGTTCATCATAATTCTATTTTTCCCAAATCGTCTTTGATCTTCTTGTAGTCTGTTTCTAAATTTTTATCCTGCCTCTACTATGACTCTCTGTGCTACTACTATTTTATCAGTCTGCCTGTGTAGCTAGCTAAGCTTGCACAGTTGGCAAAAGGTGTTAAACAAAACTCCTATTCAGCAATAGCTCTAGGCACTGAGTGCCGTCCTCTGGGTTGTCCATAATGTCTATTGAAGTCTTCTTAATGTTTATGCTTTGACAGTTCCCAACAATAAAATGTCAATGGCCACCAAGAATAAGATACTAGTTTACTTTTTGATTGGATAGGAGGACATACTACTACTGTTGCAGGGACTATTCTGCACATACAGAACTAACGACAACAAATAGGGCATTGGTGATAATAGGCCCAGTTAGACTACATACCTCAGTCATAACAGAATTTGAACCACCAATCTCCTTACTGACTAGCTAGTGTGTCAGAGTCAGTCAGTCAGAATATCTTTATTCGACTTTTTTACAAGTCATACAAAGAACAAAAAATAAAAAACATTTACATTTACATACAATACATACAATACTTATATCTACATTTTCCTAGAGAAAAACCAACTAGGCATTTAAAGTTAAAAAGGTTATATACATAATTAAAAAAAATAAAAAAAATATTTTACATTTCGGGTAAAGAGTCATTATATAGCTCCCGAATGCAGCGATGATCCCCAATGATTATAATACAACCCACAACATAAGACTACGGAGTCAGAGTCCCGACCTCTCAGTCACGGACTCATACTTGCAAATTGCAAACCCTTTCGCTCACTCACTCATGACCAAAATCCACAGAGTCTATGTAAGTTTTAAAGCTTTATTAAAAGTAAACAAAACTAGCTCTGTGTGTACTCTGTACATTAATTTTCAATTGTGCACTATATAAAAACATTTATTAAAAACAACTTCATAGAAGAGAAACAGTGAACTCTTGAAAACTGGACAGTGGCTGATTTTACATATTAATTGTGGGAGACCCCTCACCTGGTTGGAACTTAAAGTACTGGTGGTGGTGATGACAAATCCGAGTAACATCTTGCTCTTGTTCGTAGAAGGGATGCTTTTGTCTGTTATGAGAAAAATATTGCGTGTTAAAAAGCAAGCATTCATCAGTTGTGCCAAAAAGTGTAGCATGTTATGGCTAAACATAAATAAAAAACACCCTCCCCTTCCGAAAGGGGAATTTTTAGTTTCGACTAGAGAGTCACAAATAATTAAATTTGTTTATCTAGTAACATATTATTTTTTCATTCCTAGACAAAATAGGGAGTGGTGTATATGGCATCTAAAAATATTAAATGTATTTTTAGGCGTAACACCATTGGCACAGCCCACCACCAGTGCCGGGGCCAGCGCTGAGGCGGTCACTCCAGGGGCGGATGCGGTGCCAGCAGGAACTGCTGTGGGGGATGCCACGGTGGTGGCGGGCAGTGGTAAGCCTAAGCTATTATATTCCTTCCTTATTGAGATTGCAGAGTAGGTTCGGTGCAGGGGTGTATTGTTGTAGATGATTCTAGGACTCTAGTAAATATTCCTGATTTCATGCCCTTAAGCGGTTATATCATATCATACCCTTATATAGGCATAAGAATCATACCCATATTAAGACTTGGCCAATGCAGTCCAAATACGGCAAGGCTACTCCCATAGACTCCTAGAAAGCACAACGCGTTCTTTAACAAACCAAGTCGCCAGCAGCCCGGGAATTCCCCTTGCTTCTGTATTGATTTGTCCTAGATCTCCTGGAGTCCTGAAAGAACTGCGAGTTTTCTAGTGACGTCTTATGTCCAACCGCATGTCAAACTCGGCACCTTCCAGGTATAAATATACCAGCATCTGCCTTAAGCAAGACACAGTGCTTTGGAGAAGATCGGCTATTTACTTGCCCGACGCCCTGCTGATGCGAGTGCCGAAGGAAGCCGACCCTCCCTGCTGACGCACTGAGAGAGACGCTGTCTTTGCACCTGCCGAGAAATCCAGCTCCAGTGTTTCCCTGTCATTCTTGCGAGTTTCTGGGAGATCGAGTCTTGAGAAAGAGGTGCAAGACCTCCTTCATTCTATAACCAAGGTACCATGCCGATTAGACCCACAGAGAATTCTTGATTCAGACTCTTGGCAAAAACTGTAACTCATATACTCCTTCCCTGTACTAAGCTTAGGTTAGGTACACTGGGGTAGGCGTATCTTAGAAACACCAGTTGAGTACGTTTAGTCATTATTTTATCGTTTTATGTATTTTATCAATTTTAAGTATCATATGGCTTAGAAACCATATAAATGCTTTTACAGTATTTTTTCATAATACTCATTTTACTGTACACACTTTACTTTATGACAAGTATTGCAATTCTGGCAATTCACTTCTCTTGCATGAGAAAGTAGACTGCTCAATAAATACCCTTTTTATTGAAAACGCCCGTCTCTCTATTTCTTTGCTCCTAAGCAAAGCACGATTGACTGAGTGAAATAGCTATCTGTTGTTTCCGCAACTCTGGAGATATACTCCTTATTCAGGGGGAGCAAAGTTGTCATGTTTATGCGGTTGTCAGAAACTAATCCCTTCGTGTTTTTTCAGGAAAGTTAACACCTTCTTGTTTACTCGAGAAAGTTTCTAGTGACCTCTGAGCTAGCTGGCATTTCATAATTAAGTCTAACATATTCAATAGAGACCCAGTCGACCTCAGTCCTCTGTCTATACTGTTGTTTATGTTATTCCAATGCGAGGAGCCTATTGGGAATATAGGACCTACACTACATAGCGCCCAACGTTTGGTAAGGCGATAATTTAACGCTAGATATTAGAGTAACTCAGTCGTGCTTTTCACACAGACCCCTTTTTCCGTAAAAACTCCAATAGACGTCTGGAGTGGGTAAAAGGTTAATATCCGCCAAAACATAGTAGGAAGAGATTCCTATATACTAGTTTCTGGTTTATTCAACGTTGAAGGACACTGTGTTCCAAAATTTGTGCACCTAATCTTTGTTTCCTTGAAACTTGCTCTGCAAACTTTCATTAAACAATGTCAACTAAAGGCGACAACAACGAAACCGGTGGAGCTGCTGTAGATGCGACTCAACCAGGTTTTGACGTTACAGGGTTTAATGAAAATGACCTGGATGCGGAAAATATCCCGGTAAATGTAAGGAAGAGTGTAACTATAAAACATATAGAAAATGGTGTATCATCGAGAGGTGGTACAGTCATATTTGTGGTAGAGGCACATGAATGTCGGCAGACAGAGGTATTCTATTCTTGGATACATTTTCCAGCAGCAAATGCTGTAACACACAAATTCCACTACTACAAAGCAGGGGAACCTCCAGAGGAATACACCCCTTTCGAGGATGTTGAAATTCCACTAACTTACCAAGAGCATGAGCTCTGGTTCAATGGCGCCCTAAAACATCAAAATCACATTACCAGGCTCGGTCCACTAGGTAGACCAGGAGCCACATGGCCGGTTCTAGCCAGCTATACACCACATCCTGACATTGAAATAATTGTAGACAGAGAACTTTTAGTTCAGCTAAAACAACTAATTAAAATACATAGACAATTGGTACAATATGTCATGCAGACTTTTACAGTCCAACCTGCTGTAAAAATTCCACAGCACCAGGGGAACACAAATAAAATTACACCACAGACTATACAATCAGTCATTGGTAAATTACCCGCAAAACGGGAACAAATTCCGTTCTGGTTAGCTCAAAACATTACTCAAATAGAGGCAGTATTTCCTGATACTAACCCTCACGAAAAACACAGAATTCTGACAATCTGCTTACCAATGGGGATTGCACCACATGTGGAGGACTGTGACACTTGGGGGACAGTCTTTTCTTCAATCTACAGAAAAACACATGGTGTTCCGTCTATGGCGGTTATACAAGATGCACTAAGACAGATTCAAAATGAATACGGTCCAGAGCCTGCTTTAAATCTAGGTATGAAATTACTGAAAGACTTTAAGCAAGTCTCGGCTATACTACTATCCAACATAAAAGGAGAAGCAGCATCCATGGCGATCCGCCAGAAATTAAAAGAAACAGATATAGCAGAAGAACCTTTTGAACTTGCCAGAATAATTGAAAAATCTTATGAAGAATTAGGTAGAGACAGTTTGGGTGGGAAACCACTAAAACCACAACTAACAGAAAATCCTGAAAAAACTTTAATTAAAAATAATTTAATAACTCAAAAGAAGAAGTGGGAGGGTAATAAGCAAACCACTCCCAGAGAAAAACAGTTTCAGACCAGAGGAAGGTCTCCCCAACGGAGAGATAGATCTCCAGAACGGCGGCCCTCTGAAAAAAGATATAACCTTAGAAATAGGGAAAATTTTAGAAACCCTGACAGATATCAAGATATTAATACACGTCCCTCTCGATCTTTTCAGACTTCCTCACAGAAATCGGAAAGAAGAGGATGGTCAGAACATAAAGAAGAGCGTGTCAAGTCAAAAGACAAAGAACCTGCTCATCAAAGTAAAAAATTACAGTTTCCAAAAAGAAGGTAGCCAGCATTAAAGTAAAACATGCCGAGGATTCTGAGGACACAACTCAAGAACGGAGAATGGGCCCAGACAATGCTAGACAGCGCAGCAGAAGTGACCATAACTAGCAAGATCCTATGAATCTTCTGGAACAGTGGACACAAATGAATACATTCAACTGGAAACTGCAGACACCAGAGTCAGTGTGCCCCATAAATTATATGAAATAACATTACGTATAGAGGGGGACAAAACTAGGAAAATAAGAGGTCTCTTCTGGGACAACCTATCTAAAGGTTATGATATCCTTCTAGCAGAAAAGGACTGGCCCCCAGAGTTTGTCAGAGAGTGCCCACATGGCGAAGAAATGATTATGCCTGCCTTCTCACATCACATTCCAATTCATAAAAAATACACATATGCTAGAAAATGGGCAGTGGCCCACGCTCCTGCAATATATAAAAATCATGTAGGATGGGATGAGGATTCTCCTCACCATAAAATCCAGTTAAAAAACTAACCTACTGCACAAAGGCAGTATCCTGTTAAGCAAGAAGCTAAAAAACAAGTCAGGGAGATCTTAGATCAACTTGAGTATCAGGGGGTGATAGAAACATGCACCTCACAAATGAACAATCCTTTGTTTCCTGTATCCAAACTAGGCAATTCATATCATCTAGTATTGGACTACAGACACTTAAACTCCTGTTGCAAAGCATTTGCAGTACAAAATTCACACAGTGCAGCACTGATGAATAACATCGTGCGCAAAAAATATAAAACAACATTGGATATTTCAAATGGTTTCTTCTGTCAAAACATTGCACAAGAAAGCAGGTATTTGACCGCTTTCTCCAGTATGGGGGCCCAAAGCAATTTTGTCGTCTCCCACAGGGATTCAAGAATAGCCCAGGATTATTCTCAGTCGGAGTAACAGAGTTACTACAAATGTATGATGATGAGGCATTATCCTATGTCGACGATATCTATCAACAGACACACTTGAAAAGAGTGAACACCATAATAATTTGGGTTCGCATCTGAAGGGTACAAATTTATCTTTAAAAAGTCACGAATTGTCCACCTCACTGTCCTATTTTTAGGATATGAGTTATCAAGTGAAGGCAAAAGCCTAACAGACAACTTCCTAGAGAAGTGTGCAGTATTCCAAGCTCAAAAAACGCTGAAAAACTTACAATCAATTCTAGGTTTCCTGAATTTCGCAAGAACTTACATTCTAAATTATGCAAAGAGGGTTAAACCGCTCTACGAACTAATGAAACCTGATTTTAAAGCAATTAATTGGACTCAGAAACACACAGAAATTTTACGATCATTACAAACAGACATGTTAACTAAAACAAAACTGCAAACACGCGCGAACGAACGCAACCTTGTAATCCGAGTAATCCCAGGAAGATGCGGATTTACATACCTGACCTCTAATGAGGGATGAACGGTACCAATAGCTTACAAATCACACTTGTACACACAAGCTGAAATGAAATTTAGTTCCATTGAAAAGATTCTAACTGCGGTATAAATTGCTATAGCAAAAGAAAGAGGCCTGGCACAAGGTAAACGCATAATAATCTTTACACCAATACCTGCCCTAGAAGCAGTAACAAGAGCAAGCATTCAGAATGCTAAAGCCTTACATCCGAGATGGATACAACTGGTTAATTCTCTTGCTGCATCAGACGTAGTGTACAAATTTGATCCTAACTTAAAATTGCAAGAATTTCTCCAATACGAATACGAATGTCCTCTGCCAACTGAAATTCTACCTCTGGAACAGTACACCTGTGTAATCTACATAAACAGATTTGCACATCACTACGCTGTGGATAAAAAAGCATATAGTGCTGTGTGCGCGATTGTAAAAGGTCGCTGGCGCATAAGTAAATTTAAACCGTTAATCACTAAAACTGAATCGCTCAGAAACTGTACAGCTCAGTGAGCTGAACTACATGCTTTTAAAATGGCGCTTGAAAATACCGATCGTGAATTCCCCACACTAATAGTGTGCGATTCATATTACTGCGTCCAGTCTTACAATGAATACTTGCAGAACTGGGTTCAAAATGGTTTCAAAGATGCAAAAGGTGGCACAATAAAGCATAACATGCTCTGGGAACAAGTAGTTCTTTTACAGAAAGAACTACAAAAGACTCACTTGATACATACACTGAGTCATCACCGTGATGGCGTTCACGTTGTAGGGAATTCCTTGGCTGATGAGGCCGCGAAGGCGGCTGTGCAAACGGCTTCCATAGCTGCATTCACCAGGTCAAAAACAAAAATAGACAGCGAAATAATACAAGCTGTCAGTGCTTCAGTAAAAAACAGTAATAACACACTCCCGAAAGGCTTTCCAGTAAAGTACTCATATAAAACTGATGCAAATAATGTTCCTTTTGCCGTAATCCCTGGAGTGGGGGATAGGGCAATTCCGAACATGGAACACAGATTAGGACTAATTTTAGCAGCACATGAAGGGCTCGCTTCTGCACATGCTGGTATTTCCGCCACAATATCGTTATTAAAACAGAGATATTGGTGGCCACGTATGAGAAAACAGACTAGAAATTATGTTTTAGAATGTGAAATATGCCAAAGAATGAAAGTATCAACAGTAAAACGACCAGCACAGACGCCCCTTCTGATCTCAGATAAACCTTTAGCATGTGTATACCTGGACCACTGTGGTCCCTTGCAAAGGGATGGCAACTATAAATATATCTTGGTCGCAGTGGATTCCTGTACAAGATTCATTTGGATGTGGCCCCAGCGCTCGGCTGATGCCAGAACTGTTATAAAAGATTTGCGAATCTTTATCGGCACATTCGCAATTGCCATGCTACATTCTGACCAGGGTCTTGCGTTTAGCTCTCGAGCTTACAATGAGGCCATGACCAGCTTGGGCGTTGCATTGCAGTACTCTAGTCCATTCCATCCTGAGGGAAATGCGGTAGTGGAAAGAAAAAACCATGCGAGGGTATTAGGTTCGGGTGATGGATGGGTCAAACATCTAATAAGTGTCCAACGTAGTCTTAATAATCTGCAAAGAAATTCTCTGGGAGGAATCACTCTGTATGAACTTTTGTTTGGTACAAGAATGATAATCGAAGATCTCGATTGTCAGACTTCAGTGGTGGAACAAAAAGCTTTTGATATCAAAGATCGTTTGGCTGTTTTACAGGACTTGAATGAAAAGAGAAGAAGTCTAAGTAATACAAAGCTAAAGCAAATGGCCACTGAAGAAAAACCACCTGTCCCAGCAAGACCTGTCTGGATTCCAAAGATTGGGGATCTGGTCAGAGAAAAAATCACGGTAAAGAAGGAATTTGGGCCTTCTTACAGAAAAGCAGTACCTGTCTTAGCTATCAGCGGAACAAGATCAGTCATACTACTGCCCCTTGCTGGTAAAAAGGAGAACAGAGCTGTATCAATCGACCTGGTAAAACCACAACCATGTGGCCAATAATAACTAGTAGGCCCAGTGGACTCCCAAGAAGTAGCAGAAGACCAAACCTTGCTACAATCCAAGAGGATCAGCATTTGATAAACCTGCAGTGAATAAAAAAGGACTATGCAACAAAGCCATCAAACTTGTGCCTCTTGAAACCCAAATTGCAACATTTCGTCAAGAAACACCTGTCTACAATGATGTAGCCTCAGACTATACCAATATGAAAAAGGAAGAAGCAACTACGAAAATTAATAACAATCCTGACGCCATTCAAACAATTGACAGAACTACATCTGGCTACTTCATCAATTTAGATGACTTTTCTGATGATCCAATTGAACATGAAGACAAGCCAGCAAACAAAACTTTCAAAGACAAAATTACAGAACTCTTTCATCAACTTGGGGAAACGTATCTGATTTCACAGTGGATTGAATTGTGGATTGTGTTAGGTGTACTTTTCCTCCTGCTCTGGCTCATTTTAATTCTAAGCTTGGGAAGAATGATTGATGGAAAATACAGTACAACGGACACAGCAAATCAGAACATCAACTTGGTTCTGAAACCTCACAGATCATCTCACATTGAAAAAAGAGAACTATTATCATTGAACATCACAGCCATCCTATACCTGGTGGTATAGCGTGTGACACTACTGATTACGACATCTATGGCCGGGTTGAACTCTTTAAATATCCACATCAGTTCAAGATTTCTTTAAGTGACTTTGTATCTCCTAGTACTTTTTCTGATGATTGGGACTTTGGAAATATTAACAATATGATGTCAGATTAAGACATGTCAGCTAAATATACAGAACATGATTATTTACAATGTTCATCAAATTTAGACGAAATGTATTGCTATAATCATTATGGGCATCACTATTTGCATAAATCAGCAAATCCTAGAAATGTTTTTATATATAATTAATTGGAACATTGTCCAACTCCGCCAAAAAGGCAGCTCAAAAACATTTTATGAAAAATGCCCATACTTTTCAGGGTTTAATATCACTGATCCAGAAACGTTTTATTTTAAAATTATTAATAAGACAGGAATGAAAACATGTTGACAAATACTAAACTGATTTATTCTGAAAAATGTTATGAAAAAAAGTCTATGTTTGGTTTTGAATTTTGGAAAAACAACATTGAGTCAAAAACTGTCTGGGGTACAAAAGACTGGCAGATACAAGGTTTAGAATCATTATTCAGAGCCTGAATGAGCCCAGAACAAAAAATGTTCCTGAATGACACCATTCAACAAACGACCTGTCTTGGCCTAGCCAGGATAAAAGACCTAAACAAACCGTTTATACCAAAACCCATACCTGATAGTAATAGCACTACAGAAGTGGAGATAGACATATCCCTTATTTTAAAACATAACAGAACACTTCCTAATTGGAACAAATGGTTGATCTGGCCCACAGACACTAATAACTGTCAAGATAGATTCCTGAGCAAAATACAGGGGTTCAAACAGAATAGGCCAGACCCAAGATATTCCCAGAGACAACATCCAGGGATAGTAACAACCAATAGTGTAGGAAAACAATGCCTCCAATGGCTACAGAAATCCACACTACCTGAAATTAAGCAACACTTTGACTTTACTTAAAGAAGGTGCTGACTTGCGAGATTTCTTACTGGGACCTCGCAAACAGCGCCAAAAACGTTTCTTATACGCCGGTATATACGCAGCTTACAATGAAGGTTGGAAAGTAACTCAAATAGAAACTGCTGAAAAAATACAAGAAATTGATTTTGTTAATTTGGAAATATCACTGTCTGTAGTGGACAATGGGTTAACGACTCTGTCCTACAGAATTTATTCACTGGACAGCATTGTATCATCTGCTATTGATATAATAGAACAGGATATGCTAATGTTACAACATGGCCAGTCCCAATTACGTTCTATTGTACAGTTAGGCTGGACGTTACAAAATCTGCATTCAGGCTACGTGCCATGGCATCTGATAAACACAACATCATTATTTTCTATCTTTAACCTTACTGATAAACAAATCTCTTTGACTCAAAGAGGGAAAGACTATACGATGCTGAGCATTGAAAAACTAGAAAGATTACCACTGACAGTCTCCGAAAGACCTGTCATGGAATGGATAATACATGGCACCATTACAATTCCGATAACAACTTTTCAGTTTCAATATTGCCAAAAGTATACACCATCAGGCCTGTATGAAAGGTTGGGTAAAGGGTACATCAAGTCAATCTGGAATTTACCTTACACACATAGATGTTGGAGTGGGGGCAAGAAAGAGGTATTCCTTAGTGGTAACAACTGTAAAAATTCGCTAAGCGGTACACTTCTGTGTCAAGGAATTAACTTACACGGTGCCTGCGAAGGTTCAACAAATACCTTGTCATGCCACCTGCATGGCACCCCTGCTACACAGATAAAGCCTTTTTTCATACAGCTTTCCAACGGCAGATACGTTCTAATCAGTGACCACAGCTGTTGTGGCATGGTGCCAGGAACGGCCTATCTCGTGAGTGTTACTTCCAGGGTCACTTGTTGTATGCAAGTATTGTATCCAAACAACAAGCTAGACATGGAGGCGGCAATATGGCCTTCTTTGAATATCTCTTCTATTCGAATTGAGACTTTAAGCAGAATGAAGTCTATTCTTTTACAAACAACTGTGCCTTTAACCTCGTCTAGAGAAACGTATGATCTGCAAGTTGCAAGGACAGCAGCAGGGATACATACATTATTATCGACAAATTGCCCCCAGACATTTCATAGAAATATTAAGCCAAATCTTAAACATGTCTGATACCCGTGGCATCGCACATGTATTTAAGACAATTTTTTTCGGGACTATTAGCACCCTTTGAAGCAGTCCTGAGCATCTTCCCGAATTTCGTGCACTCTGTGTTCGGCGCCTGCCTCTCATCTTGGGACTCGTAGCAGAAATCCTATTTTTGTTCCTTCTGCTCTGATATGGCAAGTTAAGTCACAAACAAAACTCAGGCTACAATGGAAGACACGATCCTAGGAATGCAATACAGAGAGCGGATTACTAAAGTCCTCGGCAAAGAGATCTGAATACTACCTGGTTTCTTTGATTCAGACCAATCTGGCAAGATTGCATCTTACCTGTTCGACTATGCCTGCCATGCGGAGAAGAATGCGTGTTAGACGTCTGTCTCACACTTCCATCAGCAGTACCTATGGATATCGATACTTTGCTTGGATCAGTAACGGCTCATGCAACTACCTATTCCAGCGGCTACCTATTCTGATGACGGCATTCGTTGAGACCTCACTATTACGATTAGGTGGTGGTGAGGTACGAGATGAAAGCGGCACCCAGGTACAACCTTCTGTGAACATTGCTGATCCAGATAACGCTGACGGTAATGCATCTCACATTTGCACTATTTCCACTTATCCGGAAATGGCCCAACTTTCACCTACTGTTGTAGATGAATTTTTTTGCCAGCCTATCTGAGTTGATGTTCTCCCCTAACAACAAGAATAACTGTTGAAAAAGCAAGCACATGGCGTTCCCTGAAATCTGAATTCAGCCTTCAGATTTGGTAAACAGAACCTAAAAAACTTTGGAACTATTTATTTTCCCCCAGAGAGCGAAATTGATTTTATCCAGTTCCCAAAATATTTACTTTTTGGGCACATGATACTTTGCTTAAAGTAGAACTATTCTTAGAGAACAAGATTTCTATTTTTAGAAACTCTAGAGACAATATTTACTTAGTCTCAAGCACATGTACAGTCTTGTATAAATATGTGATGGAATGGTCTAGACCTTCTCTTCTGTATTAAGAGCCATTTCATAAATATAAATTTCGTGATTTATTCAGTCAACATTTTAAATGTACAATATATGCATTATCTGAATGACACCACTGCTTACAAAAAACGTACAGTATAATACTCATTTTCGTGTATATACCTTTTCAAATGCATTGTATGTATTTTGGGGTGGGATGGAAAACACATGCTTAGTATTTAGTAATGATGGACATTACACGTGGACTGGGTGTTGTAGATGATTCTAGGACTCTAGTAAATATTCCTGAAATCATGCCCTTATGCGGTTATATCATATCATACCCTTATATAGGCATAAGAGTCATACTCATATTAAGACATAGCCAATGCAGTCCAAATACGGCAAGGCTACTCTCATAGACTCCTAGAAAGCACAACATATTCTTAAACAAACCAAGCCTCCAGCAGCCCGGGAATTCCCCCTGCTTCTGTATTGATTTGTCCCAGCACTCCTGGAGTCCTGAAAGAACTGCGAGTTCTTAGTGACGTCTTATGTCCAACCTTACGTCAAACTCGGCATATTCCAGGTATAAATATACCAGCATCTGCCTTAAGCAAGACACGGTGGTTTGGAGCAGATCGGCTATCTACTTGCCCGACGCCCTGCTGATGCAAATGCCGAAGGAAGCTGCACCCTCCCTGCTGACTCACTGAGAGAGACGCTGTCTTTTCTCCTGCCGAGAAATCCAGCTCCAGTGTTTCCCTGTCACCCTTGCGGGTTGCTGGGAGATCGAGTCCTGAGAAAGAGATACAAGACCTCCTTCATTCTATAACCAAGGTACGGAGCTGATTAGACCCACAGAGAATTCTTGATTCCGATTCTTTGCAAGAATTGTAACTCATCTGCTCCTTCCCTATACTAGGCTTAGGTTAGGTACACTGGGGTAGGCATATCTTAGAACACCAGTTGAGTACGTTTAGTCATTATTTAATCGTTGTATGTATTTTATCCATTTTAAGTATCATATGGCTTAGAAACCATATAAATGCTTTTACAGTACTATTTCATTATACTCATTTTACTGTACGCACTTTACTTTATGAAAAGTATTGCAATTGTGGCAATTCACTTCTCTTGCATCAGAAAGTAGACTGCTTAATAAATACCCTTATTATTGAAAACGCCCGTCTCTCTATTTCTCTGCACTCCTGGTGAAACTAAGCATGCACGATTGACTGAGTGAAATAGCTATCTTTTGTTTTCTGCGAATCTGGAGATATACTCCTTATTCTGGGGGAAGCAAAGTTGTCATGTTTATGCGGTTGTCAGAAACTAATCCCTTTTTGTCTATTCAGGAAAGTTAACATCTTCTTGTTTACTCGAGAAAGTTTCTAGTGACCTCTGAGCTAGCTGGCATTTCATAATTAAGTCCAACATCTTCAATAGAGATCTAGTCGACCTCAGTCCTACGTCTATACTGTCGTTTATGTTATTCCAATGCGCAGAGCCTATTGGGAATATAGGAACTACACTATAGTATATGTTGTACAGTACAAGTAAGTACACTTTACTGTTAAGAAGACTTACGAATTTAGAACTAAGTTTTTGTCAACCAGGTAGAAGACAGTCACCCTTGACTTCGCATTAGCAATAGCATTAGCGGCAGGAGTTGTCGAGTATCCAATGGCCTCCTCTAAATTTGACTTCAACTCAGCTGTGAAAGTTTTATCTAGAAGCCAAGTCAGATCAGAGATGAACTTGATGGATGGGATGAACGAAACGGGAAAGAAAGGTGTAAGGAAGGACGAGCGAGTTAAATTAATGACTGTCAAAGAATGATACGTATTTTTGAATGCAGGCACAGTTGGCTGGGAAGCTGATGCATGGCCTTTGAAGGCTGAAGCAAGGACGGGTGGAAGGAGAAACAAAAGAGGGCTGCCTGGGTGGGTGAAACAGAAACTGTATGTGGGCGCAATATATCCTTTGGTTCAAATTCAAATGCAAGTCAAGCACGGATGCATGGCTGGGGGTTTAAAAAATAAAATAAAAAGGGTGTTTTTCTGTGAGAAAAAAAGTAAGGTTTTTCCAGTTGAGACATTAAGAAGAATGATTGACATTTACTTGAATGGATGGATGCCTGGATGGTATCTTCCTCATAGATAGCATAGATGTACATAGAGTAGACAGAGTAGACGGTCACTGGATGAAGAGTGTTACTTTAAAGAGCATGTAACACCGCACGTCCGTGCCAGAGTAGCAAAGCCGAGGAAAGTAGAAGTTGTAATTTTTCAGAATACTCCCTTGACTAACAGTAGTTTGCAAGCACAGCGTATTTTGTGTATGTATTGTATAGTTCACATTATCAAGTCAAGTCACATGTCAACTCACAAGTGCCTTCCTCCGGCGATTACGTAGACCACTCACTACCTCTGTAAATAATTTTTTTTCAACTCTGTCATTCATGTGTGGCCTATCGGTGTTCACTCAATCAATAAAAACAAAGCACCTAAAGTCATCCCTTATATGAGCAAATATCCTGTGAAGGGATAGATGATCATATTATCTTCTTCATTTTCCTTTTGCAGTAGTCAGGGACAGGGCAGGGTGAAATTTAAATTAATTGAGCAATAGCCCTTGTAACAGAGTATGGCCAGTGCCACCCGTAATAGAAAAGTAAGAGCTTCACCAACCACCACCTGCATGTACTGGACTGGTAACAGTAACGCAAGTCTGCGTCATCATGGCTTGAGTCTGTTTGCGCTGGCATGGCTTGCGCTGACTGCGCTGGCATTATGCTGGCTTCCACAAGTTTACGTACTAATTTCGCTAAACAAGAGAGAAGAAGAAGACTGGTGTGCTGTCTGTGGCTAATTTAGTGAGTCCATATAGTGCTACTAGAATTCCTGAAACTCCCACTAATGTTAGAGCAGAGGCCGACGAAGTGGGAGGTTAGATAGATAGATGCCACAAATGTTATGTACTGTGCTTGCAAGTTGCTAGTGTGACACAACTTTCTGTTGAATTATTTTGTGTTAATCTTAAAGAGTATTGGTTACAGTATGTTTTTCTTTCTTCATATAGATACTCCTTCTAAACTCGCAGTCAACAACATCCACAACAGCTGCATCCTCCTCCGCTGCCTCTGGGTCATACAGTCAGCGCAATCCTCCAGCGGTACGGCGCCGTGGTCCGGCAGCCACCAGCCGCCAAGCTGCGAAACCAACAGATGCCCCCCACAGTACCAGCAAGGCTCGCATCCACCGACTAACCCTGCGAGTGGCCTACCTTGAGCAGCAGGTGGCGAGGCAGAAAGCCCTGCTCAAGGACCTCCGGAGAGAGCTGCCTGACCACCTAGCCACAAGAGGACACCGCCGGCGAATGTAGAGAGACTGTCCCTTGCCCCTTTTTAAAATACTTTTGGCGGGTGGGAATTGGGCGTTGGGGTGTTTGGACTTTTGGGACATTTGATTTCATGGACATTAGTTGGGGTTCGGGAGGGCGGTGAGTTGGGTCTTGCGGGATAGTTTATTTTTGTTAGGGATCAAAATAATTATTTATTTTCCACTTAAACATTGCATACGCATTTTTACTGTTTTGTGGGGGAGGCAGGGGGGGTTAACTGTATGTTTGTTTTCCTGAAACTTAACTGGCTGCTTGATTCAAATTGTTTAAGTAATCGTCCAAATTTGTACAAAAGTGCCACTGACAGAGTTAGTGAATTCAATTGTCGTACTACTTTACAAGTACTACCGTCAGACTCTCCTCTCCTCCTACTCCATTATTCTTCCTCTCCCAAAAAACGTATCTTACCTGTGATTAGTGTTTGAAAATAGGGCTAGGCACAGGGCTGACTGCATGGCAAATGGCGATTAAGCTTGGCTATGGAATCCTGGATGGATGAAATGGCATTGTTGTGGTGGTAGTAGTAGTGGTACACACTGGCAGTAGCAGCATATGAAAAAAAGGAAATGAGACATTGAGTGGCCTGAGAGGAGCATTAGAACAGTACGATAGCACAGTACACAAGAACAGTGCCATAAATTAAATTGTTGTCAAAAAAGAAGGGGTTTAACCCAAAGGATTAGAGGGTAGGTAGGGCCAGTTATACTACATAAGAAAAAAATTACCTAAGCCTCTAGTGACTTCACAACACTTATTCATATGAAGTAAGATGAACGAAAACTAATACGTTTACCTTAGCAGTAATTTCTGCCTTTTATTTCATTACTTTTTAAATTAATATCTTTGATCACAAAAAGAACACATAGTCAGCTAAACGAAATACCACATTAGTACTTACACGGTGAAAATGAAGAACGTGAAAATGTGTTTTGACATACAATTACTAATAAACTCATAATAATCAAATATCAATACAAACGAATGAAATGTCACAAAGAACAATCAATATATACACAATACGAAATACAAAGTTGTCATCCACAATGATAAATTAGACAACTAGCACCCTTATATTTGGGATAAATCAAAGCCTCTGAAATATCAGGGACACAAGGGGGTGTATTTGCAATATTTAACCAAGGAGTTGAGTTCCTTTGTCTGCTGACGCATTTCAAGTGCCGGTTAAATCAATTGCCACACTCTCATCAGGGCTGAATTAGTCTTTCTCACGAACAGACTGTTTGTGACAAAAAGGGGGAGAAGGGTTTGAGTTTTTATTAAAAAAGGCGCTTCCCAAAGCACTAATTCTTTCTCTATCTGCACAAGTTAGTGGTCACATACCTGCATTATGCCGGTTAAATGTGACCATCAGCAATATGTAACAAGCAGTGGTTGCCAATCTGCAAATAAATACATTATGAATGATTTAGCTCATGGGGCGTAATTCTTTTGTCTGATAGCTATGTCTGGGGGAAGGGAGGAAACAAAGTTACCTGGTTTTCAATAATGTGTGGCCAAGACGATTTGTAAACAATAAACAGCAATTGCAGGTCTTTACTTCTGCAAGAGAAATAGTACATGCAATTTCGCGGTGTCTGTTAATATACTTTTGAACCGTGACAACTGAGCGCAAGTTATTTACTTACTCGGGGAGGGGGGCCCAAAGGCGTGGCCCCGCAGAGGAAGTGTTGTAACAATTAACGGTCCTTCACTCTCTTTTAAAACAGTTTGTGGCTGCGGGGGCAAAAATGTAAAGGATTTGTAAAAATCGTTTTTGGCTGAAAGCACTTGGATTCAAATTGAAATACATGACTTCAAAGAACTACATCTCCCAGAAGTCATTGGGAATGCAATTCGATCGTCCCCTCCTGTGATTGGTCAGAAACGCATCACGTGACACTGATGCACCATCACATGACGTGTGAGTCGGCACAGCGAGCTTCTGGCAACAATGGAGGCAGATCCCCACTTGAAACCTTGAGCCTGAAGCTTCATTAGGTGAGCAAAACACATTTTGCACTTGAATCCAAGTGCTTTCAGCCAAAAACGATTTTTACAAATCCTTTACATTTTTGCCCCCGCAGCCACGAACTATTTTAAAAGAGAGATAAGGACAAGTGAAGTGGATACTGTAACTGTATGTTGTAGTTGTCCTGGTCAAATTGGGAAGTTGCATGCATCCAGCTATTCCTCCTATTCGCAGTACTTCTCCATTCCATCGGGCGCACCGTCGATCAATCTTGGTGACCACACTGTCCACTGCCTGCCTGGCGGATGCGGAATTGCTATGGTAAGCCTGAGTTAATGTTTTTCCCATCGCACTGGGTAAGTGCCGGCCTGTAGTTGTTGATGGAAAAATAGAAAGGGATATTAAAACACGTCGGAGGAAAAATATAAGATAGGTGTGTAGTGCAAAAATAACACTTTCACTTTCAGAGGCGACAGTATTACATACATGCATCATTTCTAAACTCTGAGTCTCTGTTTCCAGGATAATTATAGCACACATCAGGCCAGGGGCAGGGCCATGCAGACGGTCAAGGCAGGCACCAGTAAGTGAACCAACCTCCATGTAGCATACCTCTTTGACACAGACAGACAAAGCAGATCTTTTATACAGCAAGACACATAGCTGCAATTTTACATCAACCGCTGTCTGGACTCTGGCATAGCACTACTACACTGGCTTGACCACTCCATACCAAGACTAGACAGACATGTAGTTGTGCTGTGGTTGTTGTTGACTTGTTTACCTGTTTGCCACTCATGAAATGGGCATAGTTCTTCCGTAAATAGACAACGATGATCCATCCATCCCAGCGAGTGACTGTAAAGATATCATGTAACTTTGGTCATCATGACTCATCATCATCATCATGGTGTTGGCAAACTCAATGTTGTTCTTGCAGTCACAGTCTACATACAGTGAGTCCAAGGACATTCTCCATATTGAAAAATGCAACGTAGTGGCCCCTGCAGTAGAAGTACAATTTGTAAGGTAAACAGAGTACACTTGAGTTACATTTAGTGAGTAAAAGATTAAATAATAATAACAGAAAACATAGATAGGATTCACTTCATGCACAACAAACAAACAGCAAGTGCTTTCATCAGAGCCAGACAGCCAGTGTTGTCCACTGCATGCCATCTCATCATTTATTACCTGTTCCACTTGTCAGCATCTTATTCTTAAGTAAAGGGCTACATGGCAGCCTCTTCTGTCAATTTCAGAAGTAACAGTCAGCATATTCAGTCATTCCAGTCCCACTTCTTTTGAGGGACTCGTCTACGAAGCAACAGTTTCTTGATTCTGCGTAATCCGGTGATCTGCCTGGAGGGAAATGGATAGGGGGAGTCTCAAGGAGGAGGATAGAGGAGCATGACTGAGTTGTGAACTTGTGAACTTCAGGAATGCAGACAGCGGTCCCTTCAATATGGAAATAAGACGAAGAGAGTGCTGCTGATGGATTTGTTGTGATTAAAGTTTTGTTGTGCAAAAAGTTGCAAATCAAAGAAAGACACAAAGAAGTAAAAGTCAGTAAGGACGGAAAAAAGTAAGTATTTAAAACCTAGTTGTCAGGGAAGTAGAGCTCGTCCTCAAACTTTGTGAATTAAACATAGAGTAGGTCAGCTAACGGAGAAGAACTTCTGTCACCTAAGTCGGTGTCCTCTTCTTCCTGCGTGGATTCACGTATTTTGTAATCTGGTGGTATGAAGTGCTGATTCATCTTGATCATTGTTAACCTCTCCACATTTTTGGGCGAGAGGCGGGTCCTTTTTGAAGTGACAATGGCATCAGCAGCACTGAAAACACGTTCAGAAGACACACTTGCGAGTGGGCAAGCCAAATAATTTATAGCCAGCCTAGTGATCAGTGGCCATTGAGGCTTTTTCCCATGCCAATACAACAATGGGTTATGATCAATGAAGACCTCTGTTGAGTCATCCAGATAGGTCAGCACCATCCGCTCAAGGTCCTCCAGGGGTGCTCCACTTTGCGTACCATCTGTTGCCTTTGCATCAACACTGGAACGAGCAAACCCTTGATGAGTTATCCAATCCGCTTCAAACAATATTATGGCTGGGCCTGGTGCAGGTGATGATCCGGTTGCTGGTGTCTTTAACAGCTCTGAGGGAAAGTGAAAGCCTTCGGCCACAGAAGTGGACCTTGACGCTGGATAACCTGCTGCTTCAGTAGTACTTGTGGTGGTTCCTTCAATTTCCTGTTGCTCTTTTTTTAACCAAGTGGCTGACAGAGCTAGCCAATGTTTGTACTTTGAAACATCTTCTCCGGAAAAAGGAATTAATGCATTGCTGGCCAGTGCCTTTTTGTACCGTGGATCCACAATAGTGGCACAAATGTAATTTTGTTCTGAATGTATTGCTTTAAGACTTTCATTGTCAACTAGGCAGCTTATTAAGCTCTCCTGAAGGACTGGGTTTTTCTAAGACCCAGCGGTGCCAGGGACAACACCTGAAACCTTCATGGGTTACCTGTTCCGGCGTACAAATGACAGAGACACGGGACACTTCCTTCGGGTCAAAGATTCAAGGTTTATTTACTGCAGGGAACACAGAAGTCACAAGAAGTACATAGCATGTAGGTTCATGGAGACTGCTTCGAATTGTATCTGTGCATCGCTCCTTTTATACAGTTTTTCGTCATAAGACAACATGGCAAACAAAAAGGTTACAACCCGGTTCCCACAGTAAATTTCATAGGGGGTCGCTTTCATGTATTCAGGGCCCCAGAACATAATTACAGTAGCATCGCCGGTTCCCAACTGTAAAAGTACATCTTCTCACCATTAGTGCATTCCATTCTGGCAGTAAACGAATCAAGGAAGAGTCAGAAACAGGTGCAGAGGAAGACGAGGACAGCGAACAGTTTGAAAAGAGTGTAAAGGGGGTGCTATCAGAAACACGATTGCAGGGATCAAAGGAGACGTGCCTAATGAATGCACAACTGAGACAATAGACCGGCACGGCAAGATGAGCCGCGAGCGGGGCCATCTGCCTTGCAGTGTCATCCCCCTCATCATAAAGACACCCTCAAAGGAACACGTGTCTTCCGCAAGAGTTTGGGAATCCCAGGGTCACGAAGCGGACAGTGTCCGTTCGCTGGCTACTTGAGGGCACGAAACAAAATGGATGCCGTATCTAAAATGGAACCCGTGGGTTCAGATGAAGAAACCCACGAAACAGACAAACGGTTTAGGTTAGCACAGCGAAAACGCGTACACCAACTAAACTCGTCATTTGCGGTTCATAGATACAGACTCGACCATATTCGAGCAAGTCGAAAACATCACTTACAATTGTCACGGAACCTCAGACGCTCCTTTTGCCCTCATGTAGGCAAGCACTAGTCGGAATCAGACTCGATCTCGATATTCATCAGACCATCCAGATGTTGCTGCAACATTATTCTATCCATCAATGCTTCCTTGGTAACAGGTGGCCGTCTTATACACGTCGTAGCACAGAGACCACATAAGGCAGGACCACACTGCACACAAAGACAACACGTGAACCGAAATGCTACAACAACCCCAATGATCATCAGAATTTTCCAACCCCACGTCGACATCAGGCCCCAAAACCACCCTAGTAGCGTCCAATCCCCTACGTCCACGTGTATGGACTCGGAGATTTTATGCAGATGGCTTGATAGACAGTTGGAGCGTTGTCAGGAATGAAAATGCAGCAACTCGAATGGATCACCTTACATACTCCACCTCTATCTGCAACGACAACGTCTAAAACCATACGATTTTGTAACGTCATAAGCCTGTCAGCCTGAAGCTCTGCTGTAATATTACCAAGGGCGCTCGCAGTGATATTAGCGGTCGATTCCACCACCCGAGTCAACTGTCTCAGGTTCCTACTATTGATCATAGGTCCCCAAAACGGCAAGAAACCCTTAAAGAAGTCTCCTGCTTCTTGACCGGCAGTGTCCTCTTCGCTAATCACGCCTCTCACAACTCTAGTCTTGTGATAATCTGACCCAACAGTAAAGGTCGGCGGCAACAGATTCGCAATATAACATGTGCCTGAGAAGTCACGAGGCAACCATGTATATGCGCGGTCGTAACAAACAAAGTAAGTACCCTTGGCAGTCAGAAGAACAGGGGAAGAGGCCGTCGGCAAAACATACGTTTCGGTACAGGCACTCCTCCCGAGCTGAGCTCGCGGGCTTCGGCCAAGGCCTTTCAGACAGAAATTACCGAGGTGGGGTACGATCCAGATCGGAGACGAGCTTTTAAGCTGCCGATCACCCACTGACATGCTATACTCAGCCTCACTCAGATCTCTGTATGCTCGCACCTCTTCCTCTGGGATAAGCGGTGCGTCAAAGATATCCCTATCTAAATCGGCAATCGCTCTTGCCAAAGGCTTGAGGTACGGGCCAGGACCATGATCTGCAGTGCGTGGCTCTCGATGGGGGTAGGAATCTAGTGCGCTACGAAACATTGTTTGGAATGCTCGAGCTGAACCCTGGGAACTATATGGAAGGACCAAGTACGGAATTCCCCTATCAGTGGTATGTGGCATTAACCCACACACCCAACAATTGGTAGTGTTCATCACCAACTTATGTTGATGAAGGAGCTGAACGAAGGAATTGTTCATGAATTCCGCACGTCTAACCTGCTCGTGTTGTGGTAAGATGTGAAAAGAATGAGGAGAAACAGTGGAAGTAGATTTGGGTTCAGAGGATGGGGTGGGTGAAGCAGAAGGCAATAATGATTGTATTGCATAGTATACTCCACCCACTAGTAACGAAGAAACAATTAGGAACAGTAGGAACACCTGAAACATAAAACATTTGGTGCGTACAACCCTATGCAATTCGAATCTTTGTGCTTGAACCTTTTCCCCTTCCAACAACTTTGAGAATGCCATCCCCTAAAACCGTCCGCAACGTTCTTGACGCACTTCTTTCTGTGTAGCAATGGTCAATCCCCAGGAGTTCCCAGGAATCAACGGCCTCCGACCTAGTGTCAGGACCTACTAAACAGAAGGAAGTACCCGCACGGCCCTATGGTCAACCCGGATGTAAGGTTCTCTTAATCAAACAATATATACAAAATCTCCTAGCTGTGGAAAAACACACATATGTGGAAAAGAACTCAGAATTTGATACAAAACCACAATTGTTCAAAAATGCTCAGAGTGATAATGGGGGTAACGTGAATTTCAAAAGGAAAAAGCAAAAATAATTTTTTATTAGTCTCTAGTATTGGAACGAAGAAAATATCTGCTTCTTCCAGGACGAGTCTGCTCTTCAAACAATGGATCGGATTGTGGAGCAGAGTCCTGTCGGTCAGACGATAGTTCAGATCTTGAATTCTCCAATGGCAAAGGTTCAACAAAATTGTCTGGCTGCTCTGAAGTATCTCCCACAGGCTGAGCGTCACTGAACGGCACAAAGTTCGGCAAAGCTTCTGTTTCTGTAGCAGCGATGCCAGTCCTCACCCACGAGTCCGCTGGTAAAGGTATTGGTACCTTTTTGGTGTGGGTGGCGTGCACCCAATGCTTACGGCCCTCCAAACGAACAGCGGTCCTCGTGGCGAGCAACACTTGGAAGGGTCCAATAAACCTCGGCTCGAGATTTCGCTTCCAGCCAAAGTTTCTGGTAACCACCCAGTCTCCGGGTTGGAGCTGGTGGCCTGGACCCTCCGTCTGCGCCGGCAGTGCTTCAAAGACCTGTTGATGAATTAACCTCAGTTTAGCAGTCAGATCATGAAGGTAATCAATTAGCATTAGATATTCAAGACATGTGAATGCACTGGGTCTAGGAACCCCCCAAATATTTGCAGGACGGCCGAACACAATCTCATATGGGCTGAGCCCTACTCGAGAGTGTACAGTCGCCCTAGTGGACAAAAGAGCCAAGGGCAAAGCGTCGGGCCACGAGAGACCAGTCGTAGCCTGAATCTTTGCGAGTTTTAGTTTTAGAGTACCATTGTACCCCTCAACCAAACCTGCTGACTGGGGATGGTTGGCACTGTGGAATTTTTGTGTAATTCCAAGGCCCTTACACACACTCTTCATCACACTCCCCACAAACTCACTTCCGTTATCAGACTATACAATCCGTGGCATTCCATACCGAGGGAAGTATTCCTTCAGTAGGACTTTCGCTGTGGACAGGACAGTGTTGTCTTTAAGAGGATAGGCTTCAATCCATCGGGAGAATGCGCAAACCACAACTAAAACGTATTTTAGGTTATTACATCGCTCCATATGGATGAAGTCCAATTGGATTACCTCAAAGGGACATGTAGGAGGTGCAAAATGGCCAGGGGGTGTAGGAGTGCCCTTGCCAGGATTGTACATCATACATACCATACAATTCTTAACCAATCTCTCAGCACACTTAGCAATACCATCATTCTTCCATACAGGGGACAACAACTTGCAGATACCTTTCGCACTAATATGTGACAAACCGTGTGCCATGGTCACGACAGCTAGCACATATGCATCCGGCAACATCCATCTCTGATTCTCCGACAAATCAATCCAACATCCATTCGCATCCAACTTTCCTGTGCTCTCCTTCCACTTGGTCTTTTCAGTTTTGGTGGCCTCATTCTGAATCGCTTTCACACTTTCAACAGTATCCTCACACATACCAGTTTCTGCAGGCCACCTTACCGAACTCGTCACATACATTCTAGTTGCAAGGTTTCTCGCAGTCTCCTTAGCAATCTCATCAGCAAACGCATTGCCACGACCAACATCATCCGTCACCTTACGATGCGCACTGCATTTAATAATCGCCACCTGCTTAGGCAATGTGAGTGCGTCTAAAAGATTGTTCACAAGCTGTTCGTGCTGGATCTTTGTACCATGTGATGTCATAAAGCCTCTCTCTCGCCACAATCGTCCAAAACTATGGGCAACACCAAACGCATACTGGCTGTCAGTAAACACATTCACCTGTTTCCCTTTCGACAAAACACATGCTCTTGTCAAGGCAATTAATTCTGCTGCCTGTGCAGAATTCTGATTCAATCTCGCAGTTTCCACAACCGTACTCAACGTTACCACAGCATACGCAGTCGTCACATCACCATTTGGCAACTTAAAACACGAACCATCCACATACAAAGTACCATCGGGGTCTTCCAATGGAGTGTTTTTTAGGTCAACACGACCCTTTGTTTCTTCCTCAGTTCGCAAATAACAATCATGTGGTAATACCTCGTCTGATTCCATATTAATTGGCAACAACGTCGCCGGATTTAGAACATTGCAGCGCTTTATTTGAATGTGACTTGCCAAAAGCGTCAACTCATACCCAGACAACCGTACGCTCGTCAAGTTTTGGGTTTTCATACGATTCAAGAGAGTGTCAACTGCGTGTGGAACCATCACCGTAAGCATATTATCCATGACCAATCCTGCAGATTGTCGGATGGACACCGCAGCTGCCGCTGTTGCTCTTAGACAACTCGGCAATGCTCTAGCTACTGGGTCCAAGGTCGAGGAAAAATATGCACATGGACGCTGCTTACCACCAAATTGCTGCGTCAAAACACTCAACGCACAACCTTCCCTCTCGTGAACGTATAGTGTAAACGGCTTACTGTAGTCAGGAGTACCTAACACAGGGGCCGAACACAACGCATCACGCAGTTCAGAAAAACTTTTCTGACACTCTTCCATCCATGGCAAATGAGTTGGAACATCCTTGCACATGAGGGCTACCAATGGTTTCGCTAGCAATGAAAAATTTGGAATCCATTGCCTGCAGTATGATGTGATACCTAGAAAGGCACGCACATCTCTCCGAGTTGTTGGCACAGTCATTCGAGTGATCGCTGCAATTCTCTCTGGGGTCAACCTTCTTCCCTCCTTTGACAATAAGTGACCTAGATAGGTTACTTCTTGGCAACAATATTGCAGTTTAGAAGGTGACACATGATGTAAGTCACAAAGATGTTGCAACAAAGACACCGTAGCAGTTTTACAAATTTCTCGTGTGTCCGCAGCCACCAAAAAGTCATCGACATATTGGATCAAGGCCGCACCAGCCGGTAACACAAACGCATCAAGTTGACTCTTCAGGGCTTGGCTGTATATCGACGGACTCTCACAATAGCCCTGAGGAGCGCGTTTAAACCTAAAGCTGCGACCACCTAACAAGAAACCGAATAGGTCCCTGCTTTCCTCAGCAATCGGAATGCTAAAGAAAGCATTCTTCAGATCGATCACTGAGAACCAAGAAGCAGATGCTGGAATCAGAGTCAGTAACGCCGTAATGTCAGGCACCACAAGGGAACTGAGGAACCACAATTTTGTTCACCTCCCGTAAATCAATGACAAAACGATAAACAGGAGGTTTAGATGGATCAGTCCATTTCAGAATAGGTAACACAGGACTATTACACACGTTTCCCCGAGTCTCCTCGATAACATCTTTCTCGATCAAGTCATAGATGATCGCTAACAACGCTCGCTCACCATCAAGGGAGATACGATACTGGGGAATACGTGGGAATCGCACATTCGATTTTAATTGGACAACATAAGGGGAGATGTCAAGCAGGCCCACGTCATTGGGACCTGTTGCCCACAAAGATGCAGGAAGAGAACTCAATTCCGGTGGGAGCTTATCAATGGGCAAGTACATAGGAGAGATCACTCTCTCACCCAATGTAAGCTTTACTCCAGCAGGAGAACAATACAAAGTCGCATACAAACGTTTCAGCAAATCCAGGCCCAGATGATTTTCACCACAACCAGTAGTCAAAATCAAAGGAGCTTTCAGCTCACGAGGCCCAATTGTAAGGGGCAAAGGGCGAGAAACCAGATTGCTAACAGGGGCGCCGGAGAATCCAACGGAAACATTTGTTAAGCCAGACAAAGGTGCGCCAGGGAGTTTCAAATGCATGATGGAACTTTTCGGTGCACCAGTGTCCAACAGAAAAGGCTCAACTACGCCCGATGTGACAACTGCGACGTAAGGCCCTCTCTGATCAACCGGAACTGATACTACTCCCTCTCCTTGTCTATGGCTGTCCTAGTAATTACCATCATCAGTACCCTGATCGACATAATAATCGTCCACATTGTACTGTGCGGATCTACCTGACGATGATCCACGCTGATCAAAACAATTATTGGAATCAGAGGAATTATTAGAACGCTCATTTTGATTCTGTGTAACACCACGACCTCTACCTCGTGAAGCCTGTTGGGGACCACTACGACCTCTTCTAGAAGAATTGCCATTATTCCGATCGCGCAAAACCGGACAATCAAATTTCAAATGACCCTCACCTCTACAATAGGCACACTGATTGTACCCAAGCATAGATCTCTGCGAAGAAGAGTCATTTCGCGATTGCGACCTAGCGGGCTGCGATTGCAATCTATTCCGCTGTTGAGAATCATTTTGATTTGAGCGCGGAGGATACGCTTGTTGCAACAGAACTTTTGTTTTGAGCTCTTTCGTCTTTTTATCTGCACGATCATTTTCCTCCTTCTCTCTATTTTCATAATATTGGGCCGTGGCCAATATCTGAGAAGAAGTAGAAACAGCCCACGCACTTTCTGAATTTTTCAATTTGTTGCTAAGTTCAGGCAACAAATTTGATACAAATTTATCCACGAACAACCTCTGACCTCCCTCAGTGCCCATATCCTGACCACTATGATCGATGAATGCCTCCTCAAATCTCGTAAAGAAATCGGAGACACTCTCGTCCTTCTTCTGCTTACAGGCAGACAGTTTATCCCAGTTAACTTTCATTGCTGGCATAAGTGTCTTCATAAGTGTAATTATTCTTTGTGGAAGATCAGTAATGAGCTGTTCAGGTTTAGCCGCACCAACTTGTCGTACATCAGCCACCACAAGAGCAGCCCAATCACCGCCTAACTCGGCTACATGATTTTCTTGACGAATTTTCGTCCATACCGGTTGCGGTACGACATTGCCGAACAACATATCGATGTCGGCAAGATTCATTATCGTAGCATCCACTAGTTGGGACAACTCTTTATAGTACCCTGCAAGATTTTTGCGAGGGTCAGGCAAAGTTTGCTCAGCCTGCAAAACTTCCGATCGTTTCCATGGAAGGTGTATCCATACTCTCTGGAAATGTGGCAGAATAATAGGAACGAGAAAACAACACAGGGTGTGGGCTTCCCACAGTAAGGCCAAGCCTCCTAAACGTGAATAAACAATATAGAAGCCAATACTGTAACTTATTTTCAAAGCAATCACTGAGCACACGGGAGGGGACAACTTTGTCAAGAGTAAATCTTTTTTATTTTTACACTATTTTTAAGAGCAATTAGTTGGTTATTATTCACCAAACTTTAGATAGTTTATAAAAATGACGAACAATACAAATGCAAATTACATAAAATTGGTATATACAAGAAATGGTGCACAACAGTGAAAAATATAAAGACAATGAAAAGATTCAAACGTACAATTCTCCTTCTCTCTTCACAACCATACCAAACATCCATACAAACATGATTAGAAATTTACAAAAATCAATTTTAAATAAACACCAAAGGCAAATTTTAGCTTGGTTTTAAAGTTTTTTCTATTTTAACACTACTATTGAGTGAAATAGAATCCTTATGGTGTGCATAAACGGTTTATGCATTTCATTGTCTTTATATTTTTCACTGTTGTGCACCATTTTTTGTATATACCAATTTTATGTAATTTGCATTTGTATTGTTGTTGGCTCATTGAATTGAGAGAAAGTGTCAACAATTATACGTGGAGGATTCTTAAGAGGATACCTAATCCAATTTTTTGCCATTGTAAATAGCGTATCACGTTCTCTACCACCAGGAAGCTGACTTCGTCTTTGGGGAGCATCAGAATCAGCAGACCCAAGAATCGGTCCAAGAGGAGAATAAAAGTTGTCAACAATATTAGGAATACGTCGCCGAACAGACGGGGAAGAAGAGAGAAGTAAAGGGGTAACAATAGGAGGACCAAATACAGGAGGAGCAAGAGTAGTAGGAGTAGCCACAAGAGTGGAAGTAGCGGGAACAGTAGCTTGTGAAGATATAGACGGTGGAGCAGTAGGGACAGTAGCAGGTAGAGGAATAGGGACAGAAGGATTCGCAAAAACAGGACCAGCGGCAGGCTGATTAACAGCCGCCGGAACAGCAGGTTGAGGAACAGGAGGAACCACGGGAGCTGTGGTATCCTGTGCATATGGAGGTGGCGACTTCAGCAGATAGGACAACAAAGGGTCCTCTACTGCTTCCTCTCCCTTCTTATCCGTACCCGTCGGTAAAACAGGATAACATTTATCCACTGTCATATGTTGTAATCTATCAAAAATGTCCTTTTCCTTCTCTTCTTTGTCTCGCTGAAACTGCTCTGCATTTCTCATCGTTGTAACGATACCTTCTCTCTTATTACGTTTAAGCTGTTTGATTTCTTTTTGCTTGGCTTCTTTACGCCACAACCGAAAGGAATCAAACATGGCCGGCCTTGCTTTTCTTTGGAACAATTTAGCTTCAAGATTATCTAAAATTGGGGTCTCAAAACTACCATGAGGTAGCCAACTAAGGACACCGTCATCTTTAGTATACCGGACCCAGCAATCATTGAATGTGATAGGACCCACACCATGGCGACTATATAATTCATAAATCGGAGTTCCAACCGGCGGTATCGGACATGAGTCCTCCAATCGGGAATCCGCACCACAACCTCTAAAGCAACTGAACAAAGTACTACGGCCAGGCATCGTGCACACTAACTGAGTTTCACAAACGTCAAGGGTTATTGGATTACAATGTCCCGCAAAAGTGCAAAAACCCTCGGTTTTTGGCGACTGCAGTCGTCAAATAGAACAACTAAGAGCAAAATACGAAGAACCACAAATGCAATGGAACCATGCAACAACTAAGCACCCACAACAACTAAGGACTCTGGGAGCGACCCACAAATACTTAACTCAAAGAACAATGGCGTCACCAGGAAGGCCCGTCAATCGTCTCGCTGTACCAAGGTCTACGCCAGGCGCCAAAACAGGTCAACAGTCAGGGCAGCAGTCCGTCGCAGCCGTCAGGAGGCGGGGATCTTCGCGGGAAAAGTCTTCGGGCCACTTATTTCGACAACAGGATCGATGAAGCGGGGTGCACCTTCCCTCGGAGATTTCACACGAAGTTCCTCACGATCGTCGGGCTTTGGACCGGTATCGCTGACGCCGCCCCATGTTGGGCGCCAACTGAAGGACTGGGTTTTTCTAAGACCCAGCGGTGCCAGGGACAACACCTGAAACCTTCGTGGGTTACCTGTTCCGGCGTACAAATGACAGAGACACGGGACACTTCCTTCGGCGTCAAAGATTCGAGGTTTATTTACTGCAGGGAACACAGAAGTCACAAGAAGTACATAGCATGTAGGTTCATGGAGACTGCTTCGAATTGTATCTGTGGATCGCTCCTTTTATACAGTTTTTCGTCATAAGACAACATGGCAAACAAAAAGGTTACAACCCGGTTCCCACAGTAAATTTCATAGGGGGTCGCTTTCATGTATTCAGGGCCCCGGAACATAATTACAGTAGCATCTCCGGTTCCCAACTGTAAAAGTACATCTTCTCACCATTAGTACATTCCATTCCGGCAGTAAACGAATCAAGGAAGAGTCAGAAACAGGTGCAGAGGAAGACGAGGACAGCGAACAGTTTGAAAAGAGTGTAAAGGGGGTGCTATCAGAAACACAATTGCAGGGATCAAAGGAGACGTGCCTAATGAATGCACAACTGAGACAATAGACCGGCACGGCAAGATGAGCCTCGAGCGGGGCCATCTGCCTTGCAGTGTCATCCCCCTCATCATAAAGACACCCTCAAAGGAACACGTGTCTTCCGCAAGAGTTTGGGAATCCCAGGGTCACGAAGCGGACAGTGTCCGTTCGCTGGCTACTTGAGGGCAAGAAACGAAATGGATGCCGTATCTAAAATGGAACCCGTGGGTTCAGATGAAGAAACCCACGAAACAGACAAACAGTTTAGGTTAGCACAGCGAAAACGCGTACACCCACTAAACTCGTCATTTGCTGTTCATAGATACCAGACTCGACCATATTCGAGCGAGTCGAAAACATCACTTACAATTGTCACGGAACCTCACTCCGCCAACAGATATGCGCCTTGTTTTTCAGCATCAACTCAGAACGTTGAAGACACCGCCTTCAGTTGGTGCTCTAGCATGCGCAACAATGGGATAGCTTTGCCCAAACTACAGTCCTCCCTGCTGACTTCACGGGTGAAGACCTCAAAAGGATGAAGCATGTCTGTCAGGCTTTTAACTAGGTCCCATTCCTCCACCTCTAGCCTCATGTCTTTCATAGCAGCAGCCCGTGCATTAAAGACATACTCATTGATTACCAAATACTGCTCAAACAGACGCTCAAGCATGTAGAAGGTTGAGTTCCAACGTGTTGCCACCTCCTGGATGAGTCCTCTGACTGGCACTCTACAGTTACGTTAAATGATCCTCAGCTGCTTTCTGGCCTTAAAAGAATGGCTGAAATGTGTGCAGATTCTTCGGCAGGTGGTCAGTAACTTGCTGACTGTGTTTTCTTTTCTCAAGAAATCTTGAACAACAATGTTAATGCTGTGCGCCAAACACGATAGCTGTTCTCTGGAGATCACACCATTGTGCTGGAAGGTTGTTTGCTCTGCGCAGAGAAAATTCAGCAAGTTCTTAAAATATAAGATTGAGACAATAATACGAAGATCTCTCCCTACAGACCAGTTTAAAGTGAGAAATAGACTGCTCAGAATCAGGACTTTTTTAGAGAGCCTGGAGAAGAATTATCCAGTGATATCACGTCAGGATAAGTTTAAGAAGGGGTCACTGCTTTATGCAAATATATGTTGTCATGAAGAAGGTCTTAAGGAGTAAACAAATACAAGACTCTTTTTGATTGATTTTACAAACAACACTCTCTTGGTGAAAATACAGGAGTCGCTTGTTATGATTTATGTTAGATTGGACTTTTATTCAGATGGATTGAAGGAGAGATTAATTTGTTCCTTGGTCATTTGAATGCATTTGTTGATCCATTTTAATGTTATATATGTACCCTATTTGAATTTATTAATCAGAAAATACATAAAAGAATCATCTTTTTGATAACGAATATCCTGTGTTGCTTTTTCTTTGATTTATTTCCACTTCTGTCTTATGGTTAGACCAAATTACTGTAAACAGACACCAATTAGGTTGGAACAGACCAATAGGTGTTAACATCACATAAGTCTGTTATCTGCAATAGATTCTAACAGAATAAATTCCCTTGCTGGCATTTTTACATTACCAAGTATCTGCCCGAGTCCGCAAGGGTATATTGGGCCACCCACCGCCTTTCACGATATTGTGCGCCAAACACGGCACTCTGAAATAGCCACCATCATTCATGGCCTTAACTATATTACTGCCATTATCCGTGGAAACATAACCACTCATGCGCCTTCTTGGCAGCAGCCATTCAAAGACCTTACTGTTAAACTCCTCCAAAATGTTTACTGCAGTATGAGATTTCTCCATGGCAAACAAGGCTACTGTTGCATGTTTCCGAGTAGCTTGAAAAATTGTGACACTGTCAACACCTGCAGCTATCTTATCTCTAACCCCCGCAAAAGAGACCCAGTGTACAGTGATGCACATGTAATTAACAGCTTGGCAACTTGCCCACATGTCTGTTGTCAGGCGGATAGTGTGAACAGCACTCTTCTGCAAAGCTGCCCCACTTCCAGCATATCTTCATGTAGTGCTGGAATGACAACTCAAAATAGGGCCGGCTAGGAACCTTCCATTTAGGGCAGTGCTAGCATTTTAGCCAGCATTGCATTATACAGATGTGCCGTTGGGTGGTTGCGTTCAAATGGCGCCTCCGACCAAAACATGCTTTTAATGGGGGTCTGGACCGTTTTCATATGTGATGATGATGATCCAGACTTCTTCAACCCAGTTAGGCTCATTAATGTGATTTTTTGCATTGGTGTCTCTACCAGACTCTTATTGTGCCTCATAGATGTTGCTGGGGTAAAGGGTGTGGGCGCTACCACTGCAGTGATGCTGCCAGGGGTACTGTGTGTACCAGAAAAAATGTCTGTCGCTTCTTCACCTCCCCCTGCACGATCAGCCCCTCGTCATCATCAGATGCAATATCAATGGATACATTTGGATTTGTTGTACTTTTGGCTTCCCGGATCTTACTTAGGTGCGCCTCCCACTGGAAAATGTGGTGTTTTTTGAGATGACCTCTCTGGACTCCGGTACCATAGTTGGTACCAAGCTTACCCCGACTAACTACTTGTTTACAAATCCAACAAATAACTAGGATTTCTGCCTTTTTCGTCATCACCCATAAGTGGAAGACTTGCAGGAACCTTCCTTTTACCTAGCTTTGTCGGCTAATGGCGTGCCTCTCTCTCAGACTGAATTGGAGGCTGCCAATCAAGATCTAGATCATCAGAAGGAAGGGGGCTACAAGAAGAACTTGTACTAGCCCTCCTTTTCCTTGCTGGGGATCTGGAAGACAATGGATCATCAGGACTCAGAGTGGCTTGCTCGGCTGATACCTCCACATGAATCTCGATTTCCTCATGTGCTGCTACTTCTGGAGGAACAAGCATTGTGGGCAGTTATGCCTCTCCATGCGCATCTCCAAGCACTTCTACTTGCGCCTCTACTTGCGCCTCTACTTGTGCCTCTACTTGAACCTCTACTTGCGCCTCTCCGTGCACCTCTCCTTGTTGCACCTGTGATTGTTGTTGCGGCTGTGGCGGAACACTCATCAGATGAGTTACACCCTGCGTTGATTGGACGCTACTTTGCGATGAGTCAACGCCAACATCACTGGTCGATGGTGAAAGAGCAATTAAAGTGGCTACCTCTGTGGCCCTCATGGGCTTGGGCCTAACTTGGCGTGGTGTCACTGAGACCAATGAAGCGGAGGTGCTGCCCCCAGTTTGGTCCCCGGCGGACACCGCTGCTGAAGGCGTAGTTTTTTTTCCCCCAAAAAAGTGTCTGTCGGCACACCAGTCTCCTTGGTAAGTGGCGCCACTTGCTTCTTCTGCTCCTTCTAACTTGCAGTCGCACTGGCAACTTTCTTGGTAGAGGAGCTATGGTCATCTTTCTTTGAGCCCATCTTCTTCAGATGTCAGAACAGCAGGACGCAGTTGCACCAGTTGCAGAGTTGCCTGTGGCCACACGTGACGTTGTGCACACACCGCAGCAGGACTTCTTCCTGGCACTACAACAAGTGATGATGATGAGGATGATTCCTGGTTCTTCTCAGTCTTTGTGCACTTAAAAGCAAAGGAAGTCAGAGGAACATCAGTTAAATAAATGTTGCATATGTCGTGCTTCAATTAATATTTGCAACTAGGCATTTATTATTATTAACACAACACACCCAAAAATGGAAAGACCCAAAATAAAAATGTCAATTCTAATCCAAAATGGATAGAAGAGAGACCACACAGAGAGAGTTGTTTCATGCACCACTGAGTACCCCTGGGCATAATGGATAAAAGCAAGGCAGGCTGGGTGCAGGCCTATGGTACAAAGCACACTGCCTGACTCCAAAATGGCCCCTAGACCCCTACCCACATGGCCAGGCCCTGGACCAGGCTTCAAAATGGCCCCCACCCACATTGCCAGGCCCTGGACCAGGCCCCAACACCCCAAAAATCGAAATACACACAAAAATCACCCCAATCCAATGCCATCCATGCCCGAAATGATGTTTAAATTCAAGAGACCCACAGAAAGACATGGCCCATGCACCACTGAGTACCCATGGCATGCATAATGGATGAAAGCAAGGCAGACTGGGTGCAGGCCAATGGCACAAGGCACACTGCCTGGCTTCAAAATGGCCCCTAGACCCCCACCCACATGGCTAGGCCCTGGACCAGGCCCCAGCAACACCCCAAAAATCAATATACACACAAAAATCACCCCAATTCAATGCCATCCATGCCCTAAATGATGTTTAAATTCAAGATACCCCACAGAAAGACTTTGCCTATGCACCACTGACTACCCCTGGGCCTACTGGCTAGTGTGGCTTTAACACGCACCCCAAAATTTAAAAAACTTCCACATATAACAGTGAGCTACTCAATAACATGCCATAAATGGTATTTAAGTTAAACAAAACTCACAGAAACAGTTTATCATGCACCCATGACTAACCCTGGGCCTACTGGATACTGTGGGTACCCACAATATATATTTTTTTAAGTTGTGAAAAAGTTTATAAATTGTAGTTGCAGCAACTGCAATGCCCCAAACAAATAACACCAACTTACTTGTAAAACCTCAAATCCAAAAGTGATCCCCCAAAAAAGTCCTCAAATACAAATATCCAGCAGCTGCCACGAAGAGTAATCCTTCCAGCTCCAGATCCAAATGAAAAGTGACCAGGACATAGACAAATCACTGAGAGGAGCCTACTGGACAGGAACAGGAAGTTGGAGACTGTGGGGCACTTCCTCCCTCCCACCCCCCCGAAAAATGGACTCCTTGAACTAAAAAATGCAGCCAAATGTCAATCTGAGGAGTTATTCTGATCCAAATCATCATTTTCAGGAGGTTTATGCTGCCAGTGATAGATTTCTTGTGCAGAATTGCAATTTGTGCAGTTTCGGGAAAGCGAGCTGTTCAAATCTCCCGCCGGATGTCAGCTGCGTGTCGCATCTACATCTTCACAATTGTTTTCTCTCGCGGTCCGTGATCGCGGGCCCTTATGACGTATTCGTGTTCAGTAAGTCATCACTGCGCGCGCGAGATTGTATTTTTGAAGCGCCACCAAGCAAAAATAATCCGGCACCTTGGGAATTGCAAATTCTTTGACAATTTCGCGCGATTCGCGCACCACGAAATTGCCAAAAAATCGAAAATTCCGCGAGCAGAACGGATTTTCAGCCCATGCTTACCTACTAGGCCTCGGCATGCAATTGACACCTTTCACAATCGCATCACGGAAGAATTAAAGAAATTACAACGAAAAATTCAGGCACAACAAATTACCTCTAAATATCAAACAAAAACATATTTTTAATTAATGAACAAATTAAAAACCAACAATACTATCAGATTACCAAATCAGACAAAGGAGGCAACGTTGTGCAATAGGACGAGAACGAATATGAAAAAAGAGGCATACCGACATCTCAACGATGCAGCTTGCTACTGTATGATCAATATGCACAAGTAAAAAGAATACAAAAGAACTATAAGGACGAATTGTGTATATGGAGAAGAGAAGGCCTTATCTCCAAAGATGAATTTATATTTTTGAATAATGAATTGTCAGTGTTACCTAATATGTACTTCATTCCAAAGGTACATAAGAATGAATTGCGCCTTCAGGGCAGACCCATTGTTTCAGCAATTAACAGTACCTTTGAGAATACATCAAAATATGTTGATTTTTATCTCCTAGATTTTGTGAATAATCTGCCAACAAACATTAAGGACACTACTGACTTTTTATCAAATATGGGCAGATGAGTATGTTTTCCTTACTATGGACATCACAGCCATATATACAGCCATATATACAAGCATTGCCCATTCGGATGGATTAACAGCCGTGGAATATTTTTGGGGCAAAAGACAAATTGAGATGTATTGTCATAACCAAATGTTTTTAAAAATGATACATTGGTGTCTGTATAATAATGTATTCATGTTTGACAATACGGTTTTTCAGCAATTGCGGGGTGCAGCTATGGGGGTATGCTTCTCCTGAAGCTACGCATGTCTCCATGTAGGTGGGTGGGAGGAGCATGTCCTCATGGTACAACACGCTCATGAATGGTCTTCACACATAATGAAATGGTGGCAGTATATCAATAACATTTTTGTTATATGGAGTGGGAGCAAAGATCAGGCCCTCAAGTTTGTTGAAAAATTCAATGCCAATAATTTAAATCTGCGTTTTATTGCCCATATTGATGTGTCAGTGGCCACTTTCCTTGATATTACTGTTCAAGTGTTACAGGGAAATGTGGAAACTTGTCTTTTTAGAAAGCCTACATCAGGGAATACTGTATTGCATGCCGGTAGTTAACAACCACAGCATATGATCTCCAGCATCCCTTATGGAGAGTTTCTCCGTATCCATAGGGCATGCAGCACAGTAGAAGCCAGAGAATACCATCAAATGGAAGCCAAAAAGAGACTTGAAGCCAGAGGGTATAACCCCAAGAAGTTAGATACGGCAATGAGGAAGGTCAATGAGAAAGAGTGGGGGTCTTACTTAATCCAAATAGACATGAAACAATAGAGACAGTAGATTCAGCAATTAGACTACCGAGTGAAAATATGGAGATGAGACTGATTGCCACGTACAGTAAACAGACGAACAACATCAAAGCCATTATTAAGAAACAGCGGCCCATTATTCTTACAGATGCCACTTTGAAAAAGGTTCTCCCTAGGAATCCTACCGTTACTTTCCGAAAAGCATATTCTATGCGCAACAACCTAGTGAAGAATAGCTCAGAAACAACTAAAACAGACAATTGGCTTTCCCTAAGAAAGGGTTTTTTCAAGTGCAGCTCATGCCGAGCTTGCAAATTCGGTATTAATACCACCACATACATGACACCCTTCTCAGACATACCTATCGCACTTAGGGAGCACTACACTTGTAGAACTGACTACGCAGTATATATCTTAAGGTGTAGCTGCAATCTATGCTACGTGGGAATTACTAAACTACAAGTGTATGTTCACATTTTACAGCACCTCTGTGCGATAGTGAACGCCGATTCAGCCTAGCCAGTCGCCAGGCATTTTAAAGCAATTCATAATAACAACCTCTACTGCTTGCAATACTATGTTATTGATGCAGTGCCACAGAGCAAACGGGGCAGAAACAGGGAGAGGAAGTTACACCAGCTTGAATCTAGTTATATAGCAGAGATTGACACCAAGTCTCCGTTAAGGCTGAATATCGGAGAGGATTTGTACAATTCTAAGATCTAGTTGTTTGCTACGGATGGCATTATTAAGAGTTGACTTTATATCTGGACAGTAATAGAGGGGGATGCGATTGAGAGTCTTCATGACTAGTCCTGTAGCACTTCTATGAGGTTAAGGCTATATACATTTCAATTGGCTGCTCACCTTCAATATTATTAGGGGTGTATATAAAGATCAGTATCAGGGGGCTCCCTGATGATTAGATTCTATGGGGGTCTGAAGTAAATAATTCTATTTCCAAAGGAAAAATTGAGTGGAATTTGCTTTCTCCTAGGATATAGTGGAGTTTATTTATGAAATTCCTACAATGGGTAGCCGTCAAATGATCTCATTTATATACATATTATTTGTATTTATATTGCACTTTTTGCACAGTAATCTCCCTATTTGCACTTTACATGCTTAAGTACTATTCAGGCACCAGCACTTTAACCTGCGAGTATGATGTCAATAGTTATTACAACGCAGTAGGTCCAGTAATTAGCGTATTTGCATATCTTAGGAGTCATTGTGCATTGATATTTATATATAATGAAAATATCAAAAGATTGCACCTTGCACTTTATATAGGTAGGAGATGAGCTGATATAATGAATTTAATGCATTACTAGCTTACATCCCTGATAGCTGACTTTGCAATATGTAGTGCGAATTTTAGGCGCATTGCTCATGCAGGTTGTGTTTTTATATTGGCCAGGCCATAATTATTGTAGGCATTATGCACTTTACAAAGTAATTTTCTTGGTTAGAACCCCTGTATTTGAATGTACCACATATCCAGAATTGCAATAACAAAGTGATATTAACAATGATCTTTGTAAATATTTACTTATTTGATGCACTGTGCACTGAGAAAATAGAATTTGATGAAGTGAGTATATCTGTTCCATCGTGCAATGCCCTAACAGGATTGTAATTGGATCAGGAAACGAGAGCTGGGCAATGAAATTACAATGTTTGTTCCGTTTAGACATTGCTATTTATTGTAGACATTTGAGGTAATGTACTATAGGTATGTGTATATATAATAGCTATGAATGTCTTACATACAACCAATTGATTCTTTTCTCTATCATGTATAGAGAACAGACGCATATACGCACATTATTTTGTCTATGATTGTTAGTGCCGGCCACGTCACAGGAAGCATCACTTTCCCTTTAAATTATGTCATGTGCTGAAGGACACTGTTTGTGTCCGAAACGCGTCAGAGGCAGCACCCTTCAAATGAAATAAAAGTCTTATTTTTGGCACCAGCTATATCCTGAGTCCATGTCCCTTCTTGTGCACGACTACATGTATAAATATATATATATATTTACATATATATATATATATATATATATATATATATACACCAAACAGCTCCCAATTCCACCGCAGAGACGGTTAACAATCAGGACACGGACCACACGGCAAGTTCCAAATTCAAGGTGCTTTATTTCCCATCAGACAGACATGACGCGTTTCGTCCGGTCACCCCAGACTTGATCACATGACATGCTGTGACCACCACAGTGCATAAATACTGTTGTCAATTACCTCCTCAATGGATATGAAAAACAGACTTAGGAGAATATCTAAATACATGAATAAATAAATGCAATGCAATATGTGTATATGTACCAAAAGTCTTTCTTCACAATTCTGTGAAAAAAAAGGAAAGAAACCTTAGACATTGATACAGTTAATATTGAAAGGGGCTACAGATGTAATAGCAAAGTGCCCATAATAACAAAAGAGTATATATGCTTTGTCGACCATGTATTCAATATAATTTTGGGCAAGTGCCCACATATACACCAAATATATATATATATTTTTTTAAATATTTTTTATTAAAGATTTTTTTTCACAAATAGCACAGCACAACATTTAATGTAAGAGAAATGAGAGAGAAAAAAAAAGAAAAAGGAAAGGTACACACATTAGTTATTTATCCATACCAAATAAAATATTCCCAAATGTATAGAAAAGTGTATATGATTTAACATATTCAGTGATATAAACCATAAAGGAAGACTCTTACTTGCCTATTTCATTAGCACAGAGCGAGATCTACCCGTACATTGTTACTAGCACCATTCCACTATTCCTCTATCCAATCCCCTTTCCACAGCATTAATAGTTTCCAAATCTTCTTACCTAATACCCTACCCTTTTTGCCTTTCCGTCCATATATCCCTTTTTCCAGATTGTAAACGGCCAATAAACTAGCAAGCCAGTGTTGCACAGCTGGGGGAGTCTTTTCCATCCATGCCCTAGCGAGCAACAATCTTAAAACAGCCATAGATAAGAATAGGAATTCTTGGTGTATATTATTTTGTTCTGATGTCACCCCTAGCAGCATTAATTCTGGAGTAAGGACAATGTCGGCCCCTGTAACCTGTGATAAGAATTGCTCAATACTTTTAACCAGTGTATACAGTTGCGGACATGTAGAGAAGATATGTATAATATCAGCTTCTGGTTCAGCACAACGGAAGCACGTCGTCCCTGAAGTGCCGCCCCATTGAGCTATTCTAGCCGTGTATGATAGAGTGAAAAAAGCGTTTTGTAGTGCTGAGATTGCAGCGGGGCTGAACACAACACTGTACAACCTAGCTCCAAGGAATCTTGAAATCTAGCCATTTCGATCCCCAACTTATTCGTCCATTTCCCGGCATGCTTCTCCATATCATCTGGCTTGGTGATAACTAGATTTGCGTATATACTACGGATTGTCACCCCCCTTCCCATTCCTACCAGGTCCAATATACAATTGTAGTTAAATCCTGCCACTCCCCCTTGTTTATTGCACAGATAGCTGCGTATCTGCAGGTATTTAAAAAAAAAACTGTTCCTACTTATATTAAACTTATCCTGCAATTCCACAAATTGAACAATTCCTTGGGGGCCCTGGGGGCCCATCAGATCACCCAGTTTTCTAATCCCTTTACCTGCCCATTTTGCCATGACTGAATCTGAAAAGATTTCTAACGGGAGGGATCTGTTTTTACAGAGCCTACTATACATATTATATCTTCCTAAACCCGCTCTCTTCAAAAAGGCCTCCCATACTTTATATGCAGCCTGTACTGTCTTGAACCGTGTCCTTTTAAAGTATGATGACTCCATGCGATTAAGAAATGCGTTCTCCGCTTCATACCCACGAACAGTGTCATAAACCTTGGTGGAATTAGCTGTGATCTTTGTACCCAGCCCTCCCCCTCCTATCAGTCCCTGTATATATTGTATTGTAGCCGCCCAATAATACAGTCTGAAATCTGGGGCCCCCTATCCTCCTCTATGCCTGGGGAGAGAAATGAATCTATATGCCCTCCTGGTCTTTACATGGGCCCATATAAATTTATTCAGAACCGCCTCTAACTTACTAAACCAGGTTGATTCAAAGAACAGTGGGATTGCCCTGAAAAAGTATAAAAACTTTGGTAATATAATCATTTTGATCACATTCGTGCAGCCTACCAGAGTTAAATGTAGATTATTCATTCGTATCAGGTCTGAGGATACTTTGGCCATTAGAGGTGACATATCAATTTTGACAATGTCATCCTAGTCTGCTGTGATCTCCACCCCCAACTATACGGCAGATTTCACTACCCGATGATCACTGCACACAGCATATGAATTTTTAACAATCTGAGTCTTCTCCCTATTTATTCTGTATCCTGAAGCCTCTCCAAACCGCCGGGCTTCCGCTTCTATCTCCCGGATAGCTAACGTGGGATTAGAGGAAACAATTGCCACGTCATCCGCATAAGCGAATGTTTTGAACTGGTTTTGGTTTATGGTCACTGGCGGTATGTTAATATTGGCTTCTAACCTCCTAAGCAAAGGATCCCTGTACAGGGCAAATAGTAGAGGTGAAGAAGGACACCCCCGTCTAGTCCCTCTATGAATCTGAACCGAGGCTGTGTACCCCCTGTTGACTTTTATCCTGGCCGTTGGTCCTGCGTAGAGTGCCTGAATCGCTTTAACGTATCCTGCACCTAGCCCGTACCGGATAAGTACTGCCCATAAATAGTCCCAGGAAACCCTATTGAACGCCTTCTCGGCATCTAAGAAAAGGGCTGCGATAGGATCCCCTGGGACCCCTGTGGCGTCAAACAGGGTGACTACCTGCCTGATGTGCTGCGTGGTTCCCTTCCCAGGTATGAACCCATGCTGGGTGTCGCTAACCAAGCCCTCGATTGCCTTTGCGCTTCTGTTGGCTAGTATCTTTGAATACACTTTTGAGTTTGCATTCATCAAAGTGATTGGCCTATAAGATCCTGGGGCTGTACTGATCTTCCCTTTTTTTTAAAAATAAAAATGATGTCTGCCCCTCTCCAAGACATTGGGATCGAGTTCCCCTGTTGGGCCTGCTTCAGGACATGCAACATCTCACCGATAATCACCCCTTGAAATGTCCTATAGAATTCCACTGGCAGCAGATCTGGGCCTGCTGCTTTCCCAGCTGGAAGATCACCTACTGCCTTACACCAAATATATATTCATTACAAAACAGTCCTATTGTACATTTAGTCCAACTGACGATTAACCATAAGGAGCCCTATAGAAAAAGAAAACAGTTAATTATTCTAATAGATATTATATAAGAAAACCCAAATAGTGCAATTAAAAAAGTATTATCATTATTCGAATCCATGATAACTGATAATTAGCATATTTCATCAATATTGTTTCATCATATTCAACGACAATATAAAATGATAATTCATATGTACATCAGTATATATATCTTTTTCTGTATCTATCATCATTATCCTATTCAAATGAAAGTGACTAGTGCAAAACGAAAGAAAATCAGAGTATCTTCTCATAAATACCACACAGCCTCATTCATTATTCATATTAGCTTAAAAGCATCTAATTATAACATCCCTCCTTTACTCAATCAAGGTGTATCTCAGTACCTGGATGTATATAAAAGATTGCATCTAAAATATAAAGTAGCAAGTGCAAAAAAGATAAAGCAGTAGTCCTGATTAAGACGTTTAGAAATATCAGTAGGCAAAGTTCACAAAACAAAGCTGTCCATATATGTGCAAATAGCAAAGCGTAAACATTCCACCCAAAAGACACCAGATAAAAACCAGTAAAGCCAAGTAATTGGTAAAACTCATTAAAATCCAGTATAAATAAGGCCAAAAATTCACACAATACCATCTACACACATAAAAGATATAAAAGACAAATATAAAATATAGACATTAAAATCATCCATATGGCAGAATATTAAGAAACCAGCAGATTTAAAAAAGACGTACAATATTTCTTAAAAGTCCCGCTCAAAAACATTTATAAGAAATTATATAAATCCTCCCCTGTATTTAATCCATTCGGTACTTTAGTGTCAAATTGCATGATATAACGACTTTTCAGCTGTCTTAATTTTTTGTCCCTGTTTCCTCCTCTCAGTTCCTTGGGCACCACATCTAATACAAAATAAGTTAAATCATTAAGAATGTTATTATGTACAAGTTTAAAATGGCGGACCACAGGGTAGCTTGCGTCCGAAATCACAATAGCTCGTAGGTGTTGTAAAATACGATTTGATACAGGTAACTTAGTACTGCCTATATATTTGAGTTTGCAAGTGCATTCAAGGACGTAAACTGCAAATTCAGTTTTGCACGAAAATAGATCTCTCAATTGATATCATTCAGTAGAAAATGCATCTTGAATTTCCCTTATATTGATATTGAATTTACAAGCTCTGCACAAGCTGCATTTGTAGAAACATTTCCTGTTAGTTAGCCAATCACTATATATATATATATACCCCCAGGTGCAAGGTGAACACGGAGGTGAAATGGGCACTGAAGAAAGGCGAATGCCTGAAACGCGTCTGCCTAGCGTTTCGCTGCTGTAAAGACTTGTGTTGTGCGCTGATGGAAACTGGCAATTAAAAGTCTCTTACCTCACCGAGCATGTGTCAGCCCCTTCTGTTAAAGGAGAAGTGGTTTGGTTTTGGTGTTTATCTCGGGGCTGCAAGCACCGAGTACCGGCACGCCCTCTCGTTCAGGAGCTTCGTGAAGCTTGCAAAATTCTGTGGTGATGTACTAAAATACAGCGCGACGCCCCCCTGGCAGGAAAGAACATCCACTGTGATCGTAATCACTGTTGGGGAGAGAGGAACCCGAATGGTTTGGGATTAAGGTGTGTGTTTGAGAGACTTTTTCAGCAATGACACCCTGTGAAGCTGTCCTACGAGTTCTGTGTCCGTGGCTAGTAAGGTGGGGCACCACATGGTGTTCGGGAACCTAATGACTGCATGTGGGTTCCTGCAGCGGTTTCTACAAAACCCGGAGTGGACAGGATCAGGGACTTGCGCTTTTTGCAACCAAGAACAGAGGGCGTTTCTAACTGACTCCGATGGGAGTGGACTATCATATATTTAAAACAGGCCCCCAGGTGCAAGGTGAACACGGAGGTGAAATGGGCACTGAAGAAAGGCGAATGCCTGAAACGCGTCTGCCTAGCGTTTCGCTGCTGTATAGACTTGTGTTGTGCGCTGATGGAAACTGGCAATTAAAAGTCTCTTACCTCACCAAGCATGTGTCGGCCCCTTCTGTTAAAGGAGAAGTGGTTATATATATATATATATATATATATATATATATATATATATATATATATTCGCTGAAAAAACCATAGGTTATAGACCATATATAGTTAGGGATGACCCTGACCATGTCATGAATGATGTAATATGTGACATCATCAGCAGTGGATTGCGGGTGTGCGATATATAGTTAGTGCAACTAACTATATATGCGAATTTCAATGGTTTTGTGTAAGTAAAATAAGGTTTTGTAAATGCTAATCCCTAACTATATATTGTCTATAACCTATGGTTTTTCAGTGAATTTTCAAGGTTTTGTAAATGTTAATTCCTAACTATATATGGTCTATAACCTATGGTTTTTTCAGTGAAATTCAATGGTTTTTTAATAGCAAATATCAAAAGCTGTAAAATGTATTCTTCTTTTAATATAATTTTTTTATGCTTCTGCCAAACCCTGACCTCTTAATAGTGCACTGTGGTGGAAATGATTTTGGGACTATGACTGGGGTTGGTCTGGAAATGCTTTTAAAGGACACCTTTCATCAATTGATGACACTTTGTCCCCAAACTGCCTTGGTATATTCCAATATATGCCAAAGACAGAAATGGAACTGGTTCAACCAATTTTGTCCACAATTTGAGAAAGCACGGAAACATGTGAATAAATCTGTTTCTGCTTACATGAGAGACTTTAGAATGGGTTTAATATACAACAATAACTTGCGTTACAACATGCAAGACATCTACAGAGGAGATGGTGTGAACTTCTCCGATGAGGGGAATAGAATATTCCTCCTGAATTTGAAACTGTGCATTGGAACCTACTTGTAGGTACCTAAATTAGCCACAGAACGCAATAGCTCTTTTCAGAGCTACCTTACCTCTGATCATTCAAAACGTTTATCTTTTTCTAACTTTTTTCACTATTTTTCACCAAAGTACGCTCCCCGGCTCGCTTACCAGTGCGCGTACCGGGCGCTTCTCACGTGATTTATTTTTTTTGCCTATATGAGCGTCCTAAGCCCCCCTCATAAAACCTAGAGGGTCAGGAAGTGTCTACCGTGCCCCCTTCTACCCATTCCGAACATTGTTTCCCCTCCATCTTGTGTCTCATTTCTACCGATACACAAAATGGAGGAATCCCGTAACACTGCTGATACGCGTACCGGGGCGCGCACCGGTGAGCGCTCGCTAAAAAAAGATGGGAAAGTAATTTACAGAAAAACCACTGGAGACACTTTCATCAAATATAGAATAGGCCCTAATACATAGCAGTCCCTACCATTTACCCAAATTTGATGGAATTCCATTGAGAAAATTATGCTGTAGGCCTGACTAAATATCCTGAGGTAAATTACATGACAAAAACACATATGAAGTGTTAGAATTGACAACCAATTAAAATGTTACTTTCATTTTCTACTATTATTTCAAGACATTTAATTGGTTATGTACCTGAATATATATAAAGAAAGAGAGAGAAACACAGCCATTAATTTAGGAAAACGTTTTCAGATAGTTACATACTGTCCCTTTATAAGAGTTAGTCATTGAGAAAGACTTAATTATTTAAATTATTGATTGAGTTAGGCTTCTGTGGTATAAGTATGAATTTACTTAGGCTTCCTCACAGGCACTTTTTAATAGTTCTACTTCCTGCCTGAAACCATGCACTGCCCAAAGATAACTTCACTGTTAAAAACTCACAAGTACCTGTCTGAACTTAAACCCAACAGTGCCCTATCTCCACTGGTATATTTATTTTTTATGCAATTTACAGCAAGAAAATGGAAGCACAGCAAAAAGAAAATACAATTTCATTTCAAATTAAGATTGAAAACAATCCTAACGAAGAAAAAGAAGAAGTAGACTTGATGGATGAAACAGTAGACCAAGAATTAATAAAATGTGCTGAAGAATGTGATTCTTGGAATGAAAAGGAGGACATACCTGATGATTTAATGTTACAAATTCTCTTAGATTTTGAAAAATCAGAACAATAAATTTAAATTTTAAAAGTTAAAATTGTTTGAGACATTATTCTTTTTAATATGAAAATTATGAAATAGTACCCAAAAAGATAAAATATAAAGTGAGACTTAAAATATACTGTGCAACTTTTTTGTGTTACATAGTAAGTTTGCTCATAGTTACTTCCTTTCTCCCACTATATTATCTCTAATGTGTATTTAACATCTCTTTATCATCTCCTGCCTCCATGTTCTTTCTGCTTTCCTGACAGACTATGTTATGAATTCCATATACCACAATAACTTTGGAAACAACATGCAAGATATCTACAAAGGAGAAGGTGTATACTTATTTTTAGACTCTGCATTGGTACCTACATGTTGGTACTTAAATTTAAAAAAAACAAAAAAAATACAACAAAAAGAACAATCAATAAACATACAATATTTGAAAATTCTTTCATTTTTTTCCCCTATATTACGCTCCCCGGACCGCTTCCCGGTGCGCGTACCGGGCGCTCCCCCCGCAAAAAAAACGATAATAAAAATTTTTGGGCCCGCGGGGCCCTTTTAAAGCCCCCTCATCAAACCTAGGGGGTCAGGGAGGATGTACTCTGCCCCCTTATGCTCATTTCCCCCTTTGTTTTTGCCACCTCTTGTGTCTCGATCCTACCGAGACACAAGATGGCGGCCACTCCGGACTGTTTAGAATGTTCACAGTCACCGGGGAGCCAATCCACTTCTCCTCGCGAAGTTCCGTTACGCGTCAGGTACGCGAACCGGGGCGCCAACCGGGATGCTGTCACAGATATATATATTTTTTTCAACGTTAATTTCTCAAAATCCACTGGAGCACATATCTTGAGACCTAGCAAAAGCACATCAGGCTACCAGTCCCTACAATTTTGTCAAGTTTCATTGAAATCCATTCAGCCGTTCGAGCTAAAAGTGAGTCCAACGGAAAACTCAATGTTAAAAACACGTTTTCGGACCCCCCTTTTTTCTCGGCCCCCCACTTCACGAAACCCCTCCAAACTTTCAGGGGATGCTCAGAAACAAAATGTGCCATTTTCCTGAAAATTTCAGCCAATTCCGTTCTTCAACGCCCAAGTAATTCAACATAGAATTTTCAGAAATCCCTATTCAAAAAAATCCTAACTATATATACCTACTGGCGACCGCCAGTAGGTAATATATATATATATATATATATATATATATATATATATATATATATATATATATATATATATTCCAAATGCTACTGATAGAGCGCGCAGGTCACCCGGGTCACGATTTTACCAATTTTCCCCACGCACTGGGCCCTGACGTGAGTATAACCAAGACTGAGTTTTGCATGAACCGGGTGATTTCTTGCACGCCACTATGAGTAATTCGGGGGGTGACTCTTACACCACTTACTAATCATGTACCTGACTTACCACAGGCACATTACTCCCAACGGATCAGGAGCTAGCAGTGGACAGGTGACAGGTTTCCTAGGAAAGAATATACTTCATAAACCCAAATACATTGTCCACACTGTAATCAGTAAAATAACCACAGACACCTGATGTGTTTAAAAGTTTATCTAAAGATTTCAAAGTGAATATGCCAAAAAAAGCAAAATACAAAATAACACATCAAGCCTTAAGGTCACAATCAAAATATAGCTATGAATTAGGGCAAGGACCATTTGAGTATATGTGAACACTATGGGATAAGAGCATTTAGGGAATACGTTATTCAGCACAAGTTTGTACTAGGGCGAGGGACAAGAATAGGATCTAGAACGTATATTTAAGCTAGGCTACTAATGCTATTCTTACTAAATTCACTGCAACCATGCTAAAGGAAGGGGAAAAACCGGAACACACTAAAATATAACAGTCAGATAATTTCCTACAGGTGGGGAGAGAAGTGGAACAATTCTATTAAACAATTTCATATAATTTGCATTTCAAGGTGATAGAGCAATATAACAGGCGTGAGTGCTTTATTAAGGAGAAGGAGAGTAAGAGAGAGAGAGAGAGAGAGACGCAAACCCACAAGTAATATTTACCTAATTAGGAATGAGGACTAACCCTGGCCACGGGTCAGTTTGGAAGGACGGGGACAAGAACCCTCAGAAAAGGAATGCCAGAATGTGAGCAGGTACAGCTCATGGGCAGTCAGGACAGGATACCCCTCAGGTTTGGGTCAGGACTGGGCTCACCAAGGTACAACCAACACCCACAGCTTCGGATGCAACGCCTGCGTTACCCCTTTTCTGCAAGTAATCCGCCAGTAACCCCGATTGGGTTTTTCGAATTTCCCCAGCAAAGTGCTTCGCCAGCACTTAAGACTATTTCCACCCCTAGGAGTTTGTGGAAAGTATGGACAGAGTGCTCCGCAGCACTCTAGATTGAGCACCTATAGAGTTCGTAGGGTCAGTGACAGGTCTGCTACTCGGACAAGTCGGACAATTTTCCTAAGCTACACTAGGGCAATTATACTGTTTGGGGTCCCTTAGACCACCCACCAATGTTGCCAGTGACAGTTTCCTACATTATGATTGGTCGGGAGAGGTGATTCGGTCATTGTCACCTCCTAGAATTCAACGTTCCCATCATTAATATTGAAATTTTGCTTATCCGCCCCTTGGGTTCACGTTCCCATCCAAAGGAATACAGTAGAAAATACGAGTGCACAGGGTATAGCAACAATGTCTCTGAGGTTCAAGGTGGAATTTCATCGTCTTGTGCTGTGTTCTCAGGCGCATCGGGCTTCAGGAGCCAGCTGGCTTGTTTCAGCTTCTGCGCAGTAGAGTTTCTCCCAGATCACATGACAATTCTCAGAGGAGGTTCATAATGGCGTTGCTCATGTTTTACCGGCCCCCAAAGACGCAATACATGAAAGGTAAGCGAGAACAAATTAGAATCACACATAAAATGATCACACTGTATACCGTGATACAATTTTACACACCCCTTACTTTATCTCATCTATAGCATTAAAGTTTAGTGCGAAAAGACAGATAGGCTAAAGCAGCAGTTGCAGGCATAGAGCGTGGTGAGAGACAAGCGGCCATGTTTGCAACAGTGCGCATGAGCAACAGATTCCCTCCAGAATGCGAGTGCGTCACATCACATGGGTATGACCGACGCATGCGCAGACTGAATTTCTGCAAAGCGGCCATTTGCTTAGTGCAAGCATTGTGAGGATGAAAAGACACACAGGCAAGCCTCTCCGGAACGCCCGCGTGTTGGGGAAATGCTAAATATAAGACGAACAGTTGGATTAATATGATTATAATTTGAACGAGGTTCATGAGTGAGAGCAAGTCGCTTTACGTGCGAATCCTTGCTCCATCAATCCCCTCTTTGATGATATTTACTATCATCACTACAAAGGAAACAGATGCCAACTCTCATTCTTCCATATCATTCATTTCAATCTCAACGAATTTATTATTTCGTTTTTTCTCAGCTTCCCTATGAGAGTGGTGATTCTTCACCTTCTTGTAGATTTGATTCCTTAATTCTTCTAATTCTAATTCATCAATGTTTCGTTTCACCCCTCTCTTATTTACTGCATATTTCTTTTTACATTTTTGGCATTTACAGCAGATGAATATGATCAGAGCAAACACACCTATTCCGATTATTGGCATCAGTATTTTCCATAAAAGATTTCTACCTAAGTTAGAAAACCAACTACCTATTGAGGAGAGACCTCCAGTCAGTCTCGTCCAGGCACTGTCAACCTCTAATGGTTTGAGCTCTTTTTCCAAATTAGTTATATTTCTCACGTATCTTTTAAGTTCGATACTTTTATCAGGTATGTAGGTGCAACAATGTTGCGCCTTCAGCATTCTACAGACTCCGCCCTCTTTTGCCAATAAGGTGTCAAGAGCAAGGCGATTCTGCAAAACCATTGATCTGATCGCAACCATTTCAGTATTGACCAGCAGGAATCCAGCAGCAGTGTCAGTAGATAACCGATCCACTACTGTAGACAGTTTGCAAATTCTGTGTGTGTTCAGAACTACCCCCATTCCAGGTATCAGTGCACTGAAAATATCACCTATAATTTCTCCTACACTCTCACATTTACTACGCACTAAGCCATTAGTATCTTCATCATTGCTTCCAGCAGCATTATTCACATGGTATATTTTCGGGAAAACAATGCCAAAGTAGCAGCTTCCATACCAGTGATCCGGCAATTTAAAGTAAGCCTTGTTCCCACATGTATAATATATTCCGGGAAACACAGGTTCTGACCCATTTTTGAAACCCCAACCTCCAATTACCTTATAATTATGCTCACATTCGCTGGAACCAATGAATACATTGTTATAATATTCTGTCCTTTCTCTATGGAGACAAAGTTTTCCTTTCCGTTCAAAATCCAGCAACAAAGCAGGATTAGCTTCGCCTTGTGAGGTGTTATCCATGTGCTCAGCCCACCTAGGGACTCTATCCTTTTCATCATTTGCCTTTTTCTGAAACTTTTCCCTCCTTCTGTCTGCCATTTTTATAAACATCTTTTCCTGCTCTTGCAAGGAACAGGTCAGATTTTCTTGTCGTGCTTCATCTAAGTCTATGTCACCTATAGTCAAGAAATATTCTCCCATATAACGGGTCACCTCGCTTTTAACGTGTACGAGGTTCAGATGTCCTCTAATAGGAAGTTCAGAAAATACTACGTCAGCATTTGAATAGTAGTACTACAAAGTGCTTCTATAAAACAAGCTAGCTAATATACTGCAGGAAATTCCGTAGGTTAGGGGCAAGTGGTGATATGTCACACCTTCAGCTACAGATGTGGGTAGCTTCATGCAGACATAACAGTCTTCTATTTCCATAGCTTCTACATAATGCACTAACAGGTTAGCGAAAACATTTAAATGCGTCCTGTTTTTCATTTTGTGAAAGTGCAGTTCACCCTCATCTGATGCTTCTAAATTTTGTCGTGTCTGTCTTTGCCTAACTGAATTGTCATGTCGTTCTAAGCTTCGTGGTGTTTCTGCAGTCTGTGCGACGTCTGTGTCTAATATTTCAGGTTCAGTAGGGGACAGGTTAGGATCTTTACTTATCATAAAAGGTATAAAGACTGTTAATCCTATCCACATCACTATTAGCATAGCTACGCTACATAAGCATATTTTACAGCAAGTTTTACAACACCCAAATCTGGACCTTCCAGCTACGCTTGAATCAGACATTTTAGCTTACAGGTGGCTTTTGCAACCCCTCTTTGTTCCTTTTCACCAAAGCTTCGCTCTGTTTCGTCTCAAGGAGGGTCTTCGTCCGAACTCCGATCAGTGATAGACTCTTTGTCACTTTTGCCACTGTGATTGGGCTCATCAATTTCTTCCAGCACCAGGTATGTCCATTCGGGGCTCCGATACAGTCTATTCTGTTTCTTCACTCTGTCGCTCTTTCTCAGAGACTTGCCTCGGGCTGCTTTTCTTTCACTTTCAGCCCTCTTGCGGTCATTCAGTTTCTCCTCGACTGTTTTTATTCGGAGTCTTAGCCTTTTGACGTACCTGGGTGTACTTTTGCTTCTGTGACTTTCAGTGGTCGAGGACACTTGGCCTTCCTCGGGCACTCTTTTAATTTTTTCCTTGTGCTTGACAGAGTCTATTTCCCTCCCTGTCTGACTAGTTCCAGGTCTTTCATCTATTTCTTCTGCCTGGTCCTCAAACTGGTCCTGTTCAGGTTCGCTTTGTAAGTTTTCTTTGCTTTCAGGTGAACTGGATTCTGATTCCTGAACAACTTCGTCTATTTCTATCTGCTCTGGTTCATGCACTTCGCTCCCTTCATTTTCTTCCGCATGAACATCTACTTTGACCACTATCTGTCCCTTTCCAGACTCCGGAGTTTCAGGTGGAGTGTCGATGTCTTGATCTGTCCCTATTTGGCTTATATCCTGATCAGGTGTGATGTGAGTCTCGTTGACCTGACCTTCGTCCTCTAGTTCTGTCTCACCTGGACTATCCCACTCACTGTCTAGGTAGGAATATTTCCTGGTTCGTATTGGATCATGAACCGGGTCGTCGGCAGGGTACCACTCAACGTCTCGACTTGTGCTCGGCAGTTCGATGTCAGCGAGGTCCGGACTCTCTTCGGGAGTCTCCTCAGCAGGGCTGCCTTCAGCTTCAGTCGCGTTTTCTCCAGTTACCCGCTTGGTGTGGCTGGCATGGATCCACTTCGGCACACCAGCACACTTGACAGCAGTAGTGGTGACAAGGATCACTTGTCTTGGCTTTCCCCACTTTGGTCCAAGGCAACTCTTCCGGGTGTGTTTCTTTAACACCACCCAATCACCTGGTTGAAGCTTATGCGCTGGAGTCTTGGGCCAGTCGTCAGCTGTCTCTCCAATCTGGTGGGAGATAGAACGCACTTGGTCACCCAGTTGCTTGCAGTATTCTAGCACCAAATCATCAGTAATGCTTAGCAGTTTGTGTCCAGGTACCCATGCTTGTCGCATCACTCTCCCCATTAGTACCTCATGGGGGCTCAGACCTGTTTTTCGATTTGGAATACTTCTCAGACTCATCAGCACAAGGGGCAATGCTTCTGTCCAGTTCATTTTGGTGGAATCACACATCTTCGCCAACCTGGACTTTATCGTGCCATTTATCTGTTCAACCACCCCTGACGCCTCGGGATGGTAGGCACAGTGCAGTCTTTGCTTCATCTTAAAGGCCTTACAGAGCTCTTCTAGGACGTCGTTGGCAAAATGCCCACCTTGGTCTGTTTCAATCGTCTCAGGAATGCCATACCTAGGTATCAACTCCCTGAGCAATAATTTTGCTACAGTCAAGGCATAATTTTTCTTTGCTGGGTAAGCCTCCACCCACCGGGAAAACAGGCACACTATAACCAGGACGTACCTATATCCCTTGCACTTGGGCATTGTTATAAAGTCAGCCTGCATCCTAACAAAGGGACCTACTGTCTTTCCATTGGTACTTTGCTCCACTACCGTCTTCTTTCCTGCATTGAATTGCTGACACACTAGGCACCTCTGGCAAAACCTTTCCGCCTGGTTCCTGAACTTTGAATTGTAGAACACTTTGTCAAACACACGGCACATGGCGTCCCTTCCCATATGTGTAGGTTCAAGTATCATCCTGACCATGGGATCTATCAGGCTGTCGGGCAGCACAGGTACTCCAGTTTTGTTTACCACCACACCGTCACTCCTTATTCTGCATTCATTCTCACTCCACCTGCCTTTTTCTTCCCTGTCTGTTAACTGTTGTAGGTCTTTCAATTCATCCCACGTTGACACATTATCAAACAACATCAGTTGGCAGCTGTGTCCACCCCATAACCCAATTTGGAGGGACATTTGGTATCGGGCACAAAACTGTGCAATTTGGTCAGCGTATCTGTTCCCGGCTGTCACATCATCATTTCCTGATCTGTGAGCCGCACACTTGACCACAGCCAATTCTTTGGGCAATTGAATAGCTTCCAATAATTCTCGTACCACCTTTCCGTTTCTGATAGGGGTACCTGAGGAAGTCATGAATTCTCTTTGTAACCATAGTTGGCCGAAGTCATGAACCACCCCGTAACAGTACTGACTGTCGGTATAAACAGTTATTCTTTTGTTTTTACCCCTCCTACAGGCTCTTGTCATGGCTATGAGCTCTGCCACCTGTGCAGATTTCACCTCGCATAGGTAAGAGGCTTCTATGGTGTTGGTCAGTGTCACTACAGCATAGGCAGCACACAGACCTCCACTCTCATGTCTTAAACATGAACCGTCCACAAACATTGTATGATCCCCATCAAGCAATGCTACCTCTCTAATGTCAGGACGGGGCTTAGTGCTGAATTCTGTCAGATCAATGCAGTCATGTTCCATTTCATTTTCGTCGTCTACATCCAGGGGAACAGGCAATAGAGTCGCTGGGTTTAGAACATTGCACCGAGAAATGGTTACATTCTCAGCACCAATCAGAATTCTCTCATACTTAGTCAGCCGACTAGGTGTGAGATACTGGGTCTTGGTTCTGGTCAGCAAAATTACAACAGAATGTGGAACATACACAGTGACAGGATGTCCCATGACAATGTTCTCACTCTGTTCCAGACTGACGCAGGTAGCAGCTACTGCTTTCAAGCATTCGGGCAATCCAGCAGCCACCGGATCTAGAGTGGCTGAGAAATAGGCTACCGGACGTCTGACCAGCCCATGCTCCTGGGTCAGGACCGAGAGCGCACAATTTTCTCTGGTGTCACAGAACAGTTCAAAACGCTTGGAGTAATCTGGCATACCTAATGCAGGAGCGGTACATAGACAATTTCTCAGTGTCACCCACGCGTTCATGCTTTCACTGTCCCAACTGACTGGGTCTTCCACTCCTTTCTTGGTCATTTTTATCAAAGGCTTAGCTAGGTTTGCGAATCCCACAATCCATTGCCTGCAGTACCCCACAACTCCTAAAAACATTCTCACCTCTTTCTGAGTTCGGGGTAGGTCCATTGCTTTGATTATTTTGATCCTTTCTGTGGTGACTTTTCGGATCCCTTTCTCTATCTGGTGCCCCAGATATTTTACGGAGTTTTTACAGAACTGCAATTTGTCAGGGGAAACTTTATGTCCTCCTTTTCCTAGGTGATTTAGTAAGGCAATGGTGTCAGTGACACAGTCAGTTTGAGTTTTAGATGCCACTAAAAGGTCATCTATGTATTGCACCAAAACAGACTCTCTTGGCAGGACTAGAGATTCAAGGCATTTCTTTAGTATCTGGTTGAAAATCGATGGACTTTCAGTGTACCCTTGAGGGACGCGATTCCAGACATAGATATGGCTGTCAAATTCAAAACTGAAAAGAAACTTGCTTTCCGGTTGCAATGGGATGGAAAAGAATGCATGACACAGGTCAATGACAGTGAACCATTCCGCATTCCAAGGAATCTGATATAGGATCACTGCAGGGTTGGGCACAATGGGACAGCAAGGTACAACAATTTGGTTTACCTTGCGCAGGTCCTGCACTACTCGGTACTTTCCACTGGGCTTTTTAATCCCAATAATAGGCGAATTGCAGGGACTGCTCATTACTTCTTCTATGATTTCTGCTTCGAGCAGTCGGGTAATTTCAGTTGCGACTCCTGCCTTTACTTCTGCACTCATTTTGTACTGTCTTGTTTTGGGATATACTGCATTTGTTTTTATTGCTATTTTAACTGGGTCCACGTTTGCCATTAAGCCTACATCTTTTCCCGTGAAATCCCACACTTCTGGTACCACTCTTAACTGAAGCTCTTCAGGTAAGTCTTCAATGGACAACGTTTTAATGTCAGTGTCAGGTCTTACTAACATCAGTTTATACAAACCATCTTCATCGGGGGTCTGAATTTCGACACCTTTTGGGGTGCAAAAGATGGTTCAGAGCATTTTGCACAACAAATCACGTCCCAGCAGGTTCACAGGACTGGAATCACAGACCACAAATCTGTGCATTTCTTTAAAGTTTCCTATGGAGATTTCCATCGGTTCTGTTACTGGAGTACTTATTATTTGATTGGAGACACCCACTACTTGGATTTCTTCTCCCGAGAGGGGTAGGTTTGGAACATCCACTGTCCTCACAGTGGACCGGGTAGCACCAGTGTCCAACAGAAAGGTGACGTCTTTTCCCTCAACCTGTCCTTCAATGTATGGTCCAGTCTGGTCTACCGGTAAGGAGGCGCCAAGTACGCACTCCTTATCCTCCCCTCTCAGGCCCCGTCAATCTTGTTCATCACAGAGGTAAGAATCATTTAACAGGTACTGTGGAATTGCTGCATTGCTTCCATTCTCTCCCTCCCATATTTCAGCCCTTTCATTCTGCTGGCCCTGGTTCTTATAATTCTGTCTAGGAGCGCGAGGTACTGGAGGTAGCTTTTCCTGTTGCTGGTTCTTTCTTGTCCCCTCTTTCTGCACCTGTGGATTTAAACCATTTATAGGGGCATTACCGGCCTGCAGGTGTGGACACTCGTCTCTCCAATGCCCTAACTGGCCGCACCCGTGGCATGGGAACTTCTTCATAGCCTCTTCCCGACTCATCTTTACCCGGGGCTTCCCTCCTCCCCCAGCAGTGGCATTCTGAGCATTATTATTGGAATTCAATTTACTTAACTGTTTTTCTTGCTGTTCAGCCAATTTCACCTGTGCCCACATCACTTTCTCCTTGAGGGCTTTCTTTTTATTTTCGATTTCATCTTCGCAGTATTTTGCGTATTTCAGGACATCATCTATGGGCTTTCCCTGCCAACTTATTTTATTATCTCGAATCCATTGAGATATTTCAGGCCTTAATCCTAGCACGAATCTGTAGCTGAAATGGGTCATGTCTTTCATGTCCACATTATCGATACCACTGTAAGTTTTGAATACTTGCAGTAACCTTTCATAAAAGGAATGGACAGTTTCATCACGTTCTTGGGTGGTTCTATCTATTCTGGTCCAATCTGTTTCTTTTGCGGGCACCTTTTTCTTGAGGTACTGTATGACTTGCTCATACTTCCTCATTACTTCAGGTGCAGGAGCTCCAGTCTTTTCGTCTCTCGCATATTCCTCACTAGGCCAATCAATTTCAATTTTGCAGTCGGTCCATAAATCTACAGGGACCACAATGTCGAAAAACCCATCCAGGTCTTTCAGAAGACATTTCTGAACTTTTATGAAGCGTTCAACCTGTCTGTACCAGTCAACTGGTTTCTCTCCTAATTTCGGGAAGTCATTAGTAAATGACACGATATCCTGCTGTCTTCCTTTTTCTTTGCCCACCGGGTTCTCCATTTCCCCACATCCCCCTATTTCTGCAAGAGTTTTAATAATTCTTTTATCTGGATCTGTTTTCCTCCCATATTCAAGCTTTCTAAGTCTTTGTCCGAAAAATCTACTCTGTAGGGTTTCTGAAGGATTTTGGAGCGACTGACATCTATTCCCATTTCCGTGGCTGTGTCCATCAGTCTCTCATGGAGCAATCTAGCGTTTCGGGTAAGGTTTTTACTGATGAACAGTAGCTCTTCTTCGCTGAAGGAGTTTAAACGGTCTAATCCTACATTTCCAGCCATCATCTCTTCTATTTCTGTTCTTAGTTTATAGATTTCTAATGGTTTAGGTTGGGGAGTAGTCTCTTTCTCTAATTCTTTGGTCCATCTGTCTAATTCTTCCGGGGATACCACTGTGGCACTTCTAACCCCAGACGTACCTTCAATCAGAACCTCTTTTGCCCTACTCTGACTTCTCGCCCCCGACATGCTAGTTCTCGATTCCCTAATGGGCATATCCATCAGGACCACTGATTCACACTCACTTTCTTGATCGTCATCTATGAATACTTCCTTTCTCGGGGGTGGGATACTAGGGGTAGGCATGATTGGGGAGATAACAGGAGGACGAGGACTAGCCAGGTTATCCCTATAAAGGGGAATAGCGGGCCCAATGGTTACTGGAATAGTCAGAGAATCTGGATGGGGATGTATCTGGGCTATGGCCCGGACTAAATCGTCTCGCTGTCTAGCCAGGGCTTCCTTCTCTTGTTCTCGCAAAACCTTTTCTGCGGAATTGTCATGCAATACTTGGGGAACCAAGGGAGGGTAAATACTTGGGGCAGTCGGAGTAATCAATCGAGGTGGGCCTTCCCCAAACGGCTGATAATTCGGGACCGTGGTTTTAGGTCTGCAAAACCCATCCCCTTCACTGGTCTTAATATCTGTACCCGTTCCATCTGTCTCACTATCCCTCCGACACCTGGGATATTTGGCAAACGGGTTTGGTGAACTTAAAGGCTCGGACTCTGCTACATAGGGAGGTGGGTTTTTCATCAACAAATCTTCTAGGTGCTCATCTTCTGAGTCCCCTACAGGCATTAAGTGATGGGTTTTCTCTTAACTTTTTCCTTTCCCTTGTTCTAATACCCCCATCATTGGAAACAAACCCTCCACCATCATGCTTTGTCTCCACTGTTTCATTTTCTGCTCTTTGGTTTCTCTATGGACCCTCGGATACCATTTGCTCACTCCCTTGTCCATCCGGGGTCTATCTCTCTCCAAAGCCTCAATTTCCCACTCTTCTAAGGCTTCGTACTGGGTTAATCTGGGTCTGGGATGCAATTCATTCATGCGGGTCCTTAAGTTAAACAGGATCCTACCATTAAAGGTACCATCAATAGGACACGCTAGGACTCCATCATCTGCAGTATACTTTGCCCAATTCTCTAGCCATACACAGGTATGATACCCCTTTTCAAACATCATGAAGGAAGCAGGAGTATTCGGCGGAGGAATGATCACACCCTCCCTCGTTCTAATGGGCTTGTCTGTTTTGAAGAAATTCTTTACCTTGTCGGCAAATGACATTTTTCTCTTTATTCCATACATCATGTGCGGTCTACCTCGTATAATCTGTTCCTTATAGAAGCCTGAGCTCTGGGGGTTAGGTAAGAACTCAGGATACCACATATGCCTTTCCAGGCTCGCTTCTAACTCGGCCTGATTAATTTTGTTTACCTTTGTACTTCCAATGCTAGCGCGACTCTTATTTTGTAGGAACCAATCAACACTGTGAATACAAAAATCCTTGTCCAATGGGTGCGCGGCCTTTCGCAAGACCAGGTCTCACGCTCTGGCACTCACCCCTCCCTTACAAATTCGGCTTCACTACACACCCGCTGTCTTGACCAATGCCAGCGCGGCACGGAGTGACGTCAGAGCAGTCTTCCGACCGACTCCCTCCTTCACAAGGTAACGGAAACTTTTAACTTTTCCTAAAGAGCGAGTACAAATCTTAGTCAACAACACACAACGTCTGCCACTATGTCTGAGTGTTCTAAATAGGTAGAAAAATTTCCTCTCACTACAAGTAAACCACTTCTGTTTACTTTTCATTCACTCTGGATAGACTTCTTTGCCTAACCTCTCACACTAGTAATATAGAACCCGTTATTCTTCTGACTCATCCACTTTAGTCTGGGATATGTACTGAGCCAGGATTTCACCAGCGGACTATTTTACTTACCATTCAAGCCTCGGAGACCCTATTACTCTTCCTGTATGTGACCCTTACTAGGTGATATCACAATGAAAGTTTTATAAAGGACTCGTAGCTATCATTTATACAGATGCAAAAAAGATCCTAATTAGTGCTTCCAGGTATTCTTAACCCTACACTAATGACTCCAAACAAGTGACTTTTCCAGCTAACCGGATTCTACTCACCGTTAGCTATATACTTGCCCGGGGATTCGGACTACACTGAACACTTACAAAGGGTTCTTTGTTAATACGACATGTAACACTTATAGCAGCAATGCAAAATCATATACATTTACCTATAAATCCTTAAACATTTGCAAAATATTTGAACCAATACAGTAGAATATCAGCAGCACATTTTATTTTCGCGGTTTCTTTATCAACTATCCTATCTACCTATCTTAACTAGTCCTAACCATTACCTCTGCTACCAGAAAATTACTGATAGAGCGCGCAGGTCACCCGGGTCACGATTTTACCAATTTTCCCCACGCACTGGGCCCTGACGTGAGTATAACCAAGACTTTGCATGAACCGGGTGATTTCTTGCACGCCACTATGAGTAATTCGGGGGGTGACTCTTACACCACTTACTAATCATGTACCTGACTTACCACAGGCACATTACTCCCAACGGATCAGGAGCTAGCAGTGGACAGGTGACAGGTTTCCTAGGAAAGAATATACTTCATAAACCCAAATACATTGTCCACACTGTAATCAGTAAAATAACCACAGACACCTGATGTGTTTAAAAGTTTATCTAAAGATTTCAAAGTGAATATGCCAAAAAAAGCAAAATACAAAATAACACATCAAGCATTAAGATCACAATCAAAATATAGCTATGAATTAGGGCAAGGACCATTTGAGTATATGTGAACACTATGGGATAAGAGCATTTAGGGAATACGTTATTCAGCACAAGTTTGTACTAGGGCGAGGGACAAGAATAGGATCTAGAACGTATATTTAAGCTAGGCTACTAATGCTATTCTTACTAAATTCACTGCAACCATGCTAAAGGAAGGGGAAAAACCGGAACACACTAAAATATAACAGTCAGATAATTTCCTACAGGTGGGGAGAGAAGTGGAACAATTCTATTAAACAATTTCATATAATTTGCATTTCAAGGTGATAGAGCAATATAACAGGCGTGAGTGCTTTATTAAGGAGAAGGAGAGTAAGAGAGAGAGAGACGCAAACCCACAAGTAATATTTACCTAATTAGGAATGAGGACTAACCCTGGCCACGGGTCAGTTTGGAAGGACGGGGACAAGAACCCTCAGAAAAGGAATGCCAGAATGTGAGCAGGTACAGCTCACGGGCAGTCAGGACAGGATACCCCTCAGGTTTGGGTCAGGACTGGGCTCACCAAGGTACGACCAACACCCACAGCTTCGGATGCAATGCCTGCGTTACCCCTTTTCTGCAAGTAATCCGCCAGTAACCCCGATTGGGTTTTTCGAATTTCCCCAGCAAAGTGCTTCGCCAGCACTTAAGACTATTTCCACCCCTAGGAGTTTGTGGAAAGTATGGACAGAGTGCTCCGCAGCACTCTAGATTGAGCACCTATAGAGTTCGTAGGGTCAGTGACAGGTCTGCTACTCGGACAAGTCGGACAATTTTCCTAAGCTACACTAGGGCAATTATACTGTTTGGGGTCCCTTAGACCACCCAGCAATGTTGCCAGTGACAGTTTCCTACATTATGATTGGTCGGGAGAGGTGATTCGGTCATTGTCACCTCCTAGAATTCAACGTTCCCATCATTAATATTGAAATTTTGCTTATCCGCCCCTTGGGTTCACGTTCCCATCCATAGGAATACAGTAGAAAATACGAGTGCACAGGGTATAGCAACAATGTCTCTGAGGTTCAAGGTGGAATTTCATCGTCTTGTGCTGGGTTCTCAGGCGCATTGGGCTTCAGGAGCCAGCTGGCTTGTTTCAGCTTCTGCGCAGTAGAGTTTCTCCCAGATCACATGACAATTCTTAGAGGAGCTTCATAATGGCGTTGCTCATGTTTTACCGGCCCCCAAAGACGCGATACATGAAAGGTAAGCGAGAACAAATTAGAATCACACATAAAATGATCACACTGTATACTGTGATAAAATGTTACACACCCCTTACTTTATCTCATCTATAGCATTAAAGTTTAGTGCGAAAAGACAGATAGGCTAAAGCAGCAGTTGCAGGCATAGATCGTGGTGAGAGACAAGCGGCCATGTTTGCAACAGTGTGCATGAGCAACAGATTCCCTCCAGAATGCGAGTGCGTCACATCACATGGGTATGACCAACGCATGCGCAGACTGAATTTCTGCAAAGCGGCCATTTCCTTAGTGCAAGCATTGTGAGGATGAAAAGACACACAGGCAAGCCTCTCGGGAACGCCCGCGTGCTGGGGAAATGCTAAATATAAGACGAACAGTTGGATTAATATGATTATAATTTGAACGAGGTTCATGAGTGAGAGCAAGTCGCTTTACGTGCGAATCCTTGCTCCATCAATCCCCTCTTTGATGATATTTACTATCATCACTACAAAGGAAACAGATGCCAACTCTCATTCTTCCATATCATTCATTTCAATCTCAACGAATTTATTATTTCGTTTTTTCTCAGCTTCCCTATGAGAGTGGTGATTCTTCACCTTCTTGTAGATTTGATTCCTTAATTCTTCTAATTCTAATTCATCAATGTTTCGTTTCACCCCTCTCTTATTTACTGCATATTTCTTTTTACATTTTTGGCATTTACAGCAGATGAATATGATCAGAGCAAACACACCTATTCCGATTATTGGCATCAGTATTTTCCATAAAAGATTTCTACCTAAGTTAGAAAACCAACTACCTATTGAGGAGAGACCTCCAGTCAGTCTCGTCCAGGCACTGTCAACCTCTAATGGTTAGAGCTCTTTTTCCAAATTAGTTATATTTCTCACGTATCTTTTAAGTTCGATACTTTTATCAGGTATGTAGGTGCAACAATGTTGCGCCTTCAGCATTCTACAGACTCCGCCCTCTTTTGCCAATAAGGTGTCAAGAGCAAGGCAATTCTGCAAAACCATTGATCTGATCGCAACCATTTCAGTATTGACCAGCAGGAATCCAGCAGCAGTGTCAGTAGATAACCGATCCACTACTGTAGACAGTTTGCAAATTCTGTGTGTGTTCAGAACTACCCCCATTCCAGGTATCAGTGCACTGAAAATATCACCTATGATTTCTCCTACACTCTCACGTTTACTACGCACTAAGCCATTAGTATCTTCATCATTGCTTGCAGCAGCATTATTCACATGGTATATTTTCGGGAAAACAATGCCAAAGTAGCAGCTTCCATACCAGTGATCCGGCAATTTAAAGTAAGCCTTGTTCCCACATATATAATATATTCCGGGAAACACAGGTTCTGACCCATTTTTGAAACCCCAACCTCCAATTACCTTATAATTATGCTCACATTCGCTGGAACCAATGAATACATTGTTATAATATTCTGTCCTTTCTCTATGGAGACAAAGTTTTCCTTTCCGTTCAAAATCCAGCAACAAAGCAGGATTAGCTTCGCCTTGTGAGGTGTTATCCATGTGCTCAGCCCACCTAGGGACTCTATCCTTTTCATCATTTGCCTTTTTCTGAAACTTTTCCCTCCTTCTGTCTGCCATTTTTATAAACATCTTTTCCTGCTCTTGCAAGGAACAGGTCAGATTTTCTTGTCGTGCTTCATCTAAGTCTATGTCACCTATAGTCAAGAAATATTCTCCCATATAACGGGTCACCTCGCTTTTAACGTGTACGAGGTTCAGATGTCCTCTAATAGGAAGTTCAGAAAATACTACGTCAGCATTTGAATAGTAGTACTGCAAAGTGCTTCTATAAAACAAGCTAGCTAATATACTGCAGGAAATTCCGTAGGTTAGGGGCAAGTGGTGATATGTCACACCTTCAGCTACAGATGTGGGTAGCTTCATGCAGACATAACAGTCTTCTATTTCCATAGCTTCTACATAATGCACTAACAGGTTAGCGAAAACATTTAAATGCGTCCTGTTTTTCATTTTGTGAAAGTGCAGTTCACCCTCATCTGATGCTTCTAAATTTTGTCGTGTCTGTCTTTGCCTAACTGAATTGTCATGTCGTTCTAAGCTTCGTGGTGTTTCTGCAGTCTGTGCGACGTCTGTGTCTAATATTTCAGGTTCAGTAGGGGACAGGTTAGGATCTTTACTTATCATAAAAGGTATAAAGACTGTAAATCCTATCCACATCACTATTAGCATAGCTACGCTACATAAGCATATTTTACAGCAAGTTTTACAACACCCAAATCTGGACCTTCCAGCTACGCTTGAATCAGACATTTTAGCTTACAGGTGGCTTTTGCAACCCCTCTTTGTTCCTTTTCACCAAAGCTTCGCTCTGTTTCGTCTCAAGGAGGGTCTTCGTCCGAACTCCGATCAGTGATAGACTCTTCGTCACTTTTGCCACTGTGATTGGGCTCATCAATTTCTTCCAGCACCAGGTATGTCCATTCGGGGCTCCGATACAGTCTATTCTGTTTCTTCACTCTGTCGCTCTTTCTCAGAGACTTGCCTCGGGCTGCTTTTCTTTCACTTTCAGCCCTCTTGCGGTCATTCAGTTTCTCCTCGACTGTTTTTATTCGGAGTCTTAGCCTTTTGACGTACCTGGGTGTACTTTTGCTTCTGTGACTTTCAGTGGTCGAGGACACTTGGCCTTCCTCGTGCACTCTTTTAATTTTTTCCTTGTGCTTGACAGAGTCTATTTCCCTCCCTGTCTGACTAGTTCCAGGTCTTTCATCTATTTCTTCTGCCTGGTCCTCAAACTGGTCCTGTTCAGGTTCGCTTTGTAAGTTTTCTTTGCTTTCAGGTGAACTGGATTCTGATTCCTGAACAACTTCGTCTATTTCTATCTGCTCTGGTTCATGCACTTCGCTCCCTTCATTTTCTTCCGCATGAACATCTACTTTGACCACTATCTGTCCCTTTCCAGACTCCGGAGTTTCAGGTGGAGTGTCGATGTCTTGATCTGTCCCTACTTGGCTTATATCCTGATCAGGTGTGATGTGAGTCTCGTTGACCTGACCTTCGTCCTCTAGTTCTGTCTCACCTGGACTATCCCACTCACTGTCTAGGTAGGAATATTTCCTGGTTCGTATTGGATCATGAACCGGGTCGTCGGCAGGGTACCACTCAACGTCTCGACTTGTGCTCGGCAGTTCGATGTCAGCGAGGTCCGGACTCTCTTCGGGAGTCTCCTCAGCAGGGCTGCCTTCAGCTTCAGTCGCGTTTTCTCCAGTTACCCGCTTGGTGTGGCTGGCATGGATCCACTTCGGCACACCAGCACACTTGACAGCAGTAGTGGTGACAAGGATCACTTGTCTTGGCTTTCCCCACTTTGGTCCAAGGCAACTCTTCCGGGTGTGTTTCTTTAACACCACCCAATCACCTGGTTGAAGCTTATGCGCTGGAGTCTTGGGCCAGTCGTCAGCTGTCTCTCCAATCTGGTGGGAGATAGAACGCACTTGGTCACCCAGTTGCTTGCAGTATTCTAGCACCAAATCATCAGTAATGCTTAGCAGTTTGTGTCCAGGTACCCATGCTTGTCGCATCACTCTCCCCATTAGTACCTCATGGGGGCTCAGACCTGTTTTTCGATTTGGAATACTTCTCAGACTCATCAGCACAAGGGGCAATGCTTCTGTCCAGTTCATTTTGGTGGAATCACACACCTTCGCCAACCTGGACTTTATCGTGCCATTTATCTGTTCAACCACCCCTGACACCTCGGGATGGTAGGCACAGTGGAGTCTTTGCTTCATCTTAAAGGCCTTACAGAGCTCTTCTAGGACGTTGTTGGCAAAATGCCCACCTTGGTCTGTTTCAATCGTCTCAGGAATGCCATACCTAGGTATTAACTCCCTGAGCAATAATTTTGCTACAGTCAAGGCATAATTTTTCTTTGCTGGGTAAGCCTCCACCCACCGGGAAAACAGGCACACTATAACCAGGACATACCTATATCCCTTGCACTTGGGCATTGTTATAAAGTCAGCCTGCATCCTAACAAAGGGACCTACTGTCTTTCCAATGGTACTTTACTCCACTACCGTCTTCTTTCCTGCATTGAATTGCTGACACACTAGGCACCTCTGGCAAAACCTTTCTGCCTGGTTCCTGAACTTTGAATTGTAGAACACTTTGTCAAACACACGGCACATGGCGTCCCTTCCCATATGTGTAGGTTCATGTATCATCCTGACCATGGGATCTATCAGGCTGTCGGGCAGCACAGGTACTCCAGTTTTGTTTACCACCACACCGTCACTCCTTATTCTGCATTCATTCTCACTCCACCTGCCTTTTTCTTCCCTGTCTGTTAACTGTTGTAGGTCTTTCAATTCATCCCACGTTGACACATTATCAAACAACATCAGTTGGCAGCTGTGTCCACCCCATAACCCAATTTGGAGGGACATTTGGTATCGGGCACAAAACTGTGCGATTTGGTCAGCGTATCTGTTCCCGGCTGTCACATCATCATTTCCTGATCTGTGAGCCGCACACTTGACCACAGCCAATTCTTTGGGCAATTGAATAGCTTCCAATAATTCTTGTACCACCTTTCCGTTTCTGATAGGGGTACCTGAGGAAGTCATGAATTCTCTTTGTAACCATAGTTGGCCGAAGTCATGAACCACCCCGTAACAGTACTGACTGTCGGTATAAACAGTTATTCTTTTGTTTTTACCCCTCCTACAGGCTCTTGTCATGGCTATGAGCTCTGCCACCTGTGCAGATTTCACCTCGCATAGGTAAGAGGCTTCTATGGTGTTGGTCAGTGTCACTACAGCATAGGCAGCACACAGACCTCCACTCTCATGTCTTAAACATGAACCGTCCACAAACATTGTATGATCCCAATCAAGCAATGCTACCTCTCTAATGTCAGGACGGGGCTTAGTGCTGAATTCTGTCAGATCAATGCAGTCATGTTCCATTTCATTTTCGTCGTCTACATCCAGGGGAACAGGCAATAGAGTCGCTGGGTTTAGAACATTGCACCGAGAAATGGTTACATTCTCAGCACCAATCAGAATTCTCTCATACTTAGTCAGCCGACTAGGTGTGAGATACTGGGTCTTGGTTCTGGTCAGCAAAATTACAACAGAATGTGGAACATACACAGTGACAGGATGTCCCATGACAATGTTCTCACTCTGTTCCAGACTGACGCAGGTAGCAGCTACTGCTTTCAAGCATCCGGGCAATCCAGCAGCCACCGGATCTAGAGTGGCTGAGAAATAGGCTACCGGACGTCTGACCAGCCCATGCTCCTGGGTCAGGACCGTGAGCGCACAATTTTCTCTGGTGTCACAGAACAGTTCAAAACGCTTGGAGTAATCTGGCATACCTAATGCAGGAGCGGTACATAGACAATTTCTCAGTGTCACCCACGCGTTCATGCTTTCACTGTCCCAACTGACTGGGTCTTCCACTCCTTTCTTGGTCATTTTTATCAAAGGCTTAGCTAGGTTTGCGAATCCCACAATCCATTGCCTGCAGTACCCCACAACTCCTAAAAACATTCTCACCTCTTTCTGAGTTCGGGGTAGGTCCATTGCTTTGATTATTTTGATCCTTTCTGTGGTGACTTTTCGGATCCCTTTCTCTATCTGGTGCCCCAGATATTTTACGGAGTTTTTACAGAACTGCAATTTGTCAGGGGAAACTTTATGTCCTCCTTTTCCTAGGTGATTTAGTAAGGCAATGGTGTCAGTGACACAGTCAGTTTGAGTTTTAGATGCCACTAAAAGGTCATCTATGTATTGCACCAAAACAGACTCTCTTGGCAGGACTAGAGATTCAAGGCATTTCTTTAGTATCTGGTTGAAAATCGATGGACTTTCAGTGTGCCCTTGAGGGACGCGATTCCAGACATAGATATGGCTGTCAAATTCAAAACTGAAAAGAAACTTGCTTTCCGGATGCAATGGGATGGAAAAGAATGCATGACACAGGTCAATGACAGTGAACCATTCCGCATTCCAAGGAATCTGATATAGGATCACTGCAGGGTTGGGCACAATGGGACAGCAAGGTACAACAATTTGGTTTATCTTGCGCAGGTCCTGCACTACTCGGTACTTTCCACTAGGCTTTTTAATCCCAATAATAGGCGAATTGCAGGGACTGCTCATTACTTCTTCTATGATTTCTGCTTCGAGCAGTCGGGTAATTTCAGTTGCGACTCCTGCCTTTACTTCTGCACTCATTTTGTACTGTCTTGTTTTGGGATATACTGCATTTGTTTTTATTGCTATTTTAACTGGGTCCACGTTTGCCATTAAGCCTACATATTTTCCCGTGAAATCCCACACTTCTGGTACCACCCTTAACTGAAGCTCTTCAGGTAAGTCTTCAATGGACAAAGTTTTAATGTCAGTGTCAGGTCTTACTAACATTAGTTTATACAAACCATCTTCATCGGGGGTCTGAATTTCGACACCTTTTGGGGTGCAAAAGATGGTGCAGCGCATTTTGCACAACAAATCACGTCCCAGCAGGTTCACAGGACTGGAATCACAGACCACAAATCTGTGCATTTCTTTAAAGTTTCCTATGGAGATTTCCATAGGTTCTGTTACTGGAGTACTTATTATTTGATTGGAGACACCCACTACTTGGATTTCTTCTCCCGAGAGGGGTAGGTTTGGAACATCCACTGTCCTCACAGTGGACCGGGTAGCACCAGTGTCCAACAGAAAGGTGACGTCTTTTCCCTCAACTTTTCCTTCAATGTATGGTCCAGTCTGGTCTACCGGTAAGGAGGCGCCAAGTACGCACTCCTTATCCTCCCCTCTCAGGCCCCGTCAATCTTGTTCATCACAGAGGAAAGAATCATTTAACAGGTACTGTGGAATTGCTGCATTGCTTCCATTCTCTCCCTCCCATATTTCCGCCCTTTCATTCTGCTGGCCCTGGTTCTTATAATTCTGTCTAGGAGCGCGATGTACTGGAGGTAGCTTTTCCTGTTGCTGGTTCTTTCTTGTCCCCTCTTTCTGCACCTGTGGATTTAAACCATTTATAGGGGCATTACCGGCCTGCAGGTGTGGACACTCGTCTCTCCAATGCCCTAACTGGCCGCACCCGTGGCATGGGAACTTCTTCATAGCCTCTTCCCGACTCATCTTTACCCGGGGCTTCCCTCCTCCCCCAGCAGTGGCATTCTGAGCATTATTATTGGAATTCAATTTACTTAACTGTTTTTCTTGCTGTTCAGCCAATTTCACCTGTGCCCACATCACTTTCTCCTTGAGGGCTTTCTTTATATTTTCGATTTCATCTTCGCAGTATTTTGCGTATTTCAGGACATCATCTATGGGCTTTCCCTGCCAACTTATTTTATTATCTCGAATCCATTGAGATATTTCAGGCCTTAATCCTAGCACGAATCTGTAGCTGAAATAGGTCATGTCTTTCATGTCCACATTATCGATACCACTGTAAGTTTTGAATACTTGCAGTAACCTTTCATAAAAGGAATGGACAGTTTCATCACGTTCTTGGGTGGTTCTATCTATTCTGGTCCAATCTGTTTCTTTTGCGGGCACCTTTTTCTTGAGGTACTGTATGACTTGCTCATACTTCCTCATTACTTCAGGTGCGGGAGCTCCAGTCTTTTCGTCTCTCGCGTATTCCTCACTAGTAAGCATGGGCGGAAAATCCGTTACGCTCGCGGATTTTGCGGATTTTCGGGAAATCCGCAATCCGCGAGATTTGCGGATTTCCCGCAAAATCCGCAAATTCGCACGCAGCGGATTTTTTTGGCGGCGCGCGGCGTTGGTGATACAATTTTTGCGGCGCGCGGCGTTTATCATCGTTTGCCGAGTTGTTTTTTTCGATAGTTTGCGAGTGCTGCGCCATTTTGGATCTTGCTGTGTGATCCCGCGGGAATTGGCGAGCGCGATTACGTCATCGCGGCTTGCCAGCGATAGTTTGTCAACGCGAGTACGGCGAGATCACGTCTCACGGTACTTCGCAATTGCGAGATTTGAGATGCGGCGAGCGAAAATATAAATTTGCAATTCTGCACAAGAAATCCACCAGCAAGCAGCATAAACCTTCTAGAAATGATGATTTTTATGTGAATAACTCCTTAGTTTGACATTTGCCTGCACTTTTTTAGCGAGGAGTCCATTTTGGGGAGGGGGGCAGGGGGGTGGGAGGAAGGAAGTGCCCCATAGTCTTCAACTTCCTGTTCCTGTTCAGCAGGCTCCTCCCAGTGCTTTGTCCATCTCCTGGTCACTTTTCATTTGGATGTGGAGCTGGAAGGATTACTTTTTGTGGATGCTGCTGGATCTTTGGATTTGAGGCCTTTTTGACTTTCTTTGGATCACTGTTGGATTAGAAATTTTACAAGTAAGTTTGTTTGGGGCATTACAGTTGCTGCAACTAAAATTTTGGAATTTTCGATTTTTGGGCTGTTTTGGGGCCTTTTGCCCAGGGGTACTCAGTGGTGGGTGGACTGATTCTTTCTGTGGGTTGTCTTGAACTTAAACATCATGGAGGCCATAGATGAATTGGGATTGTGCTGATTTTTCTGTGTTTTTCGATTTTTGACCTGTTGTTGGGGCCTTGACCAGGGGTAGTGAGTGGTGCATGGGCCTAGTCTTTCTGTGGGCTGTCTTGAACTTAAACATCATGGAGGGCATAGATGGAATGGGATTGTGCTGATTTTTCTGTGTTTTTCGATTTTTGACCTGTTGTTGGGGCCTTGACCAGGGGTAGTGAGTGGTGCATGGGCCTATTCTTTCTGTGGGCTGTCTTGAATTTAAACATCATGGAGGGCATGGATGGAATGGGATTGTGCAGATTTTTCAGTGATTTTCGTTTTTTGGGCCTGTACTTGTGGCCTTTTCACCAGGGGTATTTGAGTCTAGCATGGGCCTAGTCTTTCTGTGGGCTGTCTTGAATTTAAACATCATGGAGGGCATGGATGGAATGGGATTGTGCTGATTTTGCAGTGTTTTTCAATTTTTGGGGGTGTTCATGGGGAGGGACATGCCATGTGGCTGGTGGCCATTTTGAGTGCAGCTACAGGCACTGGCCATGTGCTGGCAGGCAAGTGGCCATTTTGAATGCAGGCTTTGTTGTTAGGCCTCCAACCATTTTGCCTACTTTTCAACCTTTATTTATGCCCAGGGGTAGTGAGTCTTGCATGGGCCTAGTCTTTCTGTGGGTTGTCTTGAATTTAAACATCATGGAGGCCATGGATGGAATGGGATTGTGCAGATTTTTCAGTGATTTTCGTTTTTTGGGCCTGTACTTGTGGCCTTTTCACCAGGGGTATTTGAGTCTAGCATGGGCCTAGTCTTTCTGTGGGCTGTCTTGAATTTAAACATCATGGAGGCCATGGATGGAATGGGATTGTGCTGATTTTGCAGTGTTTTTCGATTTTTGGGGGTGTTCATGGGGACGGACATGCCATGTGGCTGGTGGCCATTTTGAGTGCAGCTACAGGCACTGGCCATGTGCTGGCAGGCAAGTGGCCATTTTGAATGCAGGCTTTGTTGTTAGGCCTCCAACCATTTTGCCTACTTTTCAACCTTTATTTATGCCCAGGGGTAGTGAGTCTTGCATGGGCCTAGTATTTCTGTGGGTTGTCTTGAATTTAAACATCATGGAGGCCATGGATTGAATGGGATTGTGCTGATTTTGCAGTGTTTTTCGATTTTTGGGGGTGTTCATGGGGAGGGACATGCCATGTGGCTGGTGGCCATTTTGAGTGCAGCTACAGGCACTGCCCATGTGCTGGCAGGCAAGTGGCCATTTTGAATGCAGGCTTTGTTGTTAGGCCTCCAACCATTTTGCCTACTTTTCAACCTTTATTTATGCCCAGGGGTAGTGAGTCTTGCATGGGCCTAGTATTTCTGTGGGTTGTCTTGAATTTAAACATCATGGAGGCCATGGATTGAATGGGATTGTGCTGATTTTGCAGTGTTTTTCGATTTTTGGGGGTGTTCATGGGGAGGGACATGCCATGTGGCTGGTGGCCATTTTGAGTGCAGCTACAGGCACTGGCCATGTGCTGGCAGGCAAGTGGCCATTTTGAATGCAGGCTTTGTTGTTAGGCCTCCAACCATTTTGCCTACTTTTCACCCTTTATTTATGCCCAGGGGTAGTGAGTCTTGCATGGGCCTAGTCTTTCTGTGGGTTGTCTTGAATTTAAACATCATGGAGGCCATGGATGGAATGGGATTGTGCAGATTTTTCAGTGATTTTCGTTTTTTGGGCCTGTACTTGTGGCCTTTTCACCAGGGGTATTTGAGTCTAGCATGGGCCTAGTCTTTCTGTGGGCTGTCTTGAATTTAAACATCATGGAGGCCATGGATCGAATGGGATTGTCCTATTTTTGCAGTGTTTTTCGATTTTTGGGGGTGTTCATGGGGAGGGACATGCCATGTGGCTGGTGGCCATTTTGAGTGCAGCTACAGGCACTGGCCATGTGCTGGCAAGTGGCCATTTTGAATGCAGGCTTTGTTGTTAGGCCTCCAACCATTTTGCCTACTTTTCAACCTTTATTTATGCCCAGGGGTAGTGAGTCTTGCATGGGCCTAGTCTTTCTGTGGGTTGTCTTGAATTTAAACATTATGGAGGGCATGGATGGATTGGGATTGTGCTGATTTTGCAGTGTTTTTCGATTTTTTTGTGCTCTATAACTGAACTGATGTTCCTCTGTCTTCCATTTTTTTTAGGTGCACAAGACTCAAGAGAACCACCAGTGCCAGGAAGAAGTCCTGCAGCGGTGTGTGTGTGCAGCATAACGTCACGCGACGTCACGTCTGGCCTCAGACAACTCTACAATTCGTGCAACTGCGGCCTGCTGTCTGACCTGCTCTGAAGAAGATGGCCCCGCCCCCAAAGAAAGTTCTCCGTAGCTCCTCTAGCAAGAAAGTTGCTAGTAAGGAGCAGAAGAAGCAAGTTACCAAGGAGGCTGGTGTGCCACCCGCCACTTTTTTTGGGAGCAAAAAAAAAAGTACGCCTGCAGCAGCAGGATCTGCTGGGGCCCAAGCTGGGAGCAGCACCCCTGCTCCATTGGGTTCAGTGCCTCCACCACCACGCCAACTTAAGTCAAAGCCCTTGAGTGCTTCAGAGGCAGTCAGTGTACTTCTCCAATCACCATCGACCAGTGATGTTGGCTCATCGCAAGAAAGTAGCAGCAATGTCCCTGAATCAACACAGGTTGTTGTAACTCATCTGACAAGTGTTGAACAACCACAGCCGCAACAACAACACCATGTGCAAGTACACGCCCAAGTACATGTGGAAGGAGAGGCAGCAAAAGGAGATGCGCAAGCAAAGGTGCATGGAGGTTCACAAGTGCCCACAATAGTTGTTCCTCCCGAAGTAGGGGCACATTTGGAAATCGACAATGAAGCCGAGGTATCATTGGAAGCCACTCCTCCTGATGATCATTCATTGTCTTCCACATCCCTAGCAAGGAAAAGATCAAGGGGGGTGTCTACATCTTCTTCAAGCCCACCTCGTTCTGATGCAAGTGATCTGTCTTGGGAACCACAACTGCGGTCTGACAGTGAGGCACACCATGATCTGACACCGGTACCTAAGCGTAAAAGGAAGGTCGTCCAAAAACTCAAACCTATGGAGTGTGATGAGGCTCAACAAGAAGTGACAGATACTGCTGGTGATGAAGCCTCTCACGATGACGACGAGCCAGTCATCACAAAGGTCACTGCAGCCCCACCGGGCATGCAGCAAAGAGACATTTTGACCCTATCCCGAGAAGCTGCTGAGCGTGATGATGATGTCGGCGAGGAGGCAATGGAAATGGAATCATTAGATTTGGAGTTAAGTAGTACACCAAAACCTACCGCTTCCATATTTCTTCGCAAGAAGGTACCCACCTCGTCCTCGACCTCAATTCGTGGTGGTGAAAGTGCAAAACGTACTGAAGTTCGGCAATCCACATCCTCCACTTCATCTGGCATTAGCAGCAGGACCACCACCACCAGTATCGCCGCCTCCTCCGGCCCCCGAAGACATTTCAAGTCTCCAGTTTGGGACTTCTTTAGTGTTTGCCCAAAAAAGGAAAACGTAGCCATTTGTAGCCTTTGTAAGCTTCGATTTAGTCGTGGTAAGCTTGGTTCTAACTATGGTACCGGAGGCCAGAGAGGTCATCTTGAGAGAAGGCACGCTGTCCAATGGTTTCCGCACCTAGAGGCGGTCAAGAAAGCCGGAATTGCACGTAATGAAAACGTTGATTTTTCATCTGCTGATGACGAGGAGGTAGAAGAAGACGATTCAAACACTTCACTTACACCCAGTTCCCATGTCAGCAGCACACCCCATGGGAGCCACACTAAGAGTGTGGGAGAGAGTGAGACATCAATGCGGAAAAGTTCATCAGCGAGCGTAACTGGGTCGAAGAGATCATCATCATCCCGTAAATCATTGGTCCAGGGCAACATTAAAAAGATGTTGTTTACAGAAGCGCAATATGAACGCAACCACCCAATGACCCGTCTGTATAACACTAAGCTGGCTAAAATGCTAGCTCTGGACCTTCTCCCTTTTTCTTTTGTAGAAGGGGTTGGTTTTCTAGAATTAGTGACAGCGCTCTGCCCTAAATGGAAGGTTCCTAGCCGGTTCTATTTTGCCCGAGTTGCGGTTCCAGCACTACATGAAGATGTTCTGAAGGTGATTGGGGCAGCTTTGCAGAAGAGTGCTGTTCACACTATACATCTGACAACAGACATGTGGACCAGTGGCGCAGGCGCTGATTACATGTGCATCACTGCACACTGGGTCTCTTTTTCAGGGGCTAAAGCAAAGCTAAACTCAGGTGTTGACACTAACATTGTTTTTAAAGGTGCTCGGAAACATGCAACACTAGCCATGTTTGGTTTGGAGAAACGTCACACAGCAGAAAACATTTTGGATGTCTTTAACACAAAGGTCCTTAACTGTCTGTCCCCACTAAAACGCAAGGTTGGTTATGTTTCCACGGACAATGGCGCCAATATAGTTAAGGCCATGAGGGATGGTTACTATTTCAGAGTGCCGTGTTTGGCGCACTGTATAAACCTGGTTGTCCAAAAATTCTTGGGTAATAAACGCAGTGCAGCGTACAGTGTATTGGAGACCTGCCGAAAAATTTGCAAGCATTTCAGGCATTCTTTTAAGGCCCGGAAGCAGCTGAGGAGCCTGCTATATCAATGTCAAATGCCAGTGAAATCACTCATCCAGGAGGTGGTAACACGTTGGAACTCAACCTTCTACATGCTTGAGCGTCTGTATGAGCAGTATACGGAACTCGATCTATATTTTTTGAAAGAGGGTATAGAGGAGCTGAGGATGGGTGGGCCGCAATGGAACATAGTTGAAAGCCTGACACGCATGCTTCGTCCTTTTGAGTTCTTCACGCGTGCAGTCAGCAAGGAGGACTCTAATTTGGGAAAAGCTATCCCATTGTTGTACATGCTGGAGGACCAACTGAAGGAGGTGTGTTCTGTGTTTGGAAAAGATGACAAAAAGCAAGACTCTTTGCTTCTGGCTGAGCAATTATTAGAGCTCCTACAAGGTGATGAACGTCTTAAAAAGATCCACTCAGAACAGCATTACATTTGTGCTACTATTCTGGATCCACGCTACAAAAAGGCGCTGGCAGGCCAAGCATTCTTTCCTTTTGATGATGAACATGTTCCAAAGTACAAACGTTGGCTAGCCTTGTCAGCCAAGAAGTTTGAAACAGAACGGCTGGAAATTGAAGGAAATGGCAGTACATCAGCAGGCCATCCCCAGTCAAAACAATCCACTTCTGCACCTGTGGCTGTGGCACAAGTGACCTCTCAGCCGTTAAAGACACCGGCAACCGGATCATCTGCACGAAAGACAACAGAAACATTGGAGGCTGAAGAGGATTGGCTAGCTCTGCGTGGGTTTGGTTCTCAAAAGGTCAGAGGCACAGCAAGAGCTAAGCAAAGTGGAGGAACCTTGGATGAGGACCTTGAGTCGATGGTGAAGGACTATCTGAATGACTCAACAGAGGTCTATGTTAATTCTGACCCATTGGCGTATTGGCATGGGAAAAAAGAATTGTGGCCACAGCTCACCAACCTGGCTTTAAACTACTTGTCTTGCCCACTCACAAGTGTGTCTTCTGAACGGGTTTTCAGTGCGGCTGGTGGGATTGTAACTCCCAAACGGAGCCGCCTCTCGCCCAAAAATGTGGAGAGGTTAACAATGATCAAGATGAATCAGCACCTCATACCACCAGATTTCAGAGTACGAGAGAGCGTGCCGGATGAAGAGGAGGTGGCCAGCAACATAGATGAGGGAATTTCTACTCTGTCAGGTGACACTGACCTCACCCTGCCTGAATTCGCAGAGTATGATGACGAAGCCTTATTCTTATTCCTGGACCGTGATACCGACTTCGAGCCCTGAAAATGAAACAACGAATCAATAACTTTCTTTTTCATCCTTATTCACTTTTATTCCTGTGTGTCTGTCTTTCTTTGTTGTGCACAGTTAATATAATTCAAACTTTAATCAGATAATCACAAAAACAAGCCCATCAGCAGAACTGTCTTCACTTGTTTGCTAATTTATTTGAAGGTGCCGCAGTCTGCATTCCTCAGGTTCACAAGTTCAGAAGAACATGCTCCTCTATCCTCCTCCTCCAGACTCCTATTTCCATCAAAGCAGAGGGCTGGTTTACGCCCAATGAAGAAAGACTCAGCACTTGTGGGGGTGTTGTTCTACCTCTTTGCAGGTGAGTTGACGGGTCTGGGGCCATTGCTGGGAAGCACTAAAAGTGGTTTGGACCAAATCCGAGGCGGAAAATTTTTTGTGTTTTTGATGACTTGCTTGCCTTTGAGGTGCTCTTAGGGGGGGTTCCGTCTGTTTGTGGGTGAGTTTCGTGGTCTGGGAGCATTGCTGGGACACTCTAATCTTGATTGCATTTGCTTTTCAGGAAATCCGTCGTGCCAACCCCGACTTATGGCCTAGCTACGCAGCGCGTTTGGACCGAAGGCCCAGAAATATTGCAAGTATGAGATTTTGCTTTTGGCCTGTTTGGGGGTGTTATGCTTCTTGGCGGGTGGGTTGACGGGTCTTGGGGCATTCCTGGGAAGGTCTAATACCGGGTAGAAGTGGTTGGGACAAAATCCAGGCCGACTTTTTTTTTTTTGGCTATTTCTGACATTTTGCTCTATGTAGCGTTTTCGGGGGTCCTGTTTGGGGGGCTTCCTGGTGTTTGTGGGTGAGTTTCGTGGTCTGGGAGCACTGCTGGGACACTCTAATCTTGATTGCATTTGCTTTTCAGGAAATCCGTCGTGCCAACCCCGACTTATGGCCTAGCTACGCAGCGCGTTTGGACCGAAGGCCCAGAAATATTGCAAGTATGAGATTTTGCTTTTGGCCTGTTTGGGGGTGTTATGCTTCTTGGCGGGTGGGTTGACGGGTCTTGGGGCATTCCTGGGAAGGTCTAATACCGGGTAGAAGTGGTTGGGACAAAATCCAGGCCTTTTTTTTTTTTGGCTATTTCTGACATTTTGCTCTATGTAGCGTTTTCGGGGGTCCTGTTTGGGGGGCTTCCTGGTGTTTGTGGGTGAGTTTCGTGGTCTGGGAGCATTGCTGGGACACTCTAATCTTGATTGCATTAGCTTTTCAGGAAATCCGTCGTGCCAACCCCGACTTATGGCCTAGCTACGCAGCGCGTTTGGACCGAAGGCCCAGAAATATTGCAAGTATGAGATTTTGCTTTTGGCCTGTTTGGGGGTGTTATGCTTCTTGGCGGGTGGGTTGCCGGGTCTTGGGGCATTCCTGGGAAGGTCTAATACCGGGTAGAAGTGGTTGGGACAAAATCCAGGCCGATTTTTTTTTGTGGCTATTTCTGACATTTTGCTCTATGTAGCGTTTTCGGGGGCCTGTTTGGGGGGCTTCCTGGTGTTTGTGGGTGAGTTTCGTGGTCTGGGAGCACTGCTGGCTATATATACTTTACTTTGCAAGAGGTTTGAAGCAAATCCATGGTGGCAAAGGGGACTTAGGGCCTAGCTGCAGAGCGCGCGCGGAGTGATTTGGGAAATTTGTGAAAAATTGACTAAGTCCCCATTTTTGTACTTTTGCTCTTTGGCTGTTTGGGGGTCTTCTACTCGTTTTCTCCTGGGTTGACGGCTCTGGGGCCATTGCTGGGAAGCTCTAATACCGGATAAAAGTGGTTTGGACCAAATCCGAGGCGGAAATTTTTTTGTGTTTTTGATGACTTGCTTGCCTTTGAGGTGCTCTTAGGGGGGGTTCCGTCTGTTTGTGGGTGAGTTTCGTGGTCTGGGAGCATTGCTGGGACACTCTAATCTTGATTGCATTTGCTTTTCAGGAAATCCGTCGTGCCAACCCCGACTTATGGCCTAGCTACGCAGCGCGTTTGGACCGAAGGCCCAGAAATATTGCAAGTATGAGATTTTGCTTTTGGCCTGTTTGGGGGTGTTATGCTTCTTGGCGGGTGGGTTGACGGGTCTTGGGGCATTCCTGGGAAGGTCTAATACCGGGTAGAAGTGGTTGGGACAAAATCCAGGCCGATTTTTTTTGTGGCTATTTCTGACATTTTGCTCTATGTAGCGTTTTCGGGGGTCCTGTTTGGGGGGCTTCCTGGTGTTTGTGGGTGAGTTTCGTGGTCTGGGAGCACTGCTGGGACACTCTAATCTTCATTGCATTTGCTTTTCAGGAAATCCGTCGTGCCAACCCCGACTTATGGCCTAGCTACGCAGCGCGTTTGGACCGAAGGCCCAGAAATATTGCAAGTATGAGATTTTGCTTTTGGCCTGTTTGGGGGTGTTATGCTTCTTGGCGGGTGGGTTGACGGGTCTTGGGGCATTCCTGGGAAGGTCTAATACCGGGTAGAAGTGGTTGGGACAAAATCCAGGCCAATTTTTTTTTGGGCTATTTCTGACATTTTGCTCTATGTAGCGTTTTCGGGGGTCCTGTTTGGGGGGCTTCCTGGTGTTTGTGGGTGAGTTTCGTGGTCTGGGAGCATTGCTGGGACACTCTAATCTTGATTGCATTTGCTTTTCAGGAAATCCGTCGTGCCAACCCCGACTTATGGCCTAGCTACGCAGCGCGTTTGGACCGAAGGCCCAGAAATATTGCAAGTATGAGATTTTGCTTTTGGCCTGTTTGGGGGTGTTATGCTTCTTGGCGGGTGGGTTGACGGGTCTTGGGGCATTCCTGGGAAGGTCTAATACCGGGTAGAAGTGGTTGGGACAAAATCCAGGCCGAATTTTTTTTTTGTGGCTATTTCTGACATTTTGCTCTATGTAGCGTTTTCGGGGGTCCTGTTTGGGGGGCTTCCTGGTGTTTGTGGGTGAGTTTCGTGGTCTGGGAGCACTGCTGGGACACTCTAATCTTGATTGCATTTGCTTTTCAGGAAATCTGTCGTGCCAACCCCGACTTATGGCCTAGCTACGCAGCGCGTTTGGACCGAAGGCCCAGAAATATTGCAAGTATGAGATTTTGCTTTTGGCCTGTTTGGGGGTGTTATGCTTCTTGGCGGGTGGGTTGACGGGTCTTGGGGCATTCCTGGGAAGGTCTAATACCGGGTAGAAGTGGTTGGGACAAAATCCAGGCCGATTTTTTTTTTTGGCTATTTCTGACATTTTGCTCTATGTAGCGTTTTCGGGGGCCTGTTTGGGGGGCTTCCTGGTGTTTGTGGGTGAGTTTTGTGGTCTGGGAGCACTGCTGGCTATATATACTTTACTTTGCAAGAGGTTTGAAGCAAATCCATGGTGGCAGAGGGGACTTAGGGCCTAGCTGCAGAGCGCGCGCGGAGTGATTTGGGAAATTTGTGAAAAATTGACTAAGTCCCCATTTTTGTACTTTTGCTCTTTGGCTGTTTGGGGGTCTTCTACTCATTTTCTCCTGGGTTGACGGCTCTGGGGCCATTGCTGGGAAGCTCTAATACCGGATAAAAGTGTTTTGGACCAAATCCCAGGCGGAATTTTTTTTGTGTTTTTGATGACTTGCTTGCCTTTGAGGTGCTCTTAGGGGGGGTTCCGTCTCTTTGTGGGTGAGTTTCGTGGTCTGGGAGCATTGCTGGGACACTCTAATCTTGATTGCATTTGCTTTTCAGGAAATCCGTCGTGCCAACCCCGACTTATGGCCTAGCTACGCAGCGCGTTTGGACCGAAGGCCCAGAAATATTGCAAGTATGAGATTTTGCTTTTGGCCTGTTTGGGGGTGTTATGCTTCTTGGCGGGTGGGTTGCCGGGTCTTGGGGCATTCCTGGGAAGGTCTAATACCGGGTAGAAGTGGTTGGGACAAAATCCGCGCGGAAAAGCCTTTAGTTTTGGCACTTTTTGTAACTTAGGGTTCGTTAGGGTTAGCCCTAGCATCAGGATTGCATGTGTTTCGGGGTGTTCTAGATTTTTCCAACTGAGTTCTGGGGTCTTAGAGCACTCGTGAGAATGTGTAATTTTGGTTGCAAGTCATTTGAAGAAAATCCATGGTGGGAAAGGGGGGATTTGGCATAGTTAAAGAAAGCCTTTGCCACTATTCTTAACTTAGGGTTCGTTAGGGTTAGCAGTATTTCTATTGCATGTGTTTGAGTGGGGGGGATTTCGAGTCTTGGAGCGATGCTGGCTATGGCTACTTTTGCTTGGTTGCTTGCAAGTGGTTTGAATGCAATCCACGGTGGGTAATGGGTAATTAGGAAGGGGGTACTTCGGCCTACTTTTACTTTCAAAGTAAGTTTTGTCACCAGTTTTCTGCTAGGCCTCGTTTTTTGAGATTTGATTGGGGGTCTTCTACATTTTTGCGACTGGCTTTAGTAAGGGTCTGGGTGGGAGCACTGCTAGGAAGATCTAATTTTGTTCTAAAACACAGTTTACAGTACACCTAGCTTGAGGGGCAAGATCCGCTACATTAATTTGCCCATACTTATTTATCCTTCAAAAGGTGACTCAGAGTACGCACTTTCAAAAATATTGTACTGTCTACTAGGAAAATCAAATTGTGACTTTTTGCACTCCACAGCCTACATACCTTATATTTGTTTATCAGTGGTGTTGTAATATTATATCACTTCCTGTTTTTCGTTGAATAATTACAGGCCGGGTTTCAGTCTCTGCAATGGGGAAAAAAGGATGGAGTCAGGCTTCACAGTAGCGAGCCACAATTCAGCATCAGGCAGGCAGTGGACAGGGTGTCTTCTGGTGACCAACATCGATGGACGAAGCGTCGGCTGCAATGGAGGAGTGCCGCTAATAGGTGGATTTATTTTCTGCAGGCAACTTACTTACCACTTCCAACAGGACCACTACAACCACATAGATACAGTATCCCTTGCCTTTTTCTCTGACTGTGACTGCATTTCTTGGCTCTCTCTCGGCTTCTACATTGATCCCTTAACACATCACTTAGTCCACTCCACTATCACATCTGCACCACACATAGTCATTTGTAAGTGCTCCTACGTAATTCGCAAGTCGCAGCACGCCCCAGGCCGTAGAGGACTGGGATGGCCCCAATGATGAAGCATGTCACCAAGGGGCAACCCTGGTGAGTGAGGGGACACCTAGAAAAAAAGCAATTTCTCCTTTTCTATCTACTATACCTTCCAGAACAACCCCACTGAGTGTTGTTGTGAATGGATTTATAGTGACCAGCAAGGCTCTCGGGTATCTGGCTACAGAGACCTTATGTTGAATATCGTTATCAATAATTTACACATAGGCCCTTTACTGTTGCATTCTTTCTTCCACAGTTGTCGAATGTACTACTTACTTTTCACTGACATGCATGCAGTAGTGCATGCACTTTCAAAGATTGATGGATAGGTTTGTACCCAAAGAATTGTTTATGTTCAATTGTTTGTCTATGCTGTGCTTTTTTTTGCAGGGTGTCTTCTGGTGACCAACATCGATGGACGAAGCGTCGGCTGCAATGGAGGAGTGCCGCTAATAGGAGGATTTTTTTTCTGCAGGCAACTTACTTACCACTTCCAACAGGACCACTACAACCACATAGATACAGTATCCCTTGCCTTTTTCTCTGACTGTGACTGCATTTCTTGGCTCTCTCTAGGCTTCTAAATTGATCCCTTAACACATCACTTAGTCCACTCCACTATCACATCTGCACCACACATAGTCATTTGTAAGTGCTCCTACGTAATTCGCAAGTCGCAGCACGCCCCAGGCCGTAGAGGACTGGGATGGCCCCAATGATGAAGCATGTCACCAAGAGGCAACCCTGGTGAGTGAGGGGACACCTAGAAAAAAAGCAATTTCTCCTTTTCTATCTACTATACCTTCTGTCAGGTTACGCAGCCCCTAAGCGCCTACCGTACTATGAAACTACATTTCCCATGAGTAGGCGGGAGACTTGCAGGAAGTTTATCTGGGGAACAGACGCGCTTCCTGTTGCGCGTTATTCTGGTTTCTGTTCTGCACCGGCATGAGAGCGGACGCTCTGCATGCTTTTCTATCGTGTCTCCTGTGGACTATCACCTTCCCCCCCCCCCCCTGAGGCTCAGTGGGAGCGCTTCCGTGTTCTGTCCTTGGCGGTAGACGGACTTCACGCGTCTTCAGGTAAAGCCGCTCTAAACTCTTCGGCCGCCCGTGCGGTCGGCTGATTACTGCCTGAACGGATTGTTAAGGGAGGTTCTGTGACTGTTTTCTAACAGAATTCTACCTTTGATGAATTCCTGTTTGGTTGAATTGTGTGTGGCGGAGCACAGTGGCGGTCTATACCACGTGTTAGCGTTCACATCGGGGATCGTTTTTGTACTATTAAAACGGAGCGCGGTAGTAAGGACAACTACGCATCTCCGTTGTATAACTGTGTATTTCAAAGGAACTCCATAACTGGGCATGTAGTGAGGTAACTACAGGCTACCCCAGTTCTCTTTGTGTAGTGCACCGTGGGGTGTGTTGTTGGCAGAATTCAGTGGTGGTCGCAACTACGTTTTTCTGTTTGACCTTCACCAAAGATTCTCTACTGGGTCATTACTTAGAGAGCGCAGTGTTGTAGTTCTTGCTTCCTACACACTACCGTTTCCCTCTTCCTTTTTGTTGGACCATACATCTTTGCTTTGACTATTTGGAACCCCCTTTGTACATTGAGTCCTCTACCATGTTTGTGGTATGTTGTGAGTAGTGGGTTTGATGTCTTAGTATAACGCGAGTGTGTTTGGTGCGACAGGAGTGTGTTCGTTAACTATATGTTTATGTGTTTCTTAGGCCTTCCTCACAGATTGTGGCAGAAGGGCTATAGTATTTCCTATCCAAGGTCATGTTTTCTTGGTGCTCAGGTACTTGTCTACTTCCTTGGTTATTTAGTGAGACTATATGAGAGTACCCTTGTATGTTAGGACAGCACTTCACTGATGCCTGTCTTGTCTTCTGTTACAGGTATCCTTTCCCTGCTGACCCTACCTTTACCCATCCCACATTTTTTATTTTAGTTTATTATTTTTCTCCCCCGCCTAATGGCTCGAACACCCTGTGTTTACACTTCTGGGTGTTGGTGACATTTGGAGGTGAAACCATATTTGCATCGACTGGATCACGGGGAGTAAACCTGACACCTTCCAGACCAACCCCATTGAGTGTTGTTGTGAATGGATTTATAGTGACCAGCAAGGCTCTCGGGTATCTGGCTACAGAGACCTTATGTTGAATATCGTTATCAATAATTCCACACAGGCCCTGTACTGTTGCATTCTTTCTTTCCACAGTTGTCGAATGTACTACTTACTTTTCACTGACATGCATGCAGTAGTGCATGCACTTTCAAAGATTGATGGATAGGTTTGTACCCAAAGATTTGTTTATGTTCACAATAGTTTGTCTATGCTGTGCTATTTTTTCTTGTCTCCCAAAACCTTTCCCAAAAACCCCCGTACCCATCCATTTTTCAAACCCTAACCCTCTTCCCCCGGGCTGTGTGGTTTTGATTGATGTGTGACTAAATTATTATGACAGCAATAAATCCACACACTTGCTGGGGAGGATAAGGTGATAGCAACAGGCTGGTGAAGAAATCCGAGGATATATTCTTACTCTGCTTGACAAAGAACCATTGCTAATGTGAAAGAACTTCAACCGAATTAGTAGTTATACTTTACCATTTGTTAGGCTACAATGTGGCACTGCTCTACTGTACTTCTGTCACCTGCTATATTCTCAGTTGTACCGTTGAATTGCTCAGGAGGACAAACCAGATTTCATTTTCTTTTTTTTCATAGGCATGCAACTGCCACTGTGTCACACCACTAGTACCACCGCTATGAGGAAATTTTATCCGACCAAGATTGCCAACCTTATTCGGTGTTTCCCGTGGAGCCAGCCCTGGGTCTAGCCCTACTTTCAAACACAAATTACAGGTAAGATAAGCGTTTGGTGGTTTGGGGGTATAATGGAGTATTAGTACGAGAGACGAGAGACTGAAGGTAGTACTACTAAAGTCCTAGGACTCTTGGATTCACTTCACTTAGTCTGTGAGAGGCACTTAGTGTTGAAAACATTTGGGCATTTACACTTAAAGGAAGAAAATGGAACTAAACTTTCAGGAAAACAGTCAACGTTAAACCCCCACCCACCAGGCAAGCAGTAAAAAACAGGTATGCTCAGATAAAGTTTGAAAAAGTATATTTATATCCCTAACAAAATAATCTCCCGCAAGACCCTCCCTAACCCCAACGATTGTCCTTCAAAAGTCCCCAAAAACCCAACTCCCAATTCCCACCCCCCAAAAGTCTCTAAAAAAGGGGCAAGGGACACTATGGGTGGATGCTGTTAACTTTTTGGGCCAGGGCATCATGCTCCTCGCGGAGCAAGGCGAGCTCCTGCTGAAGGCGGGACACCATCAGGGTAGTGCGGCGCAGGCGTGCCTTCACTGCCTTGCAGGTGCAATGCCTGTGAGAGGCAGCTGTTGGCCTTGCTGCTCGGCGGTGGCGTTTGCCTTTGGCAGCCCGGCTCAGTCTGGGTGGACCACTGTGCTGGGTGGCAGCCCGTGGGGCCACGGAGGCCGATGCAGACAACGTTGTTGTTGTTGTCGACTGCACACTTTCCTCGTCCTCCAGGGCCACCAGCCGCCGATATTCCGCAACAGTGGCCTCGATCCTCCGTTGCCGGACCGCTCTAGCCAGCTCCTTCCTCCTTGTTCGTTTGGAAGGAGAACCTATATGAAGAAAGAAAGACATAGTCTGTAACCAATGCTCTTTAAGATTAACTCAATCATTCAGCAGAAATTTGTGTTGCACTACAACTAGCAACTTGCAAGCGCATTACATAACTATTGAGGCCAGTATCTATCTAACCGCACACTTCTTCATCCTTGCTCTAAGATTAGTGGGAGTTTAAGGAACAAATTCTACGAGCACTGTGGACTTCCATTGGAGTCGACTATGAAAGTACACCAGTCTTATTCTTCTTCTTATCTCTTGTTTTGGAAAATTGGTACGTTATTTTCTGCAAGCCGGCATAATGCCAGCGCAGTAAACTTGCACCCGAGAAAAAGAGACGCACGCCATGAGGAGTGACCTAGACTTGCGTTGCCGTTGCGTTACTGTACCCGTCCAGTACATGCAGGTGGTGAAGCTCTTACTTTTCTATTACGGGTGGCACTGAGAATACTCTGTTACAACTCAAGGGCTACTGCTTAATTAATGTAACTTTCACCCTACAGTGGAAATGAGTACTAGAAATGGAAAATTGAAGAAGATAAATAATCTGATTATCTATCACTTCACATGGGATGTTTTTGCTTATATATGGGATGACTTTAGGTGCTTTGCTTTTTATTGAGTGACCAGTGATACATCCACACATGAATGACTGAGTACTACTAAACTTATTAAGAGAGGTAGGGAGTGGCCACCATAATAACCGGATCTATGCAGTGCTTGCAATACAAACTACTGCTACTATTTATGGTAGTATTTGGACAAAATTAAAAGTTCTTTTCCTTGCCTTTCCTACACTGGAACGGACGTGCGGGTGCAGCAGTGTTACATGCTCTTCAAAGTTACACTTAGTTCATCCACTGACCGTCTACTCTCTCTAGATCATGGGTACTCACAAACTTTCTCTCAGGGGCTACATTTACAGTGTAGTTTGGGGCCGAGGGCCGCACTGGTGGGGGCGGAGTCAGAGGGGGCGGGGCTAAAGCAAAACGATAACTTGTGACCATGAGGTTGCACACAGGTCCCTGCAGCAGATGCCCTCATCCACTGAGCCACCAGACCCAGCATTTACATACATCTCTCTCCCTCCTGCTCTCCCTCCTGCCCTCCCTCCATCTCTCTCTCCCTCCTGCCCTCCCTCTCCCTCCCCCTCTGTCATCTCACTGTGTGAGTGTCTATCTGTGTCAGCCTTCAGCCCGGGTTGAGACCGCTTCCTCAACGCGCACACACAGACAACAACACCAAAGTACTTAACAGGTCTTTAAAAGACCATTAACATATTATTGAGGCTTTGTTTGTTGTAGCGCCCCTGCTTCTCCACCCTGACAATCACTGCTTGCCCGGCCCCACAGAGCAGAGGCTTTGTTCTATTTCACCTCTTTGTGGCCTTGCATCTCCACTCTGCTCTGTGGGGGCCGGGGGAGCAGTGATTGTCAGAGTGGAGATGCAGGGGCGCTAACAGGTGAAATACAAAAAAGCCTCTGCTCTGTGGGGGCCGGGGGAGCAGTGATTGTCTGCAAGGTCTGCGCACCGCCAAGGAAGGCTTGCCGGGCCACCACCGGCCCGCGGGCCGTACTAGGAGTACCCCTGCTCTAGATACACATATGCTATCTAAGAGTCAGATAGTAGCATGATCCAGGTATATGGACACATACAGTTTCTGTGTCACCCACCCAGGCTGTTGTCCTTCCACCCATCATTGCTTCATCATTCACCCAGCCATGCATCTCATATTCTTGCCTTCCCAGCTAGTCTTCAATCTCAATAAGTAAGGAATATATAAGAGCTTACCTCTGGCCGCCACCACCACCGTCTCAACTCTCACAGCCGCCGCCGCCGCCTCCTCCCCTGAAGAATCGCCCTCCGCCTCCGTGTCGAGCACCACCACCTCCACACTGGCCCCGCCACCAGATGTTCCACCTACAAAGTACATTTAAGAATGTTAGAATAAAGCACTCACTAGTCACTAGTCTTTGGTCTAGGAATGAAGACATGTGAAAACAATGTAATTTGTGACTGTCTACGTGAAAGTTAAAAAAAATGTCCCTTTTTCCAGGGAAGGTTGTCTTGCTGCACTTTTTGGTACAACTGATGAAGGCTGTTTTTTTAACACGCACCATTTTTCTCCACACAGACAGAAGATGGACTTCTAACAACAAGATCAAGTTGAAACCAGGTGAGAGCTCGGCTCGACCACAAGAAATGTCTTCAATTAATCGTCAGCACTAACCACTTTTCCATTTTCAGTTAAACGTTTAGTTTTATTATGACTTCATTTTAATAAATGTGTTTACTTTTAATAAAGCTTTTAAACTTAAATACAATCTGTGTTTTTTGGTCCAGACTAGAGTGACTGAGTGAAAGGTTTTGCAATTTTTGCAAGCATGAGTCCAGATAGAACACTTCAAAAGACATTATGGACAATCCCAGAGGACTGCACTAAGTTGATAGAGCTATTGCTGACTAGAATCATGGGAGTTTCGCCAACCGTGCAATCTTAGTTAGCTACACAGACAGACTAATAAGAATAATCTAGTAATACCACAGGGAGTCATAGTAGAGGCAGGATAAGAATTTAGATACAGTCTACAAGAAGAGCAAAGACAATTTTGAAAAAAGTCAAATGAGGAACGCTAGGAAAAATAGGTACTAGTCTAAAATGAAAACTTACTGGGGCCAGCAGAGGAGCCCTCGCCTGCCCGATCCTGGCCCTGTTGAACAGCATCCGCCGCCTGCTGCTCCTGTGTCCTCCTCTTGCCCCTGGGGGGAGCTGACGTACAACATGAAAGAAAGAACAGAAAACATGGATGATTGTTGCTTGTCAATGTCAACCAAATCAAACATTTCAAAAGAACAATAACAAAATATTTCCGCGAAATTATATTGATTATGGTTACTTTTCATTTATTTGCGGACCTGTGACTTCGAAAGTCACGTAACTCACTAAACAAAGTACTGAAACGTTCACCTAGGACTGGCAGGCAGCAGTCCGCAGGCAAGACGCAAAGTGACAGACAAACTCCATTGTGATTTCAGTCAGATCAGTGACAACACTAACAGTTGCCTGCTACATTACCAGTCATTTAAATAGTCAAACTATCAATCCACCGCCACTATTTTTCTTATTGTCAGGGGTACAAAGGAAGGGGCAGATTTAAGCCCTTGCGGCTCTTTTGCGCCGTTCTTGCGTGACTTTTGTGACGCAGCAGCTAAGCAAAAAAGGGCGCCATGGTGCGGCGTATAATATTATAACAACGTGACGCATTTGGGAGATGCATCCCGTTATAAAGCCCTGCGCCATCAGGGGGCGTTCCGGCGCAAGGGAGGGCATTCCTGCGCTGGAACACATCCTAATAGTGGCTGAGGGAAATCTACAAAATATCAATCAGTCACCTTTAGGACAATGATGCGTCACACAAACCCTGCACCTGCTTGAAGCAGACGTACGGCTTGACCCAGCATTGGGGAGATAGGGTACCCCAGAGCATTGATGGAGCTGCGCCATCGTTGCGACGCAACTCCAGCAGTAAAGCTTCGGTGACGTTTTGGGCCCATGGTGCGCCGCATTGCAAATACGGCGCACCATGTTTGGTGGTGGTAGCGGGCCGCACAATTAATGGCTTATCCCTGCTACTTTGCAGGGATGCGACGGTAATTGCAATTCTGCCCCTTAGGGGCATACTTACGCGTTCTGGCGCATCTCCAGAGATGCGCCAGATCAAATGCGTCACGCAAAACTACCCTTGCGACACGGCAGATGTGCCTCATTTACAATGCGGCGCGCCCTGGCGCAAGGGTAGGCACTTGCGTGAGGCATCTCGTCACGTAAGAGCGGCGCATCGCTGGAGTCACGTCGCCAACGCAATGCAACTCCAGTAATGCTCAGGGCCACCCAATACTTAACATGCTGTGTCAGTCCTTTCGCCTGCTTCGAGCAGACATAAGGAATTGAATTGACGTAGCAGCGTCGCAGAAGTGCCTGCGTTAAATCTTGTACATTTCACGCAGGCAATTTTGCGAGGCGCACAGCCGCTGGACCGCCCACCCTGCGTACTAGGAACGCACCCATTGTGGTGCAGGCCCATGGCTTTATAACGTGACGCATCTCCCTTGATGCGTCATGCTGTAAATGACTCGCAGGGATGCGGCACGTTTACGCCGCTGTTGCGTCACGCAAGGCAACGTAAACGTGGCGCAAGGGGCTTGTAAATGTAATCTGCCCCCTAGTGTCTAGCATTACGCAGTTCTGTAAAGTACACTCATACATAATAGTTACTCAGGCCAATGAGACCACGAAATAGAAAACAAATAAGCATAGTAGCAACGCCACTGAGAAGGAGAGCAGTGCACCTGAAATGCACAGAAGATTTTGAAATATAATTTAACTACAATGTAATCGTCATCAGCGGCATTATTGGCTTGCTCCATGTAAAAAACAAATATTTGCAATACAACAACACAGAGCAGGAGAAAACATCATAGTAGTGATTGATTAAATGGCTACTACTACTCACCAAGCCCGGGGATCTCCAAGCCGAGCTGGTCCAGCAGGTCGCGCTCGCGGTCCAGGAGGTCCGTCCAGCGATGGGTGACCTGGCTGTAGGTGCGCTGGACCCCGTAGAGGTGGGATATGGCCCAGCACACCTTCTCCCACCGCTTCCGGCGCTCCCGCATGTTGTAGCCGCCGGCCGCGATCCTGCCGCCTCCCGCGATGGTCCTGGGCAGGCGGCGCTGGACGAAGTAGACCAGCGCGCCCACTTCCTCCGGGCTGAATATCTCCCGTCGCGTCACCTGCTCCCCCCTCAATCTCCCGCATGCTGTCCTGCCACTGGGTCCAGCACTACTCCCCGCCGCCGCTGCGGCCCTCAAGTGCCTGGGCAGCTTCACGGCGCCTGGCTTGACCATGGTCTGGGCAGGTAAGGTAGGAAGAAGTAGAAAATTAAGAAAGAATAGGATAGGGAAGAAGAAAAGAAAAGAGTTTAAAAAAGTAGTTTAAAAGTAAAGAAAAATAGCAGAAAAGACAAAAATATACAGCTAGGAAAAGAGAGGGATAGATAAGAAGCAAAATCGTAAAAAAAAAACTGAAAACAAGCAAAGGATGGCAAAGATACCAAGAGGATTAAACACCATGCCCAGACACAGGAAATGAATGAAAAACAAGATGGCCGGCGCCCGTTCACGAGCGCGAAAGTAAGTTCGCGCGAGATTTTCCTCGCGATCTCGTGCGAACCTCTAGATTTCCCGCGCGATCTCGTGCGAACCTCTACTCGCAATGCGCTTACTGCGCGAGATTCTACATAACGGGCGGAAACGGAAATACGTCACGCAAACAAAATGGCCGCGCCCGTACTCGACCTTGGGGTAAATTCGCGTGTTGCGCTGCAAGCGGCTCGCGAATACTGCAAAAAAACTCGCGAAACAACAAGCCGCAAAAAAATAAAATGCTCATTCGCACGAATTGGCGGCTTCCGCGGTCGGTTTCGCACGACGCCGCGCCCCGCGAATAGCGCGAAAAAAACCGAAAAACGATTTCAGCAAAAGCAAAAGCAATGAGCAGGTGCAAAAGGTCAACCTCATGATTTGTAACGATTCTTTGTAGTGCTTCCTGAGGGGGCCCTCCAGAATTCGGTTGCCTGCTTGCAACTATTGTGTGACCCTGCTCTGACCTTAACTGTATGCCACAAAGGTCCTGATTTACAGCTAAAGGAGCAGACAAGCAGGTGCCAGGCTGGAACTTTAAATTCTTTCAGTGACACATTAATTAGCCCTAATTCATTATTGTCAGTTGGGGCAGGGCAGGTGTTGTTAATAAACTAACCCCAAATTAATTAATGTCAGTTCAAGCAGGGCAGGTGGGCTTGCTTTTCCCCCCCATCTTCTACAGTGATGATGAACCAGAGGGTGGCATTGATGTAACAGAGGGTGGCATGGGTCAAAGAGAGGGTGCCAGTGGTAAAACAGAGGGTGCTGGGAGGCTGTGATGATGAACCAGACGTAGAAACAACATAGTCGCGACCGTTGCGAGCCGACAAGTAAGTTCGCAATTGCGAACTAGTACCAAATCCTCGCGAACTGGCAGAAACAATTGCGAACACAAAAAAAAAAAAATCTGCAAATTCGCGGGAATTCGCGGATTTTGCAGATTGCGAGTTCGCAAATCCGCAAAATTCGCGAACGCGAGATCCGCAAAATTCGCCCATGCTTACTCACTAGGCCAATCAATTTCAATTTTGCAGTCGGTCCATAAATCTACAGGGACCACAATGTCGAAAAACCCATCCAGGTCTTTCAGAAGACATTTCTGAACTTTTATGAAGCGTTCAACCTGTCTGTACCAGTCAACTGGTTTCTCTCTTAATTTCGGGAAGTCATTAGTAAATGACACGATATCCTGCTGTCTTCCTTTTTCTTTGCCCACCGGGTTCTCCATTTCCCCACATCCCCCTATTTCTGCAAGAGTTTTAATAATTCTTTTATCTGGATCTGTTTTCCTCCCATATTCAAGCTTTCTAAGTCTTTGTCCGAAAAATCTACTCTGTAGGGTTTCTGAAGGATTTTGGAGCGACTGACATCTATTCCCATTTCCGTGGCTGTGTCCATCAGTCTCTCATGGAGCAATCTAGCGTTTCGGGTAAGGTTTTTACTGATGAACAGTAGCTCTTCTTCGCTGAAGGAGTTTAAACGGTCTAATCCTACATTTCCAGCCATCATCTCTTCTATTTCTATTCTTAGTTTATAGATTTCTAATGGTTTAGGTTGGGGAGTAGTCTCTTTCTCTAATTCTTTGGTCCATCTGTCTAATTCTTCCGGGGATACCACTGTGGCACTTCTAACCCCAGACGTACCTTCAATCAGAACCTCTTTTGCCCTACTCTGACTTCTCGCCCCCGACATGCTAGTTCTTGCTTCCCTAATGGGCATATCCATCAGGACCACTGATTCACACTCACTTTCTTGATCGTCATCTATGAATACTTCCTTTCTCGGGGGTGGGATACTAGGGGTAGGCATGATTGGGGAGATAACAGGAGGACGAGGACTAGCCAGGTTATCCCTATAAAGGGGAATAGCGGGCCCAATGGTTACTGGAATAGTCAGAGAATCTGGATGGGGATGTATCTGGGCTATGGTCCGGACTAAATCGTCTCGCTGTCTAGCCAGGGCTTCCTTCTCTTGTTCTTGCAAAACCTTTTCTGCGGAATTGTCATGCAATACTTGGGGCAGTCGGAGTAATCAATCGAGGTGGGCCTTCCCCAAACGGCTGATAATTCGGGACCGTGGTTTTAGGTCTGCAAAACCCATCCCCTTCACTGGTCTTAATATCTGTACCTGTTCCATCTGTCTCACTATCCCTCCGACACCTGGGATATTTGGCAAACGGGTTTGGTGAACTTAAAGGCTCGGACTCTGCTACATAGGGAGGTGGGTTTTTCATCAACAAATCTTCTAGGTGCTCATCTTCTGAGTCCCCTACAGGCATTAAGTGATGGGTTTTCTCTTTACTTTTTCCTTCCCCTTGTTCTAATACCCCCATCATTGGAAACAAACCCTCCACCATCATGCTTTGTCTCCACTGTTCCATTTTCTGCTCTTTGGTTTCTCTATGGACCCTCGGATACCATTTGCTCACTCCCTTGTCCATCCGGGGTCTATCTCTCTCCAAAGCCTCAATTTCCCACTCTTCTAAGGCTTCGTACTGGGTTAATCTGGGTCTGGGATGCAATTCATTCATGCGGGTCCTTAAGTTAAACAGGATCCTACCATTAAAGGTACCATCAATAGGAAACGCTAGGACTCCGTCATCTGCAGTATACTTTGCCCAATTCTCTAGCCATACACAGGTATGATACCCCGTTTCAAACATCATGAAGGAAGCAGGAGTATTCGGCGGAGGAATGATCACACCCTCCCTCGTTCTAATGGGCTTGTCTGTTTTGAAGAAATTCTTTACCTTGTCGGCAAATGACATTTTTCTCTTTATTCCATACATCATGTGCGGTCTACCTCGTATAATCTGTTCCTTATAGAAGCCTGAGTTCTGGGGGTTAGGTAAGAACTCAGGATACCACATATGCCTTTCCAGGCTCGCTTCTAACTCGGCCTGATTAATTTTGTTTACCTTTGTACTTCCAATGCTAGCGCGACTCTTATTTTGTAGGAACCAATCAACACTGTGAATACAAAAATCCTTGTCCAATGGGTGCGCGGCCTTTCGCAAGACCAGGTCTCACGCTCCGGCACTCACCCCTCCCTTACAAATTCGGCTTCACTACACACCCGCTGTCTTGACCAATACCAGCGCGGCACGGAGTGACGTCAGAGCAGTCTTCCGACCGACTCCCTCCTTCACAAGGTAACGGAAACTTTTAACTTTTCCTAAAGAGCGAGTACAAATCTTAGTCAACAACACACAACGTCTGCCACTATGTCTGAGTGTTCTAAATAGGTAGAAAAATTTCCTCTCACTACAAGTAAACCACTTCTGTCTACTTTTCATTCACTCTGGATAGACTTCTTTGCCTAACCTCTCACACTAGTAATATAGAACCCGTTATTCTTCTGACTCATCCACTTTAGTCTGGGATATGTACTGAGCCAGGATTTCACCAGCGGACTATTTTACTTACCATTCAAGCCTCGGAGACCCTATTACTCCTCCCGTATGTGACCCTTACTAGGTGATATCACAATGAAAGTTTTATAAAGGACTCGTAGCTATCATTTATACAGATGCAAAAAAGATCCTAATTAGTGCTTCCAAGTATTCTTAACCCTACACTAATGACTCCAAACAAGTGACTTTTCCAGGTAACCGGATTGTAGTCACCGTTAGCTATATACTTCCCCGGGGATTCGGACTACACTGAACACTTACAAACAGTTCTTTGTTAATACGACATGTAACACTTATAGCAGCAATGCAAAATCATATACATTTACCTATAAATCCTTAAACATTTGCAAAATATTTGAACCAATACAGTAGAATATCAGCAGCACATTTAATTTTCACGGTTTGTTTATCAACTATCCTATCTACCTATCTTAACTAGTCCTAACCATTACCTCTGCTACCAGAAAATTACTGATAGAGCGCGCAGGTCACCCGGGTCATGATTTTACCAATTTTCCCCACGCACTGGGCCCTGACGTGAGTATAACCAAGACTGAGTTTTGCATGAACCGGGTGATTTCTTGCACGCCACTATGAGTAATTCGGGGGGTGACTCTTACACCACTTACTAATCATGTACCTGACTTACCACAGGCACATTACTCCCAACGGATCAGGAGCTAGCAGTGGACAAGTGACAGGTTTCCTAGGAAAGAATATACTTCATAAACCCAAATACATTGTCCACACTGTAATCAGTAAAATAACCACAGACACCTGATGTGTTTAAAAGTTTATCTAAAGATTTCAAAGTGAATATGCCAAAAAAAGCAAAATACAAAATAACACATCAAGCATTAAGATCACAATCAAAATATAGCTATGAATTAGGGCAAGGACCATTTGAGTATATGTGAACACTATGGGATAAGAGCATTTAGGGAATACGTTATTCAGCACAAGTTTGTACTAGGGCGAGGGACAAGAATAGGATCTAGAACGTATATTTAAGCTAGGCTACTAATGCTATTCTTACTAAATTCACTGCAACCATGCTAAAGGAAGGGGAAAAACCGGAACACACTAAAATATAACAGTCAGATAATTTCCTACAGGTGGGGAGAGAATTGGAACAATTCTATTAAACAATTTCATATAATTTGCATTTCAAGGTGATAGAGCAATATAACAGGCGTGAGTGCTTTATTAAGGAGAAGGAGAGTAAGAGAGAGAGAGAGAGAGAGAGACGCAAACCCACAAGTAATATTTACCTAATTAGGAATGAGGACTAACCCTGGCCACGGGTCAGTTTGGAAGGACGGGGACAAGAACCCTCAGAAAAGGAATGCCAGAATGTGAGCAGGTACAGCTCACGGGCAGTCAGGACAGGATACCCCTCAGGTTTGGGTCAGGACTGGGCTCACCAAGGTACGACCAACACCCACAGCTTCGGATGCAACGCCTGCGTTACCCCTTTTCTGCAAGTAATCCGCCAGTAACCCCAATTGGGTTTTTCGAATTTCCCCAGCAAAGTGCTTCGCCAGCACTTAAGACTATTTCCACCCCTAGGAGTTTGTGGAAAGTATGGACAGAGTGCTCCGCAGCACTCTAGATTGAGCACCTATAGAGTTCGTAGGGTCAGTGACAGGTCTGCTACTCGGACAAGTCGGACAATTTTCCTAAGCTACACTAGGGCAATTATACTGTTTGGGGTCCCTTAGACCACCCACCAATGTTGCCAGTGACAGTTTCCTACATTATGATTGGTCGGGAGAGGTGATTCGGTCATTGTCACCTCCTAGAATTCAACGTTCCCATCATTAATATTGAAATTTTGCTTATCCGCCCCTTGGGTTCACGTTCCCATCCATAGGAATACAGTAGAAAATACGAGTGCACAGGGTATAGCAACAATGTCTCTGAGGTTCAAGGTGGAATTTCATCGTCTTGTGCTGGGTTCTCAGGCGCATTGGGCTTCAGGAGCCAGCTGGCTTGTTTCAGCTTCTGCGCAGTAGAGTTTCTCCCAGATCACATGACAATTCTCAGAGGAGCTTCATAATGGCGTTGCTCATGTTTTACCGGCCCCCAAAGACGCGATACATGAAAGGTAAGCGAGAACAAATTAGAATCACACATAAAATGATCACACTGTATACTGTGATAAAATTTTACACACCCCTTACTTTATCTCATCTATAGCATTAAAGTTTAGTGCGAAAAGACAGATAGGCTAAAGCAGCAGTTGCAGGCATAGATCGTGGTGAGAGACAAGCGGCCATGTTTGCAACAGTGTGCATGAGCAACAGATTCCCTCCAGAATGCGAGTGCGTCACATCACATGGGTATGACCAACGCATGCGCAGACTGAATTTCTGCAAAGCGGCCATTTCCTTAGTGCAAGCATTGTGAGGATGAAAAGACACACAGGCAAGCCTCTCGGGAACGCCCGCGTGCTGGGGAAATGCTAAATATAAGACGAACAGTTGGATTAATATGATTATAATTTGAACGAGGTTCATGAGTGAGAGCAAGTCGCTTTACGTGCGAATCCTTGCTCCATCAATCCCCTCTTTGATGATATTTACTATCATCACTACAAAGGAAACAGATGCCAACTCTCATTCTTCCATATCATTCATTTCAATCTCAACGAATTTATTATTTCGTTTTTTCTCAGCTTCCCTATGAGAGTGGTGATTCTTCACCTTCTTGTAGATTTGATTCCTTAATTCTTCTAATTCTAATTCATCAATGTTTCGTTTCACCCCTCTCTTATTTACTGCATATTTCTTTTTACATTTTTGGCATTTACAGCAGATGAATATGATCAGAGCAAACACACCTATTCCGATTATTGGCATCAGTATTTTCCATAAAAGATTTCTACCTAAGTTAGAAAACCAACTACCTATTGAGGAGAGACCTCCAGTCAGTCTCGTCCAGGCACTGTCAACCTCTAATGGTTTGAGCTCTTTTTCCAAATTAGTTATATTTCTCACGTATCTTTTAAGTTCGATACTTTTATCAGGTATGTAGGTGCAACAATGTTGCGCCTTCAGCATTCTACAGACTCCGCCCTCTTTTGCCAATAAGGTGTCAAGAGCAAGGCAATTCTGCAAAACCATTGATCTGATCGCAACCATTTCAGTATTGACCAGCAGGAATCCAGCAGCAGTGTCAGTAGATAACCGATCCACTACTGTAGACAGTTTGCAAATTCTGTGTGTGTTCAGAACTACCCCCATTCCAGGTATCAGTGCACTGAAAATATCACCTATGATTTCTCCTACACTCTCACGTTTACTACGCACTAAGCCATTAGTATCTTCATCATTGCTTCCAGCAGCATTATTCACATGGTATATTTTCGGGAAAACAATGCCAAAGTAGCAGCTTCCATACCAGTGATCCGGCAATTTAAAGTAAGCCTTGTTCCCACATATATAATATATTCCGGGAAACACAGGTTCTGACCCATTTTTGAAACCCCAACCTCCAATTACCTTATAATTATGCTCACATTCGCTGGAACCAATGAATACATTGTTATAATATTCTGTCCTTTCTCTATGGAGACAAAGTTTTCCTTTCCGTTCAAAATCCAGCAACAAAGCAGGATTAGCTTCGCCTTGTGAGGTGTTATCCATGTGCTCAGCCCACCTAGGGACTCTATCCTTTTCATCATTTGCCTTTTTCTGAAACTTTTCCCTCCTTCTGTCTGCCATTTTTATAAACATCTTTTCCTGCTCTTGCAAGGAACAGGTCAGATTTTCTTGTCGTGCTTCATCTAAGTCTATGTCACCTATAGTCAAGAAATATTCTCCCATATAACGGGTCACCTCGCTTTTAACGTGTACGAGGTTCAGATGTCCTCTAATAGGAAGTTCAGAAAATACTACGTCAGCATTTGAATAGTAGTACTGCAAAGTGCTTCTATAAAACAAGCTAGCTAATATACTGCAGGAAATTCCGTAGGTTAGGGGCAAGTGGTGATATGTCACACCTTCAGCTACAGATGTGGGTAGCTTCATGCAGACATAACAGTCTTCTATTTCCATAGCTTCTACATAATGCACTAACAGGTTAGCGAAAACATTTAAATGCGTCCTGTTTTTCATTTTGTGAAAGTGCAGTTCACCCTCATCTGATGCTTCTAAATTTTGTCGTGTCTGTCTTTGCCTAACTGAATTGTCATGTCGTTCTAAGCTTCGTGGTGTTTCTGCAGTCTGTGCGACGTCTGTGTCTAATATTTCAGGTTCAGTAGGGGACAGGTTAGGATCTTTACTTATCATAAAAGGTATAAAGACTGTAAATCCTATCCACATCACTATTAGCATAGCTACGCTACATAAGCATATTTTACAGCAAGTTTTACAACACCCAAATCTGGACCTTCCAGCTACGCTTGAATCAGACATTTTAGCTTACAGGTGGCTTTTGCAACCCCTCTTTGTTCCTTTTCACCAAAGCTTCGCTCTGTTTCGTCTCAAGGAGGGTCTTCGTCCGAACTCCGATCAGTGATAGACTCTTCGTCACTTTTGCCACCGTGATTGGGCTCATCAATTTCTTCCAGCACCAGGTATGTCCATTCGGGGCTCCGATACAGTCTATTCTGTTTCTTCACTCTGTCGCTCTTTCTCAGAGACTTGCCTCGGGCTGCTTTTCTTTCACTTTCAGCCCTCTTGCGGTCATTCAGTTTCTCCTCGACTGTTTTTATTCGGAGTCTTAGCCTTTTGACGTACCTGGGTGTACTTTTGCTTCTGTGACTTTCAGTGGTCGAGGACACTTGGCCTTCCTCGTGCACTCTTTTAATTTTTTCCTTGTGCTTGACAGAGTCTATTTCCCTCCCAGTCTGACTAGTTCCAGGTCTTTCATCTATTTCTTCTGCCTGGTCCTCAAACTGGTCCTGTTCAGGTTCGCTTTGTAAGTTTTCTTTGCTTTCAGGTGAACTGGATTCTGATTCCTGAACAACTTCGTCTATTTCTATCTGCTCTGGTTCATGCACTTCGCTCCCTTCATTTTCTTCCGCATGAACATCTACTTTGACCACTATCTGTCCCTTTCCAGACTCCGGAGTTTCTGGTGGAGTGTCGATGTCTTGATCTGTCCCTACTTGGCTTATATCCTGATCAGGTGTGATGTGAGTCTCGTTGACCTGACCTTCGTCCTCTAGTTCTGTCTCACCTGGACTATCCCACTCACTGTCTAGGTAGGAATATTTCCTGGTTCGTATTGGATCATGAACCGGGTCGTCGGCAGGGTACCACTCAACGTCTCGACTTGTGCTCGGCAGTTCGATGTCAGCGAGGTCCGGACTCTCTTCGGGAGTCTCCTCAGCAGGGCTGCCTTCAGCTTCAGTCGCGTTTTCTCCAGTTACCCGCTTGGTGTGGCTGGCATGGATCCACTTCGGCACACCAGCACACTTGACAGCAGTAGTGGTGACAAGGATCACTTGTCTTGGCTTTCCCCACTTTGGTCCAAGGCAACTCTTCCGGGTGTGTTTCTTTAACACCACCCAATCACCTGGTTGAAGCTTATGCGCTGGAGTCTTGGGCCAGTCGTCAGCTGTCTCTCCAATCTGGTGGGAGATAGAACGCACTTGGTCACCCAGTTGCTTGCAGTATTCTAGCACCAAATCATCAGTAATGCTTAGCAGTTTGTGTCCAGGTACCCATGCTTGTCGCATCACTCTCCCCATTAGTACCTCATGGGGGCTCAGACCTGTTTTTCGATTTGGAATACTTCTCAGACTCATCAGCACAAGGGGCAATGCTTCTGTCCAGTTCATTTTGGTGGAATCACACATCTTCGCCAACCTGGACTTTATCGTGCCATTTATCTGTTCAACCACCCCTGACGCCTCGGGATGGTAGGCACAGTGCAGTCTTTGCTTCATCTTAAAGGCCTTACAGAGCTCTTCTAGGACTTTGTTGGCAAAATGCCCACCTTGGTCTGTTTCAATCGTCTCAGGAATGCCATACCTAGGTATTAACTCCCTGAGCAATAATTTTGCTACAGTCAAGGCATAATTTTTCTTTGCTGGGTAAGCCTCCACCCACCGGGAAAACAGGCACACTATAACCAGGACGTACCTATATCCCTTGCACTTGGGCATTGTTATAAAGTCAGCCTGCATCCTAACAAAGGGACCTACTGTCTTTCCAATGGTACTTTGCTCCACTACCGTCTTCTTTCCTGCATTGAATTGCTGACACACTAGGCACCTCTGGCAAAACCTTTCCGCCTGGTTCCTGAACTTTGAATTGTAGAACACTTTGTCAAACACACGGCACATGGCGTCCCTTCCCATATGTGTAGGTTCATGTATCATCCTGACCATGGGATCTATCAGGCTGTCGGGCAGCACAGGTACTCCAGTTTTGTTTACCACCACACCGTCACTCCTTATTCTGCATTCATTCTCACTCCACCTGCCTTTTTCTTCCCTGTCTGTTAACTGTTGTAGGTCTTTCAATTCATCCCACGTTGACACATTATCAAACAACATCAGTTGGCAGCTGTGTCCACCCCATAACCCAATTTGGAGGGACATTTGGTATCGGGCACAAAACTGTGCGATTTGGTCAGCGTATCTGTTCCCGGCTGTCACATCATCATTTCCTGATCTGTGAGCCGCACACTTGACCACAGCCAATTCTTTGGGCAATTGAATAGCTTCCAATAATTCTTGTACCACCTTTCCGTTTCTGATAGGGGTACCTGAGGAATTCATGAATTCTCTTTGTAACCATAGTTGGCCGAAGTCATGAACCACCCCGTAACAGTACTGACTGTCGGTATAAACAGTTATTCTTTTGTTTTTACCCCTCCTACAGGCTCTTGTCGTGGCTATGAGCTCTGCCACCTGTGCAGATTTCACCTCGCATAGGTAAGAGGCTTCTATGGTGTTGGTCAGTGTCACTACAGCATAGGCAGCACACAGACCTCCACTCTCATGTCTTAAACATGAACCGTCCACAAACATTGTATGATCCCAATCAAGCAATGCTACCTCTCTAATGTCAGGACGGGGCTTAGTGCTGAATTCTGTCAGATCAATGCAGTCATGTTCCATTTCATTTTCGTCGTCTACATCCAGGGGAACAGGCAATAGAGTCGCTGGGTTTAGAACATTGCACCGAGAAATGGTTACATTCTCAGCACCAATCAGAATTCTCTCATACTTAGTCAGCCGACTAGGTGTGAGATACTGGGTCTTGGTTCTGGTCAGCAAAATTACAACAGAATGTGGAACATACACAGTGACAGGATGTCCCATGACAATGTTCTCACTCTGTTCCAGACTGATGCAGGTAGCAGCTACTGCTTTCAAGCATCCGGGCAATCCAGCAGCCACCGGATCTAGAGTGGCTGAGAAATAGGCTACCGGACGTCTGACCAGCCCATGCTCCTGGGTCAGGACCGAGAGCGCACAATTTTCTCTGGTGTCACAGAACAGTTCAAAACGCTTGGAGTAATCTGGCATACCTAATGCAGGAGCGGTACATAGACAATTTCTCAGTGTCACCCACGCGTTCATGCTTTCACTGTCCCAACTGACTGGGTCTTCCACTCCTTTCTTGGTCATTTTTATCAAAGGCTTAGCTAGGTTTGCGAATCCCACAATCCATTGCCTGCAGTACCCCACAACTCCTAAAAACATTCTCACCTCTTTCTGAGTTCGGGGTAGGTCCATTGCTTTGATTATTTTGATCCTTTCTGTGGTGACTTTTCGGATCCCTTTCTCTATCTGGTGCCCCAGATATTTTACGGAGTTTTTACAGAACTGCAATTTGTCAGGGGAAACTTTATGTCCTCCTTTTCCTAGGTGATTTAGTAAGGCAATGGTGTCAGTGACACAGTCAGTTTGAGTTTTAGATGCCACTAAAAGGTCATCTATGTATTGCACCAAAACAGACTCTCTTGGCAGGACTAGAGATTCAAGGCATTTCTTTAGTATCTGGTTGAAAATCGATGGACTTTCAGTGTGCCCTTGAGGGACGCGATTCCAGACATAGATATGGCTGTCAAATTCAAAACTGAAAAGAAACTTGCTTTCCGGATGCAATGGGATGGAAAAGAATGCATGACACAGGTCAATGACAGTGAACCATTCCGCATTCCAAGGAATCTGATATAGGATCACTGCAGGGTTGGGCACAATGGGACAGCAAGGTACAACAATTTGGTTTACCTTGCGCAGGTCCTGCACTACTCGGTACTTTCCACTAGGCTTTTTAATCCCAATAATAGGCGAATTGCAGGGACTGCTCATTACTTCTTCTATGATTTCTGCTTCGAGCAGTCGGGTAATTTCAGTTGCGACTCCTGCCTTTACTTCTGCACTCATTTTGTACTGTCTTGTTTTGGGATATACTGCATTTGTTTTTATTGCTATTTTAACTGGGTCCACGTTTGCCATTAAGCCTACATATTTTCCCGTGAAATCCCACACTTCTGGTACCACTCTTAACTGAAGCTCTTCAGGTAAGTCTTCAATGGACAAAGTTTTAATGTCAGTGTCAGGTCTTACTAACATCAGTTTATACAAACCATCTTCATCGGGGGTCTGAATTTCGACACCTTTTGGGGTGCAAAAGATGGTGCAGCGCATTTTGCACAACAAATCACGTCCCAGCAGGTTCACAGGACTGGAATCACAGACCACAAATCTGTGCATTTCTTTAAAGTTTCCTATGGAGATTTCCATAGGTTCTGTTACTGGAGTACTTATTATTTGATTAGAGACACCCACTACTTGGATTTCTTCTCCCGAGAGGGGTAGGTTTGGAACATCCACTGTCCTCACAGTGGACCGGGTAGCACCAGTGTCCAACAGAAAGGTGACGTCTTTTCCCTCAACCTTTCCTTCAATGTATGGTCCAGTCTGGTCTACCGGTAAGGAGGCGCCAAGTACGCACTCCTTATCCTCCCCTCTCAGGCCCCGTCAATCTTGTTCATCACAGAGGAAAGAATCATTTAACAGGTACTGTGGAATTGCTGCATTGCTTCCATTCTCTCCCTCCCATATTTCCGCCCTTTCATTCTGCTGGCCCTGGTTCTTATAATTCTGTCTAGGAGCGCGAGGTACTGGAGGTAGCTTTTCCTGTTGCTGGTTCTTTCTTGTCCCCTCTTTCTGCACCTGTGGATTTAAACCATTTATAGGGGCATTACCGGCCTGCAGGTGTGGACACTCGTCTCTCCAATGCCCTAACTGGCCGCACCCGTGGCATGGGAACTTCTTCATAGCCTCTTCCCGACTCATCTTTACCCGGGGCTTCCCTCCTCCCCCAGCAGTGGCATTCTGAGCATTATTATTGGAATTCAATTTACTTAACTGTTTTTCTTGCTGTTCAGCCAATTTCACCTGTGCCCACATCACTTTCTCCTTGAGGGCTTTCTTTTTATTTTCGATTTCATCTTCGCAGTATTTTGCGTATTTCAGGACATCATCTATGGGCTTTCCCTGCCAACTTATTTTATTATCTCGAATCCATTGAGATATTTCAGGCCTTAATCCTAGCACGAATCTGTAGCTGAAATGGGTCATGTCTTTCATGTCCACATTATCGATACCACTGTAAGTTTTGAATACTTGCAGTAACCTTTCATAAAAGGAATGGACAGTTTCATCACGTTCTTGGGTGGTTCTATCTATTCTGGTCCAATCTGTTTCTTTTGCGGGCACCTTTTTCTTGAGGTACTGTATGACTTGCTCATACTTCCTCATTACTTCAGGTGCGGGAGCTCCAGTCTTTTCGTCTCTCGCATATTCCTCACTAGGCCAATCAATTTCAATTTTGCAGTCGGTCCATAAATCTACAGGGACCACAATGTCGAAAAACCCATCCAGGTCTTTCAGAAGACATTTCTGAACTTTTATGAAGCGTTCAACCTGTCTGTACCAGTCAACTGGTTTCTCTCTTAATTTCGGGAAGTCATTAGTAAATGACACGATATCCTGCTGTCTTCCTTTTTCTTTGCCCACCGGGTTCTCCATTTCCCCACATCCCCCTATTTCTGCAAGAGTTTTAATAATTCTTTTATCTGGATCTGTTTTCCTCCCATATTCAAGCTTTCTAAGTCTTTGTCCGAAAAATCTACTCTGTAGGGTTTCTGAAGGATTTTGGAGTGACTGACATCTATTCCCATTTCCGTGGCTGTGTCCATCAGTCTCTCATGGAGCAATCTAGCGTTTCGGGTAAGGTTTTTACTGATGAACAGTAGCTTTTCTTCGCTGAAGGAGTTTAAACGGTCTAATCCTACATTTCCAGCCATCATCTCTTCTATTTCTATTCTTAGTTTATAGATTTCTAATGGTTTAGGTTGGGGAGTAGTCTCTTTCTCTAATTCTTTGGTCCATCTGTCTAATTCTTCCGGGGATACCACTGTGGCACTTCTAACCCCAGACGTACCTTCAATAAGAACCTCTTTTGCCCTACTCTGACTTCTCGCCCCCGACATGCTAGTTCTTGATTCCCTAATGGGCATATCCATCAGGACCACTGATTCACACTCACTTTCTTGATCGTCATCTATGAATACTTCCTTTCTCGGGGGTGGGATACTAGGGGTAGGCATGATTGGGGAGATAACAGGAGGACGAGGACTAGCCAGGTTATCCCTATAAAGGGGAATAGCGGGCCCAATGGTTACTGGAATAGTCAGAGAATCTGGATGGGGATGTATCTGGGCTATGGTCCGGACTAAATCGTCTCGCTGTCTAGTTAGGGCTTCCTTCTCTTGTTCTCGCAAAACCTTTTCTGCGGAATTGTCATGCAATACTTGGGGAACCAAGGGAGGGTAAATACTTGGGGCAGTCGGAGTAATCAATCGAGGTGGGCCTTCCCCAAACGGCTGATAATTCGGGACCGTGGTTTTAGGTCTGCAAAACCCATCCCCTTCACTGGTCTTAAAATCTGTACCCGTTCCATCTGTCTCACTATCCCTCCGACACCTGGGATATTTGGCAAACGGGTTTGGTGAACTTAAAGGCTCGGACTCTGCTACATAGGGAGGTGGGTTTTTCATCAACAAATCTTCTAGGTGCTCATCTTCTGAGTCCCCTACAGGCATTAAGTGATGGGTTTTCTCTTTACTTTTTCCTTTCCCTTGTTCTAATACCCCCATCATTGGAAACAAACCCTCCACCATCATGCTTTGTCTCCACTGTTCCATTTTCTGCTCTTTGGTTTCTCTATGGACCCTCGGATACCATTTGCTCACTCCCTTGTCCATCCGGGGTCTATCTCTCTCCAAAGCCTCAATTTCCCACTCTTCTAAGGCTTCGTACTGGGTTAATCTGGGTCTGGGATGCAATTCATTCATGCGGGTCCTTAAGTTAAACAGGATCCTACCATTAAAGGTACCATCAATAGGAAACGCTAGGACTCCGTCATCTGCAGTATACTTTGCCCAATTCTCTAGCCATACACAGGTATGATACCCCGTTTCAAACATCATGAAGGAAGCAGGAGTATTCGGCGGAGGAATGATCACACCCTCCCTCGTTCTAATGGTCTTGTCTGTTTTGAAGAAATTCTTTACCTTGTCGGCAAATGACATTTTTCTCTTTATTCCATACATCATGTGTGGTTTACCTCGTATAATCTGTTCCTTATAGAAGCCTGAGTTCTGGGGGTTAGGTAAGAACTCAGGATACCACATATGCCTTTCCAGGCTCGCTTCTAACTCGGCCTGATTAATTTTGTTTACCTTTGTACTTCCAATGCTAGCGCGACTCTTATTTTGTAGGAACCAATCAACACTGTGAATACAAAAATCCTTGTCCAATGGGTGCGTGGCCTTTTGCGAGACCAGGTCTCACGCTCCGGCACTCACCCCTCCCTTACAAATTCGGCTTCACTACACACCCGCTGTCTTGACCAATACCAGCGCGGCACGGAGTGACGTCAGAGCAGTCTTCCGACCGACTCCCTCCTTCACAAGGTAACGGAAACTTTTAACTTTTCCTAAAGAGCGAGTACAAATCTTAGTCAACAACACACAACGTCTGCCACTATGTCTGAGTGTTCTAAATAGGTAGAAAAATTTCCTCTCACTACAAGTAAACCACTTCTGTCTACTTTTCATTCACTCTGGATAGACTTCTTTGCCTAACCTCTCACACTAGTAATATAGAACCCGTTATTCTTCTGACTCATCCACTTTAGTCTGGGATATGTACTGAGCCAGGATTTCACCAGCGGACTATTTTACTTACCATTCAAGCCTCGGAGACCCTATTACTCCTCCCGTATGTGACCCTTACTAGGTGATATCACAATGAAAGTTTTATAAAGGACTCATAGCTATCATTTATACAGATGCAAAAAAGATCCTAATTAGTGCTTCCAGGTATTCTTAACCCTACACTAATGACTCCAAACAAGTGACTTTTCCAGGTAACCGGATTGTAGTCACCGTTAGCTATATACTTCCCCGGGGATTCGGACTACACTGAACACTTACAAACAGTTCTTTGTTAATACGACATGTAATACTTATAGCAGCAATGCAAAATCATATACATTTACCTATAAATCCTTAAACATTTGCAAAATATTTGAACCAATACAGTAGAATATCAGCAGCACATTTTATTTTCACGGTTTGTTTATCAACTATCCTATCTACCTATCTTAACTAGTACTAACCATTACCTCTGCTACCAGAAAATTACTGATAGAGCGCGCAGGTCACCCGGGTCATGATTTTACCAATTTTCCCCACGCACTGGGCCCTGACGTGAGTATAACCAAGACTGAGTTTTGCATGAACCGGGTGATTTCTTGCACGCCACTATGAGTAATTCGGGGGGTGACTCTTACACCACTTACTAATCATGTACCTGACTTACCACAGGCACATTACTCCCAACGGATCAGGAGCTAGCAGTGGACAGGTGACAGGTTTCCTAGGAAAGAATATACTTCATAAACCCAAATACATTGTCCACACTGTAATCAGTAAAATAACCACCGACACCTGATGTGTTTAAAAGTTTATCTAAAGATTTCAAAGTGAATATGCCAAAAAAAGCAAAATACAAAATAACACATCAAGCATTAAGATCACAATCAAAATATAGCTATGAATTAGGGCAAGGACCATTTGAGTATATGTGAACACTATGGGATAAGAGCATTTAGGGAATACGTTATTCAGCACAAGTTTGTACTAGGGCGAGGGACAAGAATAGGATCTAGAACGTATATTTAAGCTAGGCTACTAATGCTATTCTTACTAAATTCACTGCAACCATGCTAAAGGAAGGGGAAAAACCGGAACACACTAAAATATAACAGTCAGATAATTTCCTACAGGTGGGGAGAGAAGTGGAACAATTCTATTAAACAATTTCATATAATTTGCATTTCAAGGTGATAGAGCAATATAACAGGCGTGAGTGCTTTATTAAGGAGAAGGAGAGTAAGAGAGAGAGAGAGAGAGAGAGACGCAAACCCACAAGTAATATTTACCTAATTAGGAATGAGGACTAACCCTGGCCACGGGTCAGTTTGGAAGGACGGGGACAAGAACCCTCAGAAAAGGAATGCCAGAATGTGAGCAGGTACAGCTCACGGGCAGTCAGGACAGGATACCCCTCAGGTTTGGGTCAGGACTGGGCTCACCAAGGTACGACCAACACCCACAGCTTCGGATGCAACGCCTGCGTTACCCCTTTTCTGCAAGTAATCCGCCAGTAACCCCGATTGGGTTTTTCGAATTTCCCCAGCAAAGTGCTTCGCCAGCACTTAAGACTATTTCCACCCCTAGGAGTTTGTGGAAAGTATGGACAGAGTGCTCCGCAGCACTCTAGATTGAGCACCTATAGAGTTCGTAGGGTCAGTGACAGGTCTGCTACTCGGACAAGTCGGACAATTTTCCTAAGCTACACTAGGGCAATTATACTGTTTGGGATCCCCTAGATCACCCACCAATGTTGCCAGTGACAGTTTCCTACATTATGATTGGTCGGGAGAGGTGATTCGGTCATTGATCTCGGATATCTATGCAAGCTTCTCTGGAAACTTAACCGCCACCTATGATCTCTTGGAAAACAGTGAGGCTAGCCCCACGGAGTCATGTCTCCACAGCTTCCTGGTCCCTCCACCTGATATACTGGTAAATGTTTGCCAAAGTGTCAAATCGGGCTCTCCTCGAGATCCTGCCCCTCCTAAAGTTCTGGCTGCTAGTTTGGAAGTACTCGAGCCCCATTTTAGGCACATCATTCAACTCTCGTTCTCTTCGGCCTCTCTCCCGAGAGACTGGAAGAAGGCTATAGTGCTGCCTATAAAAAAGAAACCGAATGTTAGTCAGGACACACTAGAGAACCTAAGACCTATTTCCCTCCTGCCCTTCCTTGCTAAAGTGACCGAAAAACTAGCTAATATACAGCTCATGGATCACCTAGAGGCTAAAAAGGCACTTCACAGCTCCCAATCGGGCTTTCGGAAGAACTATTCGACCGAGACGGCCCTCTTGCGAGCGACCGAAACACTGCGGATGGGTGCAGATGAAGGGCACACTATGGCTCTCATTATGCTGGACCTCAGCGCTGCGTTTGACACTGTGGCTCATCCCATCCTGCTACAGTGTCTGAGCAGTGCTGGGGTCACCAAGGCGGCATTGGGCTGGCTCAAGGCCTTCCTCTCTGACCGCAGTTTTCAGGTCCAGAGAGGCTTGTTTCCCTCTGACAGCATAGCCTTAGAACAGGGGGTGCCTCAGGGCTCTGCCCTGAGCCCCACCCTGTTCAACCTTTACATGGCTCCATTAGCAGAGGTGGTCCAATCATACGGCATAGAATTAGTATCCTATGCCGATGATACTCAACTGCTCATTTCCCTATCACAGGCACCCACTTTAGCAGCGGTCAACTTCAAAACCTGCATGCAGGCGCTTGCTGGCTGGATGGACCAACACTGCCTGAAGCTCAATGGCTCTAAAACTGAGGTCCTAGTGATCGGGGGAAAGGATGCCAGCTGGACTCAGGATTGGTGGCCTCCTTGCCTTGGCCCTACACCTATCCCTGGCAGGGAGGTAAAAAACCTGGGAGTCTGGGTGGATCCGAAACTGTCTTTTGAAAGCCATGTCAACAAAGTAGCAGGGAAGTGCTTTGGAATAATGAAGTCCCTAAACCGTACCTTGGACCTTCTGCCCCTGGAGGCTAGAAAGACCATGACCCAAGCTTTAGTTACCTCCCGCATAGATTATGCGAATGTACTGCTACTGGGGACTACTGAGAAAAACATGAGGCGGCTCCAGGTGCTACAAAATACTGCAGCCCGGCTAGTTCTCAGACTCCCCAAAAGAACGGCATCAAAACCCACTCTGTCTGCCCTTCACTGGCTTCCTATAAAAAAAAGGATCCTATTCAAGGCACTCTTAATCTGCTACAGGATTACCGCTTCAAAAGCCCCTGAATATTTGAAGGACTTAGCTATCCCCTACCAACCCAACAGAGCACTGCGCTCCATCGGCATGGGCCTTCTAAAAGTACCCCGCATTAAGAAGGCCAGAATGGGTGGTCGCTCCTTCCGAGTGTTGGCAGCCAACCAGTGGAACATTCTTCCCTATGAAATTAGGCAGGCCAAGACCGAAACGGTATTTAGGAAGTTACTAAAAACACACTTGTTCATCCAGTAGCCTCGGATACTGCCTGCTCCGTCACTCTCTCCACAGCGCGGGGACACGCCGGGATGGCGTCACCATTGCGCTTTATAAGCCCCTTTATTATTATTATTATTATTATTGTCACCTCCTAGAATTCAACGTTCCCATCATTAATATTGAAATTTTGCTTATCCGCCCCTTGGGTTCACGTTCCCATCCATAGGAATACAGTAGAAAATACGAGTGCACAGGGTATAGCAACAATGTCTCTGAGGTTCAAGGTGGAATTTCATCGTCTTGTGCTGGGTTCTCAGGCGCATTGGGCTTCAGGAGCCAGCTGGCTTGTTTCAGCTTCTGCGCAGTAGAGTTTCTCCCAGATCACATGACAATTCTCAGAGGAGCTTCATAATGGCGTTGCTCATGTTTTACCGGCCCCCAAAGACGCGATACATGAAAGGTAAGCGAGAACAAATTAGAATCACACATAAAATGATCACACTGTATACCGTGATAAAATTTTACACACCCCTTACTTTATCTCATCTATAGCATTAAAGTTTAGTGCGAAAAGACAGATAGGCTAAAGCAGCAGTTGCAGGCATAGAGCGTGGTGAGAGACAAGCGGCCATGTTTGCAACAGTGCGCATGAGCAACAGATTCCCTCCAGAATGCGAGTGCGTCACATCACATGGGTATGACCGGCGCATGCGCAGACTGAATTTCTGCAAAGCGGCCATTTCCTTAGTGCAAGCATTGTGAGGATGAAAAGACACACAGGCAAGCCTCTCGGGAACGCCCGCGTGTTGGGGAAATGCTAAATATAAGACGAACAGTTGGATTAATATGATTATAATTTGAACGAGGTTCATGAGTGAGAGCAAGTCGCTTTACGTGCGAATCCTTGCTCCATCACTACTACCCAGAGTTTGGAGTCACTACACACAATGCTATGTTTCTACCTTTAATGGTCAAGTGACAGCAGGAGATTAAACCAAGCCCTTGTCAGTGTAGAGTAGCGCCGTGCATGCCATATGCGTTTCGGAGTTTTCCTTGTTCACTGGCTTGGCGATTCGGACGGAGGAGACAGCGTGCATGTGCTTGGGGGTGTTTAAATTACTTTGAAAGTCCCGCCCACCTGGGCTGGTGCTCGCTAGGCATGCTGGTCTTGGTAGTTCTTAGAGCGATTTGTGTACCTTTGTGGAAATCGCAGCCCCATCCAGTTCCATCATTACAATCCCATTGGGTCACTTCAAAGACCAGTGATGATCTCCTGCTCAGTGGCGTCAACAAGAGCAGGTACATTGTTCCATTTGTTGTGCCTTAATCCAAAGCACACGGACCATATATATATATATATATATATATATATATATATATATATATATATATATATATATATATATATTCACAGAAAAAACCATAGGTTATAGACCATATATAGTTAGGAATTTGCATTTACAAAACCTTGAAAATTCACTGAAAAAACCATAGGTTATAGACCATATATAGTTAGGGATTAGCATTTACAAAACCTTATTTTATTTGCACAAAACCATTGAAATTCCATATATAGTTAGTTGCACTAACTATATATCGCGGACCCGCAATCCACTGCTAATGATGTCACATATTACATCATTCATGACATGGTCAGTGACATCACTGATGACATCACTGATGACATCTCAAATGACATCACTGATGACATCACTGATGACATCTCAAATGACATCACTGATGACATCACTGATAACATCACTGATGACAACACCCAGTGACTGTATGTTTCTGTAAAGTTAAAATATGTCTTACATATTGAAGAATGAGTGGATGTATAAGTGTCTGGATAAAGGATTTAGTAGGTGCATGACTGACTGTATGAGAGAATGATTAAATGTGTCTCACTGAGTGCATGGGTTAGTGATTAAAGTGTCTTAATTTGGCAATCATTATTTATGTTGTTCTGTAAACTGCTGCATGTTTAAATCAGTAGCTATATCAGTAACTATATGGGTTATTGAATGGTTGCCCAAGTATTTGTATGGGAGACTGAGTATGTGTGTGGGTGGCTCGGAGGTGTATAACTCTGTGCATAGATGTGTGAGCAGTTGATTCCCTAGGTGTATGGGTTCAAAAGTGCATGTAGAAACAGCTGTATGGACAGTTGACTGTGTGCATGAGTATATTGGTGAGTGAATGGATATCTCAGTGCTACATGTCAAAGTAAGTACATATGTAAAACACACTCCACGTGAGAGTTGACATATATAAATAACTGAACATAAGAGCCAGTGAATGTGAGAGTGGCTGTATGAATCATTGTGAACTTGTATCAAGGATTGTATAAGAGAGTAAATATGTGTTAGTATATGTTTGAATAAGTAAGGTGTGTATAACTGTATAGTTGAGGAAATGGAGATGTGATTGATTCTTTGCATGACTGACTAGGTGTGTGAGTAACTCCATGGATGTGTGACAGTCTGTGAGTGCCTGTTTACACTGAGTGTATCTAAGGTTATATTAGAGTCTGAAGATGTATTATCACATAAATGATATCATCAGTGATGTAATCAGTAATGTCAAATGAGATGTCAGTGATGTCATCAGTGATGTCATTTGAGATGTCATCAGTGATGTCATCAGTGATGTCATTTGAGATGTAATCAGTGATGTCATCAGTGATGTCACTGACCATGTCATGAATGATGTAATATGTGACATCATTAGCAGTGGATTGCGGGTCCGCGATATATAGTTAGTGCAACTAACTATATATGGAATTTCAATGGTTTTGTGCAAATAAAATAAGGTTTTGTAAATGCTAATCCCTAACTATATATGGTCTATAACCTATGGTTTTTTCAGTGAATTTTCAAGGTTTTGTAAATGCAAATTCCTAACTATATATGGTCTATAACCTATGGTTTTTTCTGTGAATTTCATTGGTTTTTTAAAAGCTAATATCTATAGCTGTAAAATATATTCTTTATTAAGTGACGTATCACGTAGCCCGTGAGACGCCTCATGATGCATCGCATAACCGTGACGTATCGTCTCTGCAGCGCAAACCAAACCCAAAACGTAAGCGCGCCAGAACACGCTTAAAGATATATATATATTTTTTAACCTTAATTAGACAAAATCCACACGTGCACATATCACAAACGTTCAAAAAACACAATATGTCGGACTCCAGTTACGCTGCCGGTTAGCTGCCCGGTTAGCTGCCCGGTTAGCTGCCCGGTTCGCGTACCAAGACACGTCTCTACAGCGAAAAAATCGGATTTTTTTTTTTTGGCCCCGCGTGGCTTTATAATATCCCCCTCATCAATCCTAGGGGGTCAGAAGGGGTCTACCTTGCCCTCTTTCCTTCATTTCCCCCTTTGTTTTGGCCTCCTCTTGTCTCTCGATCCTACCGAGAGACAAGATGGCGGCCGCTCCGGACTGTTTACAATGTTGACAGCCAATCAGCTACTCCTCAGACTCCCGTTACACTGCCGGTTAGCTTCCCGGTTAGCTGCCCGGTTCGCGTACCAAGACGCGTCTCTACGGCGAAAAAATCGGATTTTTTTAAAAAAAATTTTGGCCCCGTGTGGCTTTATAATATCCCCCTCATCAATCCTAGGGGGTCAGAAGGGGTCTACTTTGCCCTCTTTCCTTCATTTCCCCCTTTGTTTTGGCCTCCTCTTGTCTCTCGATCCTACCGAGAGACAAGATGGCGGCCGCTCCGGACTGTTTACAATGTTGACAGCCAATCAGCTACTCCTCAGACTCCCGTTACACTGCCGGTTAGCTTCCCGGTTAGCTGCCCGGTTAGCTGCCCGGTTCGCGTACCAAGACGCGTCTCTACGGCGAAAAAATCGGATTTAAAAAAAAAAAAATTTTGGGCCCGTGTGGCTCTATAATATCCCCCTCATCAATCCTAGGGGGTCAGAAGGGGTCTACCTTGCCCCCTTTCCTTCATTTCCCCCTTTGTTTTGGCCTCCTCTTGTCTCTCGATCCTACCGAGAGACAAGATGGCGGCCGCTCCGGACTGTTTAGAATGTTGACAGACACCGGAGAGCCAATCAGCTTCGCATCGCAAAGTTCCGTTACGCGAAAAGTACGCGAACCGGAGCGCTGCCCGGAGCGCTGTTACAGATATATATCTTGTTTTAAACGTTAATTTCTCAAAATCCACTGAAGCACATATATTGAGACCTAGCAAAGGCACATCGGGCTAACAGTCCCTACAATTTTGCCAAGTTTCGTGCAAATCCATTCAGCCGTTCGAGCTAAAAGTGAGGCCAACCGCCCTATGGAAAAATGAATGGGAAAAACGCGTTTTGGGACCCCCCTTTTTTCTCGGCCCCCCCTTGACGACCCCCCCCCCCCAAGTTTTCAGGGGCTGCTCAGAAACAAAATGTGCCATTTTCCTGAAAATTTCAGCCAATTCCGTCCACAAACACCAAAGTTATTAGACATAGAATTTTCAAAAGTTCCATAGAGAAAAAATCCTAACTATATATACCTACTGGCTATCGCCAGTAGGTAATATATATATATATATATATATGTATATATATATTCACTGAAAAAAACATAGGTTTGACACATGTTATAGTTAGCTGGAAATTTTACTGACATAAAACCAATGAAATTCCACGTTATAGTTAGTTGGACTCACTATAACTTGCGCGTGCAATGCACTGCTGATGACGTCACATATTACATCACTCATGACATGGTCAGTGACATCACTCATGACATCACTGGTGACACCATCCAGTGAATGTGTATCTTACTGAAAAATAAATATTAGTGAATAATGTTTAAATATTTAAATATATATATTAGTGTTTCACTTTGTGTATAAGTGGCTACATGTGTTGGTAAGTAGCTACATGGGTATGTATATGGGTTATTAGATGTTTCTCTTAGTAGCAGTATGAGTGTCTATATGGTTTGGTGGGGGTATTACTTAGCACATAGATGCATGAGTGACTGACTCTCTGTATGTGTTTTGAAGACAGCATATGTGCAGGAGTGTATGGGTGGATGAGTGTGTATATGTGTTTGTTAGTGAGTGAATGACTGTCTCACTAGTGTCTTTATCAGTAACGACATATGTTTTAATCTAGTATATGTGAATATTGATGTATATAAGTGACTATATGTGAGAGTAAGAGATTGAAAGAGTTCCTGTTTAAATAAGTATGTGTTTCTATAAGTCATTGTTTAAGAGAATAAATATGTGTAATTTTCAATAGAAGTAAGGTGGAAGTGTGTGTATAACTCTATATTCAAATAAATAGATGTTCAATAGTTTATTTCCACGTGTGAGTATGTGTGTGAGTAACTTTTCGATGATTGTCGGTGTGTAACAGGATGTATAGGTGTATCACTTCATATGATGAGTGAGTATATGTATGAGTGGATGTGTATATAGATGGTGGAATTACTGAATTACTTGTTGTAACTGATATGGGTATCTGCATTTTTTTTTTAAATTTCAGTTTCTATTTTTGAATATGTGTTTCAAGGGTTACATTACAGTGAAAGGAGGTCTGTCACTATGTCACAAGGATGGTGTCATCAGTGATGTCACTGACCATGTCATGAGTGATGTAATATGTGACGTCATCAGCAGTGCATTGCACGCGCAAGTTATAGTGAGTCCAACTAACTATAACGTGGAATTTCATTGGTTTTATGTCAGTAAAATTTCCAGCTAACTATAACATGTGTCAAACCTATGGTTTTTTCAGTGAATTTCATAGGTTTTTTAAATGCTACTTCCTAACTATAACGTGTGTAAAACCTATGGTTTTTTCTGTGAATTTCATTGGTTTTTAAAATGCTAATTCAGAAAAATGTCGTGTATGCAACCTATACTTTTGGCAATAATGTTCTGGCAATATTTTTTTCGAAAACAAGCCGTTTTCTTCACTGTTGAAGTTGCATAGAGACTCCTTGTAAAGCAATACAGAATTCGAAAGTATGTACCTTGCCTTTTTTTAAACACATTAAAATTTGTCTGTAAATAAAAATAGCCTTACTAAACTTTCGTGCGCGACCCGGTGTGCGCACTCTCGGCAACAGTTGTCAATAAAATGGATATCGCATTTCCATGCTTTCGTGCGCGACCGAGTGCGCGCACAGGCCTATATATTTCGTAAAAACCTTGCAATTTGAACTTATTGAATTTCTTCATACACCCCTCAAAGAACTTATAGTACGTCAAAGAGACTGTACCTAGACTTCTTTTTTATTCTTATGAAACTTTTCAGTAAATGGAGCCGAATGTCTTTTTGAACTTTTGTGCGTTACCGGATGTACACACCTTGGTATTTTTGTTAGAAATATAAAACGTTTCATACACTAACTATTGTGTGCTTAAATCCAGCTCAGAAGATATACAAAATCATGATGGTAGTTGGTTCAACCCGGACCGTTTATTAGAGATAGATCGTCCAACTCCACCGGAAGACACCCCTAATAAAAAGGACATATATATAAAATGCGGACTAGCCGCTGTATCGTGCTAGCAAACTATAACATATAAATCGTTAGAAAAAACAAAAGGAATCGAGCAAAATCAGTAGGCCACTGATCAGATCTTTTTTTGACCTCGCTAAAATAGAAAAATTAGGCTCCACAGACTTGGGCCTGGCCTGCAAGGATGGCTCTGGGCAACCCTGGAACTCGGACGCTTGACTGCTAGGGCATGAGCCCCATTCCCAAAAGCGTCCCCTCAGCCTTGAAGATTCTACAAGAGTCACCGAGGCCCCCGACTCCTGCAGACTTCCGGTGGGGAGCGACTGCCATGATTGCTCGCGGAATGGCCACGACGTAGCCACGGGGTGCTCTCATGCTGATGCTAGCTTCAGTCTGAAACATCCAGAAACACTGTAGACTACCAATTCGATCAGTTCCGGTAAAGCCCCAACGACGTATCGCGTTCTTGCGTAATCCGTCATATGACGCGCCGCGTTAGCGCACCCGGAAGTGCTCCGGTGCGCGAGGCGCGAAGCGCAGCTTCCCAGAAGCAATGCGGAGCGCGTAACGTAAGCATTTACATTTCAGTTGGTTCTCCCTCACAATATTTTCAATGTCACATAAAAGTCACCCATCACCCACTGCCATCTCTGGCTGTTTCCATGGTAACACCTCATTCTGCACCTGGCTGAAGGCACAGGTCAAAAGTTCATATCTCAACGTTCTACAGCAAAGTAACAACACTGTTTTCCCTCCAGAAACACCTGCCAATCCACAGCTCTGTTACATGTCTTTTTTTTTCACACCCAATAGTACTTTTCGTTTAACATAAACATTAACATGCAACGTACTGTTCAATCTCCACTTCTTACAATCAACCAATCATTTTTATTTTTTAAACCACACCCAGCCTCTTCCTTTTTCTTTATTTAGAATTTCAACTTCTAACTACCATTCCACTTCCAGAACCGATCGGAGGACGACTACAAATCCCTTGAAAATGAAGGTCTGGCTAATAGGACACAGTTATATTCACTGGAGTGAAAAATATGCAGTAAGCAGACGAATTTGCAACCTCAGCTTACCAAATGTACACATAACATGGATTTCCAAAAGAGGATTGAAATGTCACCAATTGATTCCATTGGTGAAAACTTTTATGCATCTCCCAGAACCAGACCTTATAATTGTGCACTGTGGTGGGAACGATCTAGGCACAATCACTGGGGTAGGTCTGGAAATGCTTCTAAAAGACACCTTTCGACAATTGATGACACTTTTTCCTCGATCTGCCTTGGTATATTCCAATATGTGCCAAAGACAGAAATGGAATTGGTCCAATCACCATTGTGCACAATTTGAGAAAGCAAGGAGACATGTAAATAAATCTGTTTCTGCGTTCCTCAGAGATTATAGCATGGGTTCTATTTACCACAACAACTTGCGATACCACATGCAAGACGTCTATAGGAGAGACGGTGTTCATTTCACGAATGAGGGAAACAGAATCTTCCTCTGCAACATCAGGCTCTGCATCGGTACTTACTTATAAATGCAGAAAACACTCAATTAACACAATGGCTCTTTTCAGAGCCACCTTATATCTAAGCACTCAAACTTCTGATTTATCTCCATTTTCACACTCTTGTTAAAAAGGTGTGCACGACCGAGTGCGCGCACCACGCAACTTTAAAAAAAAAAAATATATATATATATATTTTCGCCTTTAAGGGCCTTACTGCACACCCTGAGAAAACCTACGCAGCAAAACAATCTCTACCTTCTCCCCTTTCCATGTTCCAACGCTTTGAAATCAACAATATATTTACTCGCAATGACAAAATGGCGGTCAACACTTCCTGATTTCCTTCGAATCGAACGTTAACAGACGTCACGCAGCAAAATTCCGCTCGCGCGCGCAGCCGTTTGGGTGCGCGCACGTGTGCGCGCATATAGATATATAATTGACTTTAACTTTAATTTCCTCAGCAACTACTGAACGGATTCACACCATTCCAAAAAAAGCGTAATCTGCGAGCCGGACTGTACAGTTTTGCCAACTTTCTTATAAATCCATTCACCCGTTCGACCTGTAGCCGAGTCTAAAGGTCCTATGGAAAATAACATGGAGAAAACACGTTTTGGGACCCCCCTTTTATCTCAGCCCCCACTTGACCAATCCCCCCCAAACTTTTAGGGAAGGAGCGCAGCGGACCGAGCCATCTTCTTTGAGAAATTCGCTAAGATTCTTCAACCAGGGCCAAAGTTATTCCAAATAGAATGTTGAGGATTTCCTATGGAAACTAGGTCCTAACTATAACTACCTGCTGGCGATCGCCAGTAGGTAATATATATATATATGTATATATATATATATTCACTGAAAAAACCATAGGTTTCATACCAGTTATAGTTAGCGGGAAATTTTACTGACATAAAACCAATGAAAATCCACGTTATAGTTAGTTGGACTCAGTATAACTTGCGCGCCTGCAATGCACTGCTGATGACGTCACATATTACATCACTCATGACATGGTCAGTGACTTCACTCATGACATCACTGATGACACCATCCAGTGAATGTGTGTCTTTCTGAAAAATATATATGTTTTATATATGTATTTGTAAAGGACGATGGAAGAATAAATGGTTAAATAAGTGTGTAAATGGATGTTTGTTTTTAAAAGAATTGATTGGTTAACTGCCTTATTAAGTGTATCTTAGTGAATACATATATTAGCAAGTAACTTTTAAATATTGAAATGTATGTATCAGTGTTTCACTTTGTGTATAAGTGGCTGTATGGGTTGGTGACTGACTCACTGTTTGTATATGTTTTGAAGACAGCATATGTACAGGACTGTATGGATGGGTGAGTGTGTATATGTGTGTGTTAGTGAGTAAACGACTGTCTCACTATTGTCTTTTTCAGTAACGACATATGTTTTAATCTAGTATATGTGAGTATTGATATATATAAGTGAGTATATGTGAGAGTGAGAGATTGCAAGAGTTCCTGTTTAAATAAGTATGTGTTTCTATAAGTGATTGTTTAAGAGAGTAAGTATGTGTAAGTTTCCTTAGAAGTAAAGTGGTAGTGTGTGTATAGCAGTATATGCAAATAAATGGATGTTCAATAGTTTTTTTGCATGTGTGAATATGTGTGTGAGTAACTTTTGGATGACTGTCGGTGTGTAACAGGATGTATAGGTCTATCACTACATATGATGAGTAAATATATATATGAATGACTATATAGAACTGTTGGTGAATGAGTGGATGTGTATATAAATGGCGGAATTACTGAATTGGTTGTTGTAACTGGTATAGGTATCTCCACTTTTTTGAAAATGTTAGTTTCTATTTTTGAATATGTGTTTCAAGGGTTACTTTACAGTGAAAGGAGGTCTGTCACTCTGTCACAAGGATGGTGTCATCAGTGATGTCATGAGTGATTTCACTGACCATGTCATGAGTGATGTAATATGTGACGTCATCAGCAGTGCATTGCAGGCGCGCAAGTTATAGTGAGTCCAACTAACTATACCGTGGAATTTCATTGGTTTTATGTCAGTAAAATTTCCGGCTAACTATAACTGGTGTGAAACCTATGGTTTTTTCAGTGAATTTCAAAGGTTTTTTTAATGCTAATTCTTAACTATAAGTCTCACTTTATAAGTAAGACTGTTAGCGCTCTAGTTGTTCTTTAGAACACTCTGGTACATACTGTCATTGGGCTATAGTTGCGCTACATCTGGCTGATATTTGAGCTACATTTGTATTTTTTTGTCTCTGGTGGCCATCTTTGGGCTACATTGGGCTACATTGGGCTACATTTGGGCTACATTTGGGCTCTAACATATATATAGCCCAATGTAGCCCAATATATATTTTTTAAAAGTTAATTTTCATAAAAAACAACTGGAGCATATATCTTGAGTCATAGCAAAGGCACATCCGGCTACCAGTCCTTACAATTTTTCAAATGTAATTTTTTTGTATATTGATTTTTTTTGTTTGCCCTGAAGCGCTCCCGGTGCGCGCCCCGGTGAGCGCCCCGGAAAGCGTAGTATTTTGAAGCGCCCCGGTGTGCGAACCGGAAAGCGTCCCGTTAGCGCCAATGTTGCGATCGAAAACAACATCGTGAGGCGTCGCGTAAGCGTGACGTATCGCGTAGCCGCGCGATGTGTCTTATGACGCGCTGCGTAAACGCACCTATAAGCGCTCCGCGGCGCGGCCCGGAGCTCGTAACGTAAGCGCGCCGGAGCGCGTAAGCGCATCGGGTCATGTGACTTGAAAATAACACTTTTCATTGGTTCTCATCATTTTTTTTCTCCAAATAATGAAAGCCCCCTCCTTTTTTCCTCATTCTTACTTTCTTCATTGAGAGAGCAAGAGCTATTTTTAAGCAAACAATGGCATCACTTGTTGCTGCAGCTGGTGCACCCCCACCACCACCCCCACCACCAAGAAAAGAAGGTCCACCACCACAGTTTCTTGAAGGACAAGAAGAAGAGGAGGAAGAAGAGGAGGAGGATCAACAACCAAGGCGCTTCCTGCCTGAAGAACCAAGACAAAGGCACGTTAAAGTGCACTTTATTTGGCAATTCTTTTCTTTTCCTGATGACCAGAAAAAGGTGAATGCCCCCAAAGTCACCTGTCTTATTTGTGACAAAGTTCTCTCTAGGGGCAATCCCAAAAAGAAATATTCTTTTGGTAATTTTACCATGATCCGCCACATGGAGAGGTGGCATCCCAATAACTTAGCCCAGGCTGAAGTACAGGAACTTCGAAACAACCCACCCCCTGTGGCCAGCACTTCCTCTACTGTACCCTCACTTTCTGGTCCTGAAGAACGCCAAATGGTGCCAAATATTCAGCAAACATTTGGCAACCTCAAATTTGTTTGCATTTTCTGTGGAAAAACATTATGTTATGGTGAACTTAGTGTCACCTTAATAAATAATGCTGTAGACAACCACCAATGCAGCAAGAAAAGGAAGCAGTAATTCTTTTCTTTTTTTTTGCTCCTGTTGAGCCATTTCCAATTCCCTGTTTTTTGTTTGTTCCCTTAAAAACCCCCCAAAAATATAAAATTGTTCAAAAATACAAAAAAAAAATGTTTCAGAAAAATAATAAAAAAACATAAAACAACAAAAAGAATTAAAAAAAGGTTCTTTTCAGAACTAACTCCCATTTATAAAATATTGCTAAAAATTTTAAACTCTGGCATTCTTTTTTCTCTTTTGTGCGCTTGGCGGTGCGCTCCCCGGTGCGCGTACCGGGAGCTCCCTCCGCAAGAATCGAAAAAAAAAAAATTATTTTTTTGCCCCGCGAGGCCCTTTTATAGCCCCCACATCAAACCTAGGGGATCAGGGTGGGTCTACCCTGCCCCCTTATGGTCATTTCCCCCTTTGTTTTGGCCACCTCTTATGTCTCGATCCTACCGAGACACAAGATGGCGGCCGCTCCGGACTGTTTCGAATGTTTACAGACACCCGAGAACCAATCAGCTTTCTGCGCGCAAGTCGCGGGGCGCGCCCGGTGTGCTCCCCGGTGCGCGTACCAGGGCGCTGTCATAGATATATATATTTTTTTTTACCTAAGTTACTCAAAATCCACTGAAGCACATATCTTGAGACATAGCAAAGGCACATCGGGCTACCAGTCCCTACAATTTTGCCAAGTTTGGTGGAAATCCATTCAGCCGTTCGGGCTAAAAGTGAAACCGACCGCCTTATGAAATTAACATGGGGAAAAAACGTTTTGGGACCCCCTTTTATCTCTGCCCCCACTTGACGAATCCCCCCAACCTTTCAGGGAAGGAGCGGGGTGGAGCGGGCCATTTTCTTGGAGAAATTCGCGAAGATTCGTCCACCGGCGCCAAAGGTATTCCCAATAGAATGTTGTGGTTTTCCAATGGAAAGTAGATCTTAACTATAACTACCTACTGGCGACCGCCAGTAGGTAATATATATATATAGTTTCTTGAACTGCAGCGTGAGCAAGGGCATATGGCTTGTGAACTGTGGTTGGCGTGGAGGCTTTGACCGCGTACGCAGAGCTGGAGAGAGGGAATCCTGTGCTTATATATATATATATATATATATATATATATATATATATATATATATATATATATATATATATATATATATATATATATATATATATATATCAAAACAAAGGGTCCTGCAATGCGTCTCCTCGCACCGCCGTGGAACAGATCACGAAACACCAAAGTAGATTATTTAAGATGTGGCTTTATTTTTCCTCGCCATCGGCATGACGCGTTTCGGCCGTTACAAAACGGCCTTGATCACTACAAAGCCCATAACACTATGCGGAATGCACACGTGGCAGACGATCAACAGGTGTGCCGTGGACAGCATTTATCAAGGAAGTGACCGGAGTTCATTTCCACCATTAGCTCTGGAAGAAGAGGATTATCTCGAAACGCATCGGCGTTTTGGTGGGATCTGTGAAAGGAGCAAGCTGGTGTTTTCCTATCCGCTTAAATAAAGTGTTAGCTTGGAACACTACGGTGATGTTCGAGTGACATTAAAGGCATTTGGTTTCACTGCAATGCGATGAACCTAGTTGGCACTACTCGTTCGGCCCGGGCATTCTGCCATTTGCACACATGGTTCACGCTGGCAGACATGGTTTTAAGTAAGCCGTGTTTTCTACTTTTCTCTCCATGTAAATTATAATCCGGTAGAATGCAGAATGCACATTCAACATTCAAGTGATTTATTGCCCGCATAAGTTGTTTTTCTTAGTGAATGTTAAAGGAAATGTATTAATTAATGCGTTCGCTTAAAACATTATACTTTGTGAAATCAATATTGCAGAAGGTACTACATCTAATGTAACGTGTATACACTTCATTTACTGTTACAAACCTCCCCTTTCTCCACTCCAAGATGGCGCTTTCAGTTACAGATACATTACATTGCATTAGTACTTTGTTTATGTTTACACTGTGTATGTTGAAAACTTTATTTATGCACGTTATCACTTCACGAAAAAGTATTGTGTGATCAAGACACCGCCAGGTGTCGAAACGCGTAGCGATAATTGTGGAATAAACTGGTGAAACCTTTCGCTCTCTGAGTGCGCATTGGAATTCTTTTTCTTGGCTGTTGCAATTAATGACCACCGGCGCTGGGGCTCTGCCGGCGTGGTGCGCCACCTGACTCGGGAGAGATTCAAGAAGGACCCTGCTTGCTTTTATTTGGATATATATATATATATATATATATATATATATATATATATATATATATATATATATGAAGTTCACACCCTCCGCATAGTCGCCGGGACACCAGGACAGCGGTGCATTTCAGGGGCAGAGGTAACCCTGTGTCCAAATTCTTGTTCACAGCGCGTAGCCACCGCTACGCAAATGCACTCTCTTACGATAAGAAGTATATCACTTCAATCACTCTTTGCGCTTTCCAAAGAATAGATTTATTATTTCAATTGCTGCATCGTGAAGATTCACGATGCAGTATTTGAAAATAAACCAAATAATTAATTCATAATAATTTTTTAATTAATTATTACTTAATTGAATTCCCACCCTAGACCCCTACAAACCTAGCAGCCAGCAACTAAACTTAAATTAAATAAATAAGTACTACACAATTTACATATTATTCTAATTAATAATTACTATACAAATAATAATTCATTGTTAATTCATTATTTCTTAATCAACATCCCACCCTATACCCCTACAAACCTACCATTCCGCAGGTAAACATAAGTGAATTAAATCAGTAATCCATATTTTACATAATCAAATATGAATTAAATAATTAATAATAAATTGATAATTAATTATTTCTTAAATACTGTCCCACCCTATACTTATACAAGTCTAGCAGCTAACAACCAAAATATAAGTAAAATAAATTAGTATTATGAAAAGTACATAATTACAAAACAAGTAAATAACTAATTATAAATTAATAATATATGTTTGATTAATTATTACTTAATTAACTTCTTACACCCTATACCCCTAGAAACCTGCCTGAAATAACATAGAACTCAAATAAATGAGTATTACACAAATTGCATAATAAATGTAAATCATATAATACATTTATAATTATCAAATTAGTCTTACTTATTTATTACTTAATTAACTTCACAGCCTGTCCCCTTTCGAACCCAACAACACACTATGACATTATAACTTGCTATTAAAAATGAATAAACATTCTAAATCACTTACAATGCCAGGCAATATTTTTAAAAAACAATAACATTGATATGAATAATAGCAAAACATAAAATAATAAATAAACTAACATGCATTGAAATAATAAAAAGACATTATTAAAAACATCAATATTATTTACGATAATACTTACCTTTATAAAACGATATTCTTGTCATCAAACTTTCTGCATCACAATATTTGTGTGTCACGCTATTAAATTTCTGATTTTTCTGCCTCCCTATATTTTTAAATCAATATTTTGTCCAAACACCCAGGGTCGGACCAGGACAAAAAAATATGTCTCGGCATTAAAATAAAAGAGGCCCCCATAAGCAACTAGATAGCCAAAAAAGTGTCCTATATTTGCAAATCAGAAGAGTTTTATAAAAATGTAGATACACAACATAGGTGTTTTGAAAGGTAAGGGGCAATTTATGAGTTTTTGTTTGCTGTAGGCAAGTGTTGTGGTAATGTCAGGGAAATCAACAGTAAAAAAAACTGGTCCATCTGGCCAGAAACCAGGCCCAGCCATAACCCACTAACAAACCAGCCCACACACTGACCTGCCAGACCAGCACATCAGGCACTGCCTGAATACCCATTAGGCCAATCTGACTTGCTGTGGCACCATAAAAATGGATGACTCACAAGTAACATAACAGAATATATTTTAACTGATTTGTATTGTGAAAAAGAATTTCAACTTACAGTCTCACATTTACCTATTTATTTAAACAACCATGATGCTCGGCAGGCAATCTCAGAGCTGCTTCAATGCACTCCATATCAGGCTTAGCAGCATTAGTGGGTGGGGGGGTCAGGTCTTAGTGATACGTTTGCAGGTGGTCCTGGATGCCACCTATTGAACCTCAAAGAAAGCAACCTTGACTCCTGAGTGGATGGGGTCAAGAAGATCTTGAATTACATTTGGGAGTCCTGCGCCACAGAAGGAACTGGAGGAAATAGAGGCCACATTCATCAGTGTGGAGATAGGGCAAGGAGTTGGGAGTGCGGACACAGCTCGATAGCACCTGACACAACATCAACAGGGTGAGTAATGACCAAGGACCGGGGGGGACAGGGGGAAATAGGCACAATGGCACACATGCACAGCAATGTATAGCACACTGCACACACACAATGTCCCAGGATCATGTCCCTGATCCCCGTGGCACACTTCAGCACACACACATAGCAATCACAGCACATCCGACGACAAAGAGGCACAAAGTGCAACACCGACGCTGCAGAACAGAGGACACAACTGGGTCTGCAGGAACAGGCCAATCACATCTAACATAGCAGGAAACTGTGAGATAGAAGTGTACGTGTACAACCTCACATCCGTCATGTAGTCCAAATGTCCACTGTCCTGCATCAATACTCACCATCTCCCAAACCGTCATAATGTACATTGTCATACAGTCTGCATGTAAATAAGAATAATTTGCCAACATAAATGTCAACACAATGTTAACATGCATCTCCCCTTCACATTGCAGAGGGACAAACAACACATGCATTTGCACGTTATTACCACCAAATCGGTATCAGCTACATGAGGGTGAAGACAACCCTCTGTACATAGACTCAGACGCCACGAAAGTTCAACCCGAGAGTGTCCATGAATGTCAGGAAACAGACTTAGTGGCACCGGTGCTGTGAGGCGATGCAGTCTGCAATGAGACTGGTACCATGATATGAACTCTGCCATTGCTAAATAAAGACTCAGTCCCAAATGTGTGAGCTACTCGACCGCAGTGTATGCCTTAGGCAGTGGTCAGCAGAGGCCCACAGCCACGTGTTGTTGGCTCGCGATGCACAGAGTTAGTGACACCAGGGCAGTTGTTGGTAGTGTTCGATCACCTCCGTAATGATGAAACTTTTTTTCTCCGGACTGACACGCGTCTTCCTCCTTCTGCTTGCGTGCATTGATATGAACTCTGCCATTGCTAAATCAAGACTCAGTTCCAAATGTGTGACCTACTCGAGCACAGTGTGGCCCGAGGGCAGTAGTCCGCGTGGTCCCACACACATGTGTGGTTGGAATGCTAGACATAGACTTGGTGGCACCACATCGAAGGGAGTATAGTGGTATACAATATGACATAAACAATGTACTCTGCCATAGTGTAATCTAGACTCAGTTCCAAATGTGTGACCTACTAGTCCGCTGTGTACACCAGTGGAGTACGTTAACGAGAAAGGAGTACTGCGGGCCTGTGTCACAGAGGCCGTGATGGTCTGAGGAGGCTGCCAGGACTCGAGCTTGGAGTTTGTACCTTGCACATGGTGGGCCCTCTTTGACACATGTCAGTGTTGGCAAGTGAGCAGGGGCGGGCAAAATAGGTTTCGGTACCAGTGGCCCGGGGTGCAGCAGGCACACAGAATTGCAGGCAACACAGCTCACAGCGATGGCATCAGCCTCATGGCGGGGTGAGAGGCGCCGCCCTGGCAGAGACGTTGGGCATTCCGGATGAGAACCACACCCAGAGTTACGTGCTGTTTATTCACACCCCTGCGCTGGCCTGGAAAACCCCGGGCCAGCCAACTCCACTCACGCTTATGGGGGGGATGTAAAAAGCTACATTTCTGCGATCTACCCCACTGGCTGGGTTGACATGGTTGTGATCACTGTCCACTACATTACATACACCAGCTGTGTATGTCGATATGGATATGTGTGTGGGCTGCATACTGCAGTCTGTCCATCACATCCACACCACACTTGCCATTGTGTACATTTTCATTCATGGGTCACTTGCCTCCTTCGCACATGCCTGGTCCCCACCTCTCCCCACAATCTGCTATTGTGTGGCTGAGGTGCCATGCCGTTGATGACATATGTACATGGCTGGCCCAGGTTCCCACAGTAAGTTGTGTAGTTGTGTCTGGTGGGTGGGTATGTTGTATGTGAGTTTGTAACGTGTGCATTCCCAGTGTTGTGAGTTACATGATTGTAGAGTTGAGCTGTGTTGTGCGTTCATTTGGTACTTGCCACCGAGCAGTGCATTTCCATGAGTGCCATCCTGGTAGCGCTGGTTGATGATGGAATGTCAGTAGATGGAGGTATCATGCACACTGTCTGGGTAGTTGGAGACTACGTTGGTGGAGATTCCCCGGTGGTCCACTATTGCCTGCACATTGATGGAATGTGTGTGCTTTCTGTTGTGGTTATTGTGTGCAGTGTTGCCAGGGGGCAAAAGTAGGACATGTTTGCCAATTGCCACCTAACACGTGCGGGAAGTCAGCTACGGCGTAGACGTCTTGCTTGGTCTTCGGCTGTTCGTGCACAGTGTGGGTGAAGTATAGGTAGTGGGGTACCAAGCTGATGATGTCATCCAAGACCGTTGTGGGGAACTTGGATTGGGCTGGCTGTGAGACTCCTCCGACTCTGGCGGTTGTTGCTTGGAAGGTACCAGAGGCGAACAAGTGCAGCACAGCCAGCAGCTTTTTTGAGGTGGGATGTTGGGTGTCCGCTGTGTTGGTACCGTCACCCTGTGGGCATGAAGTTCAAGATTCAGAGGATGGTTGTCCTTTGAGCCTGTAGTGGGCAATGACTTTCTCTGCAGTTGGGTCTGTGAGGTTGGTGCGTTTTCTGAAGGTCGCTGTCTTTGTCTGAGCTGCTGCTGTGGTGGTCCGGGGGGCAGTGGAGGTCCGGGGGTGGTGCCGGGGGGAATCGTGGCCCTGTGTGTGCTCCGAGATGCATGATCAGTGGCTTCATGCCATCTGTTGATAATCAGGTGTGGCTCTGGGCTGGGTTCCCTTTTCTGGTGCAGGCTGTCGTCCGACTTAACACCAGGTCAGAGCAGGTGTTAATTTCCTGCTGCTAACGCACCTTATATCCTGTTTTGGGTTCTTATCGCCGATCTGGCTGGTCGTAGAGAATGCTGCAGAGTGGTGTTGTGACTTTTTGCACGGGAACGCCTACTCTGCATCTCATTAGCGATAGTTGCCGGGGTCATCTGTGACGATTTGCGGTCCGGGGTCCGGTTTGAGAGCGATGCAGGTAGACTGAGGGTGCTGAGCGTCAAGGGCGGTGTGCCGAATACGCTTCCACCCCCCTCCTGAGACCCATGGTGTTTGATTTTAATACCTACTAAGTGCAGAAACCGCAAAGTTGAAGCCTCCTACACCAGGAGTTAATAGGAAGACAACCATTCTTCCTAATTTTTTGCACTTTTTTCACCTTTTTATTTATTTTCACTTTCACGCCCCTAGGCAAGGGTGGGCCTTAGCGCATCCATACCGCCAGGGTATATAACACATACAGTCCTGAAGAATTGCCAGGTAAATTCACACCGTTTCGATGGCAAGAAACATGTCGACTAACGCATAGGAATCCACCACTCAATTAAAAGTGGACTGCTTCCTTACACATATCTATTTTAAATACTGTCTTTAGTGGTCATAGAATAAATATTTACTTTTGATACACTACTGACTATTTTAATACCCTCACCACTCATTAATTTACTCTCACACAACAAGTCCTGAACTCACCATCCTGCTCCGCAGTAGATCTGGCGTTGTAGCACACCAAAGAGACACTTGGTCTCTTTGGTGGAGCCCGATGATGAAGCATGTCATCACTAGGTGGTGAGTGAGGGATTTCCTTAACATCCCAGTGTGGTTGTTCCCGTCTCTTAAGTCTGTTGCTCCCTACTGTGGTTTAGCCTACCTCTTAAGACACTCTTTTTTTGTTTATTGATGATTAACCGGGGAATGAGAGTGTCAAACTACTCTCCCTACCTCTCTTCTTGTTAAAGTATGCGATACATTTATCGCCACTTTGGCTGCGATGAAGTGCCGATAACTCGGCGATAAATGCTTGAGACCTTCAAATATAATTACAATTACTGCCACTTAAACCCAGAAATTAATAAAGTAAGCATCTTAATCTTCCATTTATCATTAAGCAGTGTACTGCTGTTTAGAATGCACCTTTGTTTTTAGAATAGGATAACTTTTTGTTCTAATGAGAAGACACAACAAGGATTAGAATGATAGTGTATGTAGATGCATAAATAAGTAAATACTTCGCACAATCAGACAAGCGTTTTTATGCACAGTGGCCTTGTAATGTTCAAAGACTTTCTAATGCTGCAAATTTGCTTTCTTCAAAATAACATTATGCTTTTACGAGCTCTACGTACAGTAAATCATTTGCATACAAGTGAAGCGCATCTATGGAAATGCCGAGTATTGGCAGAGACAGTTTTGGAAAAAGCTCTTTGTTTTGTAAGAAATAAGCATATTTTTCATGTTTGACTAGAGGACATCGCTTTCTTCTGCCTGTTGGCACATCTTTTAAAAGCCCTGGATTATTCACAGTGACACATTCTGAAGATATTTCTAAGATAATGTGCGAAGGTTTTCGATTTTTACATGAAAGCTGTAGTAGATTTTGAAGATCAAAGATAAAAAGCATCTTAGTCACTCACACCAGTTTACTGATCAAGAAAATCAGCTGTTAGCTGGCAGGGAAATAAGTTTCACTGGGGCTTCAAATGAAATCTTTAAACCTACTCCTAGCATTTTTATCACAAATGTTAGGCCTAGAATCCCTTTGTGTCAAGAAGGCAACAAAAATCATTACCAAGATGAAAAACAAACACAAAATGTAAATACTGCTTTGTAACAGGAGAAATAAACATCGAAAATGAATAATCTTTTTGTTTTATTTTCTGAACGATTGGAGTACGGCACATGTATACACTTTTAGTTCACTGGATTCATTCTTTGAGGGCAATATCGTGCACTTTGAGTGGCGAGAAAAGAAAACATATTTTTAAAGCTGATTTAAGTAAGGAAAGCCACTTTTCAAAAGATCACAATGTCAATAGCGCACATCACTGCAACAGTATATTGAGCCTGATGTATAAAAAGCATATTTAGCGTTTACTAAATTGTGACAAATGCCGTTTTGGAAAATAGACATCGCTAAATATGATTTATCTACCTTTCCTACAGGCAATTAGAGATTCATAATCATTGGGTATTTTAAAATACCCAATCGGAAATTATGAACCGGCAAATTGCGACTGTTGCACCAGCAGCAAGTGATGACCTTTCCCATTTCAGAACTTAAATTTACTTTCTGCTGCAGAACAGAAACACAATTTCTCCCCCTACAGAGGACTAAAACATAGCATTATGATCAGCCAGGGACCACAGGAGGAGGTGGGGAGAAATAAGTGCATATTTAGCAGCACAGAACTGGAGATATTAGTGGAGGGGTGTGTCTTGGAACATAACACACTCTATGGTAAAACATCAATGTCAGTCCTGAGACAACTAAGAAACACATTTGCACAAGGATTCAACAGTGCACATATTCAGTTGGTGTCACAAAGAGCTTAATGGATGAGATTCAGAATCGCTGGTATGACGTGTGCTACTATACCAAGGAGAAGGTAGCTACCAAAAGAAATGAGCCTGCAGCTACAGGTGGAGGAACAAACACAGAACCACCACCAGCTCCTTTTAAAAAAATATATAATTGTATTGTTTTTCATTTAAACATCAATGTATACATTTCTAGGCATTGTGCATTGTAAATCAATAGGACAGAACACATTAATGTCCTCAACGCAGGGAGTAAACTCAGTTCAAACATAGAAATACCAGTGTCATTTAAACATTTTCCATTTTATCTTTAAAATTGTTACACAAAGCCTTTTCGGAATTATATTCCAGAAGGGAGCCCTGAACCATTGTCACATAGAAACATCTTATTGCATGACAATAAGACTAGATATAGCATTCAACTTAGTAAACTAATCAACAACTTATGCATCCTGGGGCCAGAGTCTAGGCAGGTATTACATGAATCTAAATTATGTATCTAACATCGTTCTCTGAAATATTAGTGGTCTCTAGGTTTAATGCCATATCAAGTTGGGGTATTTCAGAATTCAATAACCATTGTGACTCCATATTCCTGGTTTACAAGGAGTAGGTTAGAGGTTCCTTTTTTTCAGTCTCCATTCTGTGAATTTCTTGGGGAAGTTGCCCTACCGTTAATCCCACTGCTATCCCATGCTCTCATTACTTCAGCCCATAATCCTGTAAGTGGTTGACACCAGGAGCGGGTCTAGGCTCATGGCGGCCCTGGGCAGGGAGCGTAGGTAGAGGGCCCCGGAAGAGGGGGTCCGGGCGGGATGGAGGGCGGAGGCCAGTGAAGAGGGGGGGTGGGGTCAGGGTGTTTGGAAGTGCAACAGAGCCGGAGGCTGCCAAATCCCTGCCAGAGGCCGCCACGCAAATATATATCAATCCTCAGAGGATTATTATATTAAGGATATATATTTGCGTGATGGCCCCTGGGGTTTGGTGGCCCTGTGCAGGTGCACAGCTTGCACATGCCTAAGGCCGCCCCTGTTGACACCTCATACTTTAATTATCCTATTTTATTTAGGCTCTTTCTCCCCCTCTTACCCAGGCAAATACATCCTTTTCCAAGTCAGTCCCTTTGGACCCTAGTAACAACTAGCACCTGAGGGCTATACGCATTCTTGCTAGTACTAATGCTATATCGAGGAATTTAGTGCCCACCTTCTTTGCTTTAGGTCGTGGGAACAGCCCCAGTTGACAGAACCCAGCCCTGCAGGTCAAGGGACCTGCCAAAACTTTGTTTAGAATTTCAACAATCCATTGCCAGTAAGTTTGGAAACTAGGGCTATCTAATACCATATGTGCCAAGCACACATCCAGGGTCCCACACCTCTGGCAATGCTGTTGCATGTCCCTGTACATTATGTTGAGCCTCTGTGGGATGAGATAGGTCATGTGTATGATATTGAATTGAGTAAATTTAAAATTGAAGTTCCTATATATTTCTTTTGGGCTACTCAGTGCTCTGCTCCACTCTGCTTCTGACAGGTCCCTCCCCTCCAGGGCACCCCATTTTTCTTGTAGACAGTTCAATGACTGCTCTGTCATCGTCATGATTGTCTATAGAGCCATTTCACTAAATGTCTTATAGATCCGAGTGCCACCACAGCCTGCAGCACTGTGTGTGTAACTGGTTCCTGACTACCTCTCCCCCACATTGCACTAAAGGTCCTCACCAATACATAGTGGTTTAAGAACTGACCCGGTGGTAGGTCACATTGTGTAAGTAATTCGTCTAGGGGGATCATTTCCCCCTCCTGATAACAGTCGTGGACCGTTGTTATACCCACTGTTGTTCAATCTCTCAACTAGCCTTCTGTGAAAAAGGAGGAATCATTACCCTGTGGCAAACAGGTGCATTAAGGGGAATCCTGGATGTGTGCTGGGTGCTTTTGTTCCAGCATTTTACCACCACTTGCAGTAGAACCCCAGGGGACCTTATTTGGATTATGAGGTTTAGCAATTTTGCAAGTAACCTTTTGCTTGTCAGCATCAGGGTACCCAGAGTCTCCAGTCCCCTCTCATCCAGCCACTGAGCAAGCCATTGGAGCTGAGCTGCTAAGTAGTATGTTTCGTAATCTGGTGCACCAAGTCAACCCAGCTCCAGGGAGCTCCTCAGCACTGCCAGAGAGACACTATCTCTTTCCCCGTCCCAGAGCAGATCCCTCAGCATTGAATCCAGGGTTGAAAACCATCATTGCAGGGACACTACTGGGAGATTTACAAAATAATATGTAAGCCGCAGGAGGATGATAATTTTAGAGAGTGCCACTCTGGCCATAACTGCTAGATTGAGGAAGCACCAAAATGAAATACACAAAATTAGGGAGCGCAGCGCAAGCTAAGGTTACCCCCCATGAGATCCATTTGCTCGTGGAAAACCTAAATGTCCAGGTATTTGAAGGAACTAGGATTCCAGTTAATGCCCGTCTGAAGGGTCTGGGCAACAAGGGTGCTAATGGGAAGACATGTGTTTTGAATGTGTTAACTCTGAGTCATGACACGCCCCCAGAATATTAATGGTGTGGGGTATCCCCGGGTGCCCTCACTGAGTTACAGCAGTATGACATCTGCATATAGGAAGATTATATCCAGATCTATATCTAGATGCAGCCCGTATTGCATTCCCTCTCACCGGAAGTGTTCTGCCAGTGGCTCGATTGCTAAGGCAAACAATTGGGGGATAATGTGCAGCCCTGTCTGGTCCCTCTGTATATATCATAAGTTGCAGAGACCATTCCTCCCGTTCTGACCCTGGCTGTGGGGCACATATACAGCAACTGCACCCATCTCAACCTTCCTTCTCCCAGTCTCATAGCTCACATCACGTGCATCAGGAAGTCCCAACTAAGGGAGTCTAAGGCCTTTTCTAGATCGACTGCCATTACCACAGCCTCTGGGTAGATGGAAACAATATAATGAAATAGGATATGATATAGTCTTCTCAGATTCCCGGAGGTCGATCTGGATGGGATAACTCTATGTTTGTCAATGTGAATCAGTTCATGCATATACGGGAGCAATCTGATGACTCTAGGTTAGTATACTGCCTCCCCATTGGTAGCTTGTAAACAAGTAACCGGTGTACCTCTACACTCGGGTCTAACCAGCCATGCTGCTAACTGCCTCCCTGATCTTCCACCCTCAGCGTGTTGCTCTTCCTTGCAAGCACTGAAATCTAGAAGGTGCAAGCATGCTAAGGCTTTGTGTACTTACTCCTGGTTTTCGAAAGTTGTCTTTGGGCCTCCTCTTCCTCCCCTAGTTTATTATCCAGTGAGTGGATTTGTGTCTCCAGAGCACGGAGCTCTCTGTAAAGTTCTCATCTCGCAGCTACTGTCTGACCCATGCATTGACCTCTCACCACCACTTTAAATGCATCCCATTGAGAGAGCGCAATTTGAACGAAAAGTATATAGTAGCCATATTTAGACTTATATGTTATAAACGTAGGAATGAAACGCACATCGTAATGTAAAGTTGGCAACTATAGCATAAGGGCCAACGAATGTGATAACATGGGATAGGAAATGTAAATGTATTCACACGTTAAAATGCATTAAGTTTAGAAACCCCATATACATGAAGGGCAAATGTATAGAAATGTGTATAAATGCTTATGAAATATAGAGCGTGCACAGTAGAATTCGTGTACGTGTGTAACTTAAAATGTGTAACTTTACATTGAGAGAAGCGGCGAGGAAATAACGTGGAAAGACGTAAACGTGGATAAATGTATAAGAGAACTTACATAAAGATGTAACCAAGGAAAATGCATAAGTTATGTTCTATGTAGTCGTATTCTATATAAGTATATGTCTAATGTAGAATGTGTTTAAGTATAACTAGGGCTTTTTGTTAAAGTACAAATATATGAATGTAGGCCAAGGATTATACCGTAAAGAGAGTTTCTATAGGAATGTTGGAAGAGCTTGGGTCATTTGTGTTTCTAACCTGACTGACCAAGAGTTCGAAGGAGCATAATCACATGAATGTAATTTAGTGGTCTTGTGAAGGTCGTAAATAGTTGATGTGAACGTGAGAGCCGAGAAGTCTAGCACTTGTTAGATTTAAGGTGACAATGCCGGACGGAACTTGTTGTTCGAACGTGAGGAGAGATATACGTTGAAGTGGACTATGTTTTGACAAGACCATTCATATGATCTAGAAGGTTAAGAAGTGTACAGATAAGTTAAGGCCTTGTCCAAGTTCCTATGACACTTGAGCTGAGAGAGTCAATAAATGTCGACGATGAAATGATGAAGATGACATCCAAAGGAGAAGGGTCAACTTAACGGACGACGTGAAGAGTGGACCAATGGAAGAAGCAAGAAGTTGACATCATCGGGGGAAATCCGTGGTGGGCGTCAAGGGGCGTTCCACTCACACGATGATTGTGTATTTTAGGGACAGCACCCCGGGGAGGAGGTAGCAATTGGGAGATTAGGAACAGCGAGACGAATTGCTCAGAGCAAGGGCGAGGGTAGATGCCTTGAGCAGATGCGCTGAGACATCATAGCGCAAGGGAGCAGTAGGCCGAGGACCCTTAGAGAGCAGATGGGTAGGCAGATAGGGTACTGCTTCTGAAACTTAAGATTTCCTTTAGAGGCTAAAGAGAGTTTGAACTTCTTAGGGAGTCAAATTGCTGACACCTTTTTAGGGAAGAACTTGCGAAGTAGGGTTGTCACATAACATAGAGTAGGGACAGTTTTAACTTAATTATTGTTTTGTCTTACTGCAGATGACGCAGAAGGAACCACTTCACACCGAAGCTTAAAGCCACTGATATTTTAATTAATTTTGTATTGTATACTTTGAGATTTTATCCCGAGTGGATTGTATTGTATTCAAAATTAATCTTTATATATAAACTCTTAAAACTTCATCAGTTGTAAGTGGTTCATCAGAGTGGCGTCAGTTAATGGGGTTTGTCTAACCAATGCGGGGGTGGTCCTTTCCTCAATGACAGATAAGAGCGATCCAAAACAGATGAATGGGATTCTTTATTAAATTTATCATAATCATAAATTGATATCAAAATCCCGTTCCCCGCAGTTGGTAGATGAATGGGATTCTTTATTAAATTTATCATAATCATAAATTGATATCAAAATCCCGTTCCCCGCAGTTGGTAGCAGAGGATGGTTATCTTCTTGAGGAAGACGACCTAGGCCAGGTTAGTTTACCCCAAGGTCCCTAGTCATCGTCGACCAGAAGAAGAATTGCAGCCGAAGACGGTGCTGACGGTGCGTCGAGAGAAAAGCAGCAGAATCGGTCGAGAGTGAGTATAAGGGTCATGCGTTGTAAGATTGCGGTGTTTTATGTTGTTCCTGTGTTGTAATGTCAAGCGGAGTTGAATGCCTGTAGTGTGAGTGAGGGAAAGTTGTGAGCGCGCGCAACTGGATGAAATCTTATGTCCAGAGGACTTAAGTGGTTCGGGTGTATCGAACACCTAGAGTAATTTGTCTACCACTGAAAGGGGGTCATGAGGTACCATTGATTTCCCGACAGACCGATGATAGGGGGAGCGTATGTGTGAGTGAATGAGTAGCGGACGCTGGTCGTACGTCTACTGTGCGTAAGTAACCTATCAGTTGAGGCAAGTGTCCGACCGTAAGAGGAAAGACGCTGTGCCAGTTGAGGTAGAAATTACAGTTAGACTGTGGCCGTACAGTCAGAGAAAAGTGATCGCTTGGACGGAAGTAGTCATTTTTCAATGTATGAATGAAAACGCATGCGAAATCGTGAGACGAGTTAAGAAACGAGGGAAGCTGCTGAAGAAGATACAAGTGACGTCAGCGTAGAACCGTGCTGGGATAGGCTGATTAGCAAGAGTCGCACAGGGACTGGTGGTTGTTATCAAGCAAAATGAAGTGTTTTAAGGGTTTAGGGAAAATCTTTAAAAAGAAAAGGAGAAATTTATATGCCGGAGAAGAAGCTCCACCAGAAGGCACACCAGCATATCATATGGCAGTAAATGTAGGCTTACATTCAATACTGTGGATTTCTGAGTGGCATAGGCTAACTGAAGGGCAAAAAGAGCTGGCGTTTCCAAGATTCGGAACGTTTAAATTAGAAGTGTTGAACCAACTGAAGGCGACGATGCTTTCAATGAGACCTCTACCGAGGCCAACACAATTTGAAGCTCTTGGTGTGTGGTTTAGAACAGCACACGAAAGGGGCGTAAAGAGGCGACAAGAAAGAGTGAGAAGATCGGTAAAGGCAGTGCAGGATGCTAAATGGGACGATGAAGCCAAGAAATGGAGGGTGCAAAAGATAGAAGCGGACAAATTGTTCACCATGATAGAGGCTACGGGAGAAAGAAAACCTCTAGAACAGGAAGATGAGGAAAGTGAGTCGGAGGAGGATCTAATAGACAGGTTGTTAACAGATAAACCACCTCCATATAGCGGTGAACTTGCGAGTCCCATATTACCGCAAGTAGACGGAACTAGGTGGGGAGAGTATAAGTCGATCCCGGTATCAGAGTGGGACGCTACTAAGACCGTAGAGATACCCCAAACTAGTCCGGAACAGAGAGTAGTGGGAAGACTTGTGGTCCAGAACGTGCCAGAGACGCAATGCGCTAGGTCATACCAGATGCCGGACGCTTTACAGGTTCCGGTCACCATAGGTCCTATTGTGTCAATCTATAACCCGGAAGGGGTCCAGCAGGATGAACAGGCACGGTGGGATAATGAAAGAGCAGAAGAGGACAATAGGAATGCCACAATGAGTTCCCACAGGCAGATACGAGCACCAATAAGTCGGAGTACCCCATTTGATTCCGCAACGGGTCCCAGAGTAGAACAGCGAGGTCGAAGAGGGTTAATGGATTTGAGGGGTCCTAAACCGAAAACCCATAAGGAACTAAGGGAATACCTGAGAGAATGGGACGCTGCCGAAGAAGCTCGGAATAAAAGTTTAGAAACAGGATCCGAGTGGAGAGAGCAGGATAACAGGATTCTCTCTCATTGTGGAGCTGGCGAAAGCAGCGCCGAGTGGGAGGGAAGAAGCCAAGAGAGCAGAAGAGATACCTATCCTACTGAGAACAGCAATAGGCTAATGTGCGAAGACAGAAGTGCAGGGTGTGGCGAGGTGCCTCGTGTCACCTTTAGTGAAGGGGAACATAGGACACAGGAGTACCGGAATACCTTCAGGTGCACACACCATGCCCCAGGTGAGAATGAAAGACATTGGAGTCACGGAAATATGGAGAGTCGCGAAGCGTCTCGACATACATCCGGAGATAGTGGTCAGAGTCACGAAAACATAGGAAGTCGCGAAACGTCTCGCCATTCTTCCGGTGATCGCGAAAGAGGTCACGGGAACATGGAGGGCCGTGACGGACCCTATCGTTTATTAAGTGACACCAGACAACAAGCAAGTTATAATGGGTTAGAATCGAACGGTGGATCCTATCTCACATCTGGAGAAACCGAGCTTAGAAATCGGAATGTAGGGTTGGGGGACGGAGCGTTATTCCACCATACCCCACGTGGAGATGGAAGGGCTTGGGATCTCGAAGGGTGGGAACGAAGAGAAGGAAGCAGAGCTCCTCATAACTCACCTGTGCTCAGGCGTAGGGCGCATAGTGGAGGTGAGAGGGATATGAGGGAAGAACATAGAACTAAGATGCTGAAAGCTGAAATAAAAGCGAAACGGCTTGATGTGATGAGTTTGAAGGCAGATCTGGATGAATTGATTGATGGTACAGTGCAACTAGAGAGATTAAACTCATATACACCAGATGAGATACTGTTTCTATCCAAAGATATTACTCGAAGAGCGAGGTCAGTTCATGAGAACTTATCTAATTTAGCAAACAGGTACATGGTAGACCTGTCACGAACTAAGGCTTTACAGAGTAACCACAGGCTAACTTGCACAGATCAGGATTTGGATGATCGCAGAACGATCGCGCTGAAAGTACACATAAGGGAATTGATCGTAAGTATCAGAATATGGAGAGATCTAGATAGATGGGAGGAAAGATGGTCCAGAAAGGGCTCCGTTAGACGGAGTGTACTTGAGGGTTCCCAGGACACAGATTTGATGCGAATGGAAGCCTTCCCTTTGCGAGAGGTCGCGAATGGAAGCTACGTCCATGTGCCCTGGACTAGGGGGGATTTGGCGGCATTCACCAATTCCTTCCCAAAGCTTAGAGATAATCCTGTCGAGTGGTATAAGCAGGTAGAAAGATTCGTGAAGATCTCAAAGGTACTGTGGGTCGATTTGAACACACTGTTCGACATCGTAGTACCCGGAGACTTATGGACAGCGTGCAAGCTTAGTGTTGACTGGCCCACTTGTGAGCCAACGAGAGAAGCCAGGACGAATGGTCCATCTCATAGAGTCATGGAAAAGTACGAGAGGGTAATAACGTGGCTAAAAGAGAAAGTGCCGGTACAAGACATAGACTGGGTAAAGATAGATCGGACTACCCAAGAGCCGAAAGAGACAGTGCATGAGTTTTACGAGAGGTTGCTGAAAGCATTCAAGCAATACAGCGGGTTAGATGTGATGGATCCCAAGGACATAGGACAGTTTGTTTCAAAGTTTGTCTTAGGATTAAGACCAGAAATATGCCTAATGATCCAACAGCATCTGATCTGTTGGCAGAACAAACCTTTAGACGAGATTCTGAGGTATGCAAGGTATTGTAGTGACGAGATAGACTCGAAGGCAAAGAAGCTCAAAGAAAAGCTAATGTTAGTGCAAATGCAAGCTGCTGGAAAGGATAAACAGCGACAGCAGGGAACAGGGACGCAGGCAAAGAAACAGGATAATCAGAGCAGAGACGAGGAAGAAAGACCGAGACCGAGAATGGATATCGAGACGCTGAAAAAGAAGACGAGATGCCATCAGTGTAACGAGGTGGGACACTGGCGACGCGAGTGTCCTTACAACGTTGAGACAGGGGAATTAGAGCAGGAGGAGGAAGAGGTTCAGAACAACGTGGTGAAGGGAGCCACAGTCCCAAAGGGCAAGTTTGTCAAAGGGGGGACTCAGACTCCTCGAGCCCCGTTTCCTCAACCACCTCGCATCACGAACGGAGGAAAAACCTACAGACAGATGCCATTGTTTGTAGGAGGAGAGGAATGTTACTACGTTGATCCTCTTACAGGGCAGCGGGCTAGTAGGGACGAAGACTGTACTCTAGGAGCCGCCTTGGAAGTAGATCAGAGAGGACCATACGTAGAGGCTGAAATAGCGGGATGCCCTACAACCTTTTTGGTGGATACAGGGGCCACTCGATCTACGTTGAGATCTGCGGTAGTCCCGGGTCTGCCAATGTCAGGAGAAACGGTACAGGTGGTAGGAGTTGCGAACAAAAGGATGACAAATCTCTTGACCGAACCAGTGTCGGTGAGGATAGGGAATTACAGTGACGAACATCAGTTCGTGATCTGCGATTCTAGTCCTGTGTGCTTATTAGGGAGAGATTTGCTGTGCAAACTGAATTGCACGATACATTGCACACCAGAAGGAGTAGAAGTGCAGACCAATGATGAGGACGCTGATTTTAAAGTTGTAAACTCAAGGGAATGCGTGGAACTTTATCCCACCTTAACAGTGGAGGAGCTTCCACAGGACCTGAGGGAGAAAGTCTCAGCTGAGGTGTGGGATTTTACTGGGGAAGAAATAGGATTGATCAAAGGAGTAGAACCGGTAAAAATCTTGGTAAGACCCAATGCTGAGTATCCAAGAACACCACAATACAAGTTGACACCGGAGACGATCGCAGGAATAAAGCCCGTGATCGAATCCATGATTAAGCAGGGAATACTGAAGGAGATCGTGGGAAGTCCATGTAACTCCCCGATCATGGGTTTGCAGAAACCTAGTGGAAAATACAGAATAGTACAGGATCTTCGAAAGATTAATAACATTGTTGTCTCATGTTGTCCAGTGGTACCGAATCCATCAGTGATATTGTTTCAGATACCGTTCCAAGCTGAATGGTTCACAGTGATAGATTTGTGTCAGGCTTTCTTTTCGATACCGTTAGATGAAGAGAGCCAATATCTTTTCGCTTTCAAACTGGAAGATCGCGTTTTAACATGGTGTCGTATCCCTCAGGGGTATACAGAGAGCCCATCGATCTTTAACCAGTTATTGAAACGAAATCTTGAGAGTCTAGTACTGCCCAAGAGTTCAGTTCTGGTCCAGTACATAGACGACCTCCTTGTTGCGTCAGAAACTGAGGAAGCTTGCAAGGAAGACACCATCACCTTGTTAAATCACTTGGCTGAGAACGGACACAAGGTGTCTCCAAGTAAGTTGCAATATTGTAAGACTGAGGTGCAATACTTGGGCCACAGGATTGAGAAGGGAAAGCGGAAGGTGTCTCCAGACAGAATTGAGGCGATTATGAAAATGAACGCGCCTACAACACAAAGAGAAGTCAGGATGTTTCTAGGCATGGTCGGTTATTGTCGACAGTGGATAGCAAACTTTTCACTGAAGGCCAAACCGTTACTGCAACTGACGCACAAAGGAGTAAGTGATCCGGTACCATGGGACAAAGATTGTTTGATGGCGTTTTTGCAGCTGAGGGAGGACTTATGTCGCGCCCCGGCTTTAGGAATGCCAGATTATAAGAAACCTTTTTTGCTTTACTGCTGTGAGAGAGAGGGATGCGCTTTAGCGGTATTGGCACAGGTCCATGGAGATGCGCGCAGGCCAGTGGCGTATTTTTCGGCTACATTAGATCCAGTAGCCGCAGCGTTGCCCGGATGTCTGAAATCCGTAGCTGCAACGGGTGTCAGCATTGAAAGATCTGAGAGCGTAGTTATGGGTCATCCGTTAGAAGTGTATGTACCACATTCTGTAGAACTGTTAATGACAAGGACGAAGACTCAGCATCTGACGAATAGCAGGCTCACACGCTACGAGCAGGTCATATTGGCTGCCGAGAATGTGACCCTAAAAAGATGCTCTGTCTTGAATCCTGCAACTTTGATGCCACTTCCGAACGAAGTGGAAGATGAAAACTGTACAGAACATGACTGCCTCGATGTGACTGAACTATGTACCAAACCGAGACCTGATATCGTAGATGAGCCATTGACAGACCCAGACGAAATTTTCTTCGTTGATGGTTCATGCGTAAGAAACGATGTCGGTCAGCTGAGAGCAGCTTATGCAGTATGCACGATTACCAGAGTTATAGAAGCCGCTTGCCTGGAAGGAGTACACTCCGCACAGGTAGCTGAAATTGTGGCTTTGACTCGTGCTTGCTTAGCAGGCGAAAGACTTCGAGTCACTATATACACCGATAGTCAGTATGGATTTGGCGTAGTTCATGATTACGGGCAGTTGTGGTCTCAAAGAGGTTACATGACCTCCTCGGGTTCTCCGATTAGGAATGGAGAATTCGTGAAACTTCTGTTAGAGGCTTTGCAAAAACCAATGGCCATAGCTGTGGTCAAATGTGTAGCTCATACAAAGAATACGGATTTTGTATCATTAGGAAATAAATATGCCGATGAGGTAGCGCGTTACTGCGCAGAGCAGGGATATTCTCACACTGATGCAAAAGTGGGGGGAATCCAGGAAATGACTGAATTGACCATGTTATTAGATACCGTAGATACATGGGACGAATTGAGAGCAGTACAGGAAAATGCACCAGATGATGAGAAAAAGGGCTGGGAAACAGCTGGGTGCGAGAAAAGTGAAATGAATTTCTGGGTGTCTGCCGACGGAAGGGCAGTATTACCAAATGAACTCATTAGTCCGATGTCAAGAAAATTGCATGGATCAGCTCACATAGGAAGAGATGCTATGGTAAGAGTATTCAGGCAAACGTGGTTTAACCCTAAATTTAGAGTAGCGGCAGAAGCAGTGTGTCAGCGATGTACGATCTGTCAGCAACTAAATGTGGGTAAGAGAACACCAGTTACCTTGAGTCACATAGGAAGGTCTGGGGGGCCTTTCAATAGGATGCAGATTGACTTCATAGAAATGCCTCCATGCAACAGACTTAGATATGTGCTAGTGATTGTTTGCATATTTTCTAGATGGGTCGAGGCTTACCCTACACGTAGGTGCGATACACTTACAGTAGCAAAACTGTTACTTAGAGAGTTGATACCGAGGTTTGGGGTGCCATCCTCTTTGGAATCGGACAGAGGAACTCATTTCAATAGCGAAGTGGTGAAGATGCTGTGTTCAGCTTTAAATATCGATCAGAAGTTACACTGCAGCTATCGACCGGAAGCTTCAGGGATCGTAGAGCAAATTAACAGTACTATCAAGTCCAGACTGGCTAAAGTTTGTTCATCGACATCCCTGAGTTGGCCAGACGCACTTCCAGTAGTTCTCATGAGCATACGTAGCACACCTGATAGAAGAACAGGCCTCTCTCCACATGAAGTGCTAATGGGGAGAGCTATGAGGTTGCCATCGATTCCGACTGCAGCGCTAGTGAACATCACAGACGATTTGATTTTGGACTACTGCAAGGGACTATCTGATGCCGTAAATTCTGTGTCCCTCCAGGTCCAGGCTGCAGAGGTTCCATCAATACAAGACTTGTGCCATGACCTGAGTCCAGGGGACTGGGTCCTGGTGAAGAAACACGTCAGGAAGAACTGCTTAGACGTGCGTTGGCGAGGACCGTTTCAAGTCATACTTGTAACGAATACTGCAGTGAAGTGTGGAGGGCTGCCAAACTGGATACATGCCTCACACACCCGAAGAGTGCCAACACCTCCAGAAGACACAGCTCCTCTCTCGGATGAGAATCCGGCGGGAAGCGGAGAAGCCATAGAGGGGGAAAGCCAAGCTGTGGAGGTGAGCGAAGAAACTGAAACTGTGTTGGAACAGGGCGACGAAGGTCGGGACACTAGCGAGACCGAAGTCGTCTCAGGAGAAGACAGTAACTGGGAGACCGAATCAGAAACTGAACAAGTTGAGAGTGACCAGGAGACGGGTCCTGTAACAAAGAGCGGGAAGAGGGAAAACAAAGAAGCTAGTTGGCCGGAGAGAAGGAAAAGGCCAACTTCGGAAAGGAAAAAGGAAAGAACTCTTGCCCCGATCGCTGAAGAATCGGATCAGGAGGAAGAGACGACAGATTCAGGAACTGAGAGTCCACGAAGATCAAGGAGGGTACGTGTGCCCTGCAGAAGGTACGCCACCCCAGAGTGGACTTATCTAGCAGATGTATTGGGGACAGAAATCTGGGAGAGTGAAGAGTGTGAAGGTAACCACTCTCGATCCAGTCGTGACAGTGGAGATATGGATGTTGGCGCCTGGGCTTGAGACTGAGGGGTTACTGACTTTCACACTTCCCCGACCCCCACGTTTGAGTAAAATTCAAGATTTGGTGTTAAAAAGACTACAATTTCCAACAGTTGGTCAGCAAATGACCGAAGAAGAAGAAAAAGTTATTCGTTTTGAACTGTTAATTATTGTTGTGAAAGCTGCAGGTCCGACAATAATTGTTGATGCATAAAAGACTTTTTTTTGTACGTATGTTATAAAGAAGAAGATAACCTAGCGCCGAGTGGAAAGAAGAATAAAATTAGGGATTACATTTAGAGGACGGAGAAGGGCTAGGGTTGTCTGCTGCTAAGAAGAGAAAAGACATTGTGGTGAAAAAGATACCTGTTGATAACAAGCACTTTAAAGACTGTGAAGGCAAACAAGTAACCAAAGACTGGAAAGAGAACTTTCGCTGGAGAACGAGGGACGCTGTTTTGATAACATGGAGAACGGCAACCTAAACAGAAAAGCTAGATGTATAGTAGGTACACTTATAGCAATAGTGATTTTTCTCATAATCATAGTAGTAACGATATCTTACATGACAGGCCATGAAAACGATAAAAGAATAGCGAATGTAAAAATTGTAACGACTTTGAAACCTGCTCTTGTGGGAAAGAAGGAGGAGAGCAATGTTATACGTGAAAAGGCGTTACTTGCAGATGAAGCTCGTAGATTACACATAGACGAGTCACAGGGAAACTTTAGGTCAAATGCATATGCCAAGTTATTGTATGAATACATCGATGCCATGGAGGCCAAAGATTGCTACGTTTGTATGCAATTGCCGGCTTCTGTAGACGAAGGCATTAGGTATCACCATCTCCCATTGACTTATGGGATCACATGTAGTTTACTGCTTAGTATATTTTATGGTAGAGAAGGATTTGAGTACTACTTTTCGAATTATGATTCGGTACTGCCTGAAGTTCCGAATTATAAGCAAATGAATAAGTGGGACTACTACAAAAAGGAAGATAGACTAGCTAAATTCTTTCTTCCTTGGGATACGTTAGATACATCATATGCACGTAGAAATAATCTGACTTGCAAAGTATCAGAAGTAGAGAAAAGGTTTATAGCACAAGTAGATGATCGATGCAGACGGCAGAAGATTCTAAAAATGTCAGGACAATGGAAAATAGACTGGACGGAAGAAGAGAAGGCACATAAAAAGAAAGGTAGTAATGGTCCAATAGCATTGGATAGAACGCAGAAAGGAAAGTTATGTTTAACTCGAAGCAAAACGTATTATGAGAGTGAATTTGTAGGTGAAGTTAGTTGTGAGCACTCTTTTAGGTTAGAGTACTACACAAAGGATTTTATGAAAGGGATGCAAGCTATTCCGAATGTGTATTTTGTATGTGGGAGAAATGCCTATGTAAAACTTCCAGATAATTGGTATGGTTCGTGTTACTTGGCAATTGTATTCCCCAAAATATATCATGCAAAGGATTTGGCGGTCATAGAAGGAAAGGCTTCGAGGAGAACGAAAAGAGAAGTAGGAGATGCAGAAGTAGTAGGAGATGTATTTGGAGCGATGTTTCCATTGTTAGGTTTGATTCTTAACGATGTTAAGATTAGAAGGTTAGCGACAGTCGTGGATAGATTGTCTGCCAGCACTGCAAGATCTTTAATGTTAGTAGAAGGTGAAATGCAGTCGATTAGAGCAATGGTATTACAAAACAGACTTGCTTTAGATGTAATATTAGCAAAGGAAGGCGGAGTTTGTAAGGCTTTGAAAGTTCAGGAATGTTGCACTTATATTCCTGATAATTCAAAACCACTTGAGAAAGTCATACAGAACATTACACAGATTCATCAAGAAATTGAAGATTTATCAAAAATAAATGTTTGGGAAAAAGTAGGAAATGGAGTAGGCAAGGTTGGAAGTTGGTTTGCTAATATAGGCAAGGGTATAGTTTGGTACATTTTAAAGCCTGTATTAATAGTAGTAATTTGTATAATTATATTATTAGGATTAGTAAAATTGTATAAATGGTATAGGTCGAACGAGTTACAAAGATCGATGAGAGACCAAGAAAGGAGACTAGCTGTTTTACAAGATCAACAGTATAAAAGTCTGAGAACGCTTGAATCGATAAAAAGAGGAAAAGATGTAACTAGTTCAGTATAAACTATGTATTCAAATTGCTTTTAGTGATGACTCCTAAAAGTCATCAAAGGGGGGAACTGAGAGAGCGCAATTTGAACGAAAAGTATATAGTAGCCATATTTAGACTTATATGTTATAAACGTAGGAATGAAACGCACATCGTAATGTAAAGTTGGCAACTATAGCATAAGGGCCAACGAATGTGATAACATGGGATAGGAAATGTAAATGTATTCACACGTTAAAATGCATTAAGTTTAGAAACCCCATATACATGAAGGGCAAATGTATAGAAATGTGTATAAATGCTTATGAAATATAGAGCGTGCACAGTAGAATTCGTGTACGTGTGTAACTTAAAATGTGTAACTTTACATTGAGAGAAGCGGCGAGGAAATAACGTGGAAAGACGTAAACGTGGATAAATGTATAAGAGAACTTACATAAAGATGTAACCAAGGAAAATGCATAAGTTATGTTCTATGTAGTCGTATTCTATATAAGTATATGTCTAATGTAGAATGTGTTTAAGTATAACTAGGGCTTTTTGTTAAAGTACAAATATATGAATGTAGGCCAAGGATTATACCGTAAAGAGAGTTTCTATAGGAATGTTGGAAGAGCTTGGGTCATTTGTGTTTCTAACCTGACTGACCAAGAGTTCGAAGGAGCATAATCACATGAATGTAATTTAGTGGTCTTGTGAAGGTCGTAAATAGTTGATGTGAACGTGAGAGCCGAGAAGTCTAGCACTTGTTAGATTTAAGGTGACAATGCCGGACGGAACTTGTTGTTCGAACGTGAGGAGAGATATACGTTGAAGTGGACTATGTTTTGACAAGACCATTCATATGATCTAGAAGGTTAAGAAGTGTACAGATAAGTTAAGGCCTTGTCCAAGTTCCTATGACACTTGAGCTGAGAGAGTCAATAAATGTCGACGATGAAATGATGAAGATGACATCCAAAGGAGAAGGGTCAACTTAACGGACGACGTGAAGAGTGGACCAATGGAAGAAGCAAGAAGTTGACATCATCGGGGGAAATCCGTGGTGGGCGTCAAGGGGCGTTCCACTCACACGATGATTGTGTATTTTAGGGACAGCACCCCGGGGAGGAGGTAGCAATTGGGAGATTAGGAACAGCGAGACGAATTGCTCAGAGCAAGGGCGAGGGTAGATGCCTTGAGCAGATGCGCTGAGACATCATAGCGCAAGGGAGCAGTAGGCCGAGGACCCTTAGAGAGCAGATGGGTAGGCAGATAGGGTACTGCTTCTGAAACTTAAGATTTCCTTTAGAGGCTAAAGAGAGTTTGAACTTCTTAGGGAGTCAAATTGCTGACACCTTTTTAGGGAAGAACTTGCGAAGTAGGGTTGTCACATAACATAGAGTAGGGACAGTTTTAACTTAATTATTGTTTTGTCTTACTGCAGATGACGCAGAAGGAACCACTTCACACCGAAGCTTAAAGCCACTGATATTTTAATTAATTTTGTATTGTATACTTTGAGATTTTATCCCGAGTGGATTGTATTGTATTCAAAATTAATCTTTATATATAAACTCTTAAAACTTCATCAGTTGTAAGTGGTTCATCAGAGTGGCGTCAGTTAATGGGGTTTGTCTAACCAATGCGGGGGTGGTCCTTTCCTCAATGACAGATAAGAGCGATCCAAAACAGATGAATGGGATTCTTTATTAAATTTATCATAATCATAAATTGATATCAAAATCCCGTTCCCCGCACCATTCAATTAAGGAGGAGCTTGTTGTGTCTCGATTAACTCAGAAATACTCAGATATGGAGGTGGACAATGATTGTCTAAAACAAACACCTTCTCGAAGGGCAGGTCAAGGCACCAAACTGGATTGGCCGTACCCTCATGGGCCAGGGACAGTCTTAGGAGCAATGGACCATGATCCGACAGCTCACGTCACAAGTACTCCGCGCCTGTCACTACTGAACTAAGTTGTGCCAAATAGAGAAACATGTCTATCCGTGTGTGCAAGCAATATAGTGGTGAAATGAATGGGAAGTCCTGTTGCTGACCATTTTGCAACCTCTCTACATCAAGGATTTCCCAATGTCACATCCAGTCTAAAATGGCCCTCTTGAGTTCACAGCTGCCAACGTGCCATGTAGTGGGGAGGTGGATCTATCCATCTGTAAGTCTGTCACACAGTTATAATCCCCTTCCAAGATTAAATCACCTGCCCTACACTTGAAAGGGGCTTAGATAATTGATGGAGTAATCGAGTCAGCTCCTGGTTCTGGGCATATGTGCTCCCCAGCATCACTTCTCTACCCAGTAGCCTGCCTTTTACTATTACATATCACCCCTCTGGACCAATAATTCTATCAGTTGCATTAAAGTGGTCCCCAGGCGAATCCACAACAGGGCTCCTGTTGAATAGTTGTGAATTCTATAATGTGAATAGATGCCCCCATCATCTCCGGGGGGGACGGAGCCCCTCTTCAGTCGTGCGGTGTGTTTCTTGTAGCATAACTATGTGTGCAACTCTACAACATATGTAACTATGGACATTATCATGTTTAGCTGGGAATCCCATGCCTCTCATTCCAGGACATGAGTTTTAACTCCCCGGTGGAGGCAGTCTCAGTTATCACGGTAGTGGTAAGTATGCCTCCTCTCCCATGGTCACCCATCTCAATAACGGATACGGCCCCTGTATCAGAGCAGGATCCTGGAACACTGACCCTTGGACGTTTAACAATATGTCCCACTCCGCAACTCCCCAACCCGAGGGCAGCAGTGCAACTGCCAGCCACTCAAACCTGCAAACAAACAAAAATGTTTTGGGTATAATGCCGCCTCCAGCTTATCAGGCAGGGCACTCTATTATGAGGGGGAAGAGTCTAGAGTAAAACAAAGCCATAGATTCTGTCCCAGCCCATCTCTACTGCAGAGACCTGCTTCAGCTAATCACACTCTACTTCCCAAGATCTATAGGAGAAAGCACATAGATCACTTCATATCATCACAATACTCTCATGCATCCTGCCATGAGGTGTTTGGAGGGGCCCAGTTCGCCACCCTTAATGATTATATAATGTCTTCAGCTGAGCAGGAGGTCACTTTTGGCAACTGTGACTCACTCCCAGTTGAGTGGTCAAAGTCCGATGCCACCTTTTTCCGAATATGTGGTGGCATCTGTATCTTGATCTTGCTTCTGAGGAGTGGCGATCTGCACCACTGCCTGCAGTCCTGCCTTCCTCCCATCTTCCATTTGTGAAGTTGTGGGTTTTTGTAATCATGTTTGTTGTCATGAGCGCCTCTGCCTCTTCTTGGTGGAGTTCCTTATGTCACGGGTGCCTGATTGGGGTTTGCCAAAGGTGTTCCCACTTTATAAGCTTCAAGCCATGACCATGTTCCATCTGGCGAGGCACTGAAATGGGTGGCTCCATCAAGAATAATTTGGAGTTTCGATGGGAACATTAGGGAGTATTGGCGATCTGCTTCTTGAAGTGCCCTTTTGGTTTCTGTAAAGGATGCTCGTTGTGCCTGTACCCTGGCCATAAAGTCCAGGAATAATAATATTTTACTGTTATCTAGTAGGTAGGGGCCATGTGTTTGGGCCTGTTATAAGATAGAGTCACAGCCTCTGCAGTAGAGGAGTCTTACCACCACAGGGTGAGGTCACCCGGGCACAGGTGATTGAGCAGGAACCCGGTTGACGCTCTCTATTGTAAAGAAAAGGGATAGACATTCCGTTGCTATTTCAGTTCTCAGTCATTTTTCCATAAATGCAACCATTTCCCGACCTTCAGCCCCCTTCGGCAGGTCCACTACTCTAATATTGTTGCAGTGGCTGCGCCCTTCGGCATCCTTGGCATGCCGCCCCAGGTCTGCGACCCTAGCCGTAAGGTCCTCTAGCTTGGAGCTTGTCGATTTCTGTTCTTTTTGAAGCTCCGCCACTGAACACTCCACTGCTTTCACTCTGTCTGCCAGCTTATGGTGTTCTGCCTGTAGTAACCCCAATTCCACTGAGACCTCTCCAATGTTTTTGTTGTAGAGCTGCCTTGGTGCCAGCAATGGCTGCTAGCACTTTGTCTAGGTGTAGGTGGAGCGAAGCTTCTGCAGACGTATCTCCCCTTCTTCCTTCTCTAAGTGCTGTGGGGAGGGCTCTCTTGTGTTGTACTGTGTACCTCCCATCTTCTGCTTCTGCCTACGCTTCATGACATGCAAGTTATACCATGCACGTCATGGACCCTGCTTCGCTTGTCCCGATGGGCCCCAACTGAGAGTATGGGTAGGAACCTCAGGTTACCTATATGACAACACGCCCACTGGAATATAACAGGGCTCTGAGAGGTCTGAGTGCCCAAAACCTCTCTCATTGATTACTCCCCTGGGTTCGTACCTCATTTTTAGCTCTGGTCTCCGGTGATCACTCCACCTCGGCCCTAGTCATTTTGGGAGTCCCATGCTGTGGGCCATCCACACTGAAGAAGTCCAGTAGTAGGAGGACCCTGATCACGTGTCTCTCTCCAGTCCTCAGGGTGTCTTCAGGGTTTGTTCTCCTGAAAGGGGATTGGGGCCAGCCCCACAGTTCCAATTGTGGTTCTTCTCACAGGGGGATCAAATATCATAGCATGCTGCTACCCAGACACACTGGGAGGTATAGGAGTCTCTCCATGTCCCCATCTTACAATCCTATGACTCCCAGCTGTATGGTCCAGCCGTATCCTCCATCCCGATCCAGCCCTCTCCAATGAAAGTTGTAGTAGAGTTCAGCCAAAGCCACCTGTGATTTGCTTCCCCAGTGGCACCTTCCTCACCGGGCCTCGACAGTGGCCCAACCTCCTGCGTCGACTCATCCCGTTGGGCTTAGTCAACCCTCCAGAGAAGCCATCGCTGCCCCTGTCCTGCTGCCAGGTCCATGCTTTTCTCCTTCCCCTCAAGCTGGAATTCGATTGCCAGGTGAATCTCCACCACCAGGTCTCCTCTCTTGGCCAGCAGCTCCGGTGAGCCGTGCACGTCTATTCTAGTCAGCTCTTGCCTAAGATGCGGGGTGTCTCTCTCGTCCACCACAGAGTCACCAATACTCTTCCGGGCCCAGGGCCCGAGCCCAGAAGAAGGCCCCAGCTCCAGACGTCCTCTGGGGTCTTGCTGCTTGTAACTCACCCTCGGGCCCACTGCTAGTTCTCTGTCGTGGTGTCTTCCGGGCAGCCTTGATCCAGCATCAGCCACATGCCACAGTCGGCAGTGGGTGCAGATCAATGGGGAAGATCCACTCCCCGTGCTCCATCTTTGATTGCCACTTCATCGGGGGTCTTGCTCACAGATCAGCAGGGGGCCTCATCTGCATTCACCCAAGCCCGATCTTCCCCACACCAGGCTCTCGTTGCGCCAGATCGGTACTATGATTAAAAGTTGCTTTTTTCCCTCACAGTAAAGCCACACTAGGGGCATCCCACTTCCTGGGATGCCGCGATCCCAGTCTCAGACTCAGAGAAATAAAGGAAAATTGCTTGGCCGAGACGGAGCTCCACTCACACACATCCGCCATGTTCGAGATCTCTGCCACGCCCCCACCACCACCCACTCCTATGGAAGAATTAATACAGATGATGTTCCAGCCTGAAGCCATCTCTTTAGTCTGGAATATTAACCCTTAAATACTGTATCTGATGTACCAGGTTAGTTGTTTATGATTTACTTGTATAAATATTTCTAGATTACATAAATCTTACAGCTTTACACACCAGATGTTTTGTTAAGATGTTTTTTATTGCAAAACCTCTGTTGAAATATCCAATATTAACCTGAGCTCAACCCCCTGGTAGCTCTAGCCCAGAGCAGGCAGATGTAATTTAGAGCAATTTGTGAAGTATTTATGCAGTACCAAAATAGTAATAAAGTTGAATTGCAAAACAAAGAAATCACAAACCAACTTGCAAAATAGAGAAATATGTAATGAATGAAATGAAACCAAAATGACAAAAAGCCAATAGGGGGAACAGGAGATATGAATGTGTAAAGTTTTAAGTAGGAATAGCGCAGAGAAGCACAAATTGCAGCTGATAGTCACAGTAGACCTAGACCTAGAAGCAATTTGAATCTGACTGCGATGGAGCGAGGGTCGGATACACTAACCAGGCTCATCATGGTGAAAGATAGATTTTACCTTTTGACTTTAAGTTGCAATCAACCAGAGGAGTGTAATTATAAAGCCCACCCCCAAGATCTCAGAATATGCAATTATGGAATTACATGGTGTCAGGCAAAGACCAAGAGCAGGCCTGACAGTTCAGGTTCAGTTGCCACTAATCAGCTGGGCAGTTGCAGTTAAGGGTCTTATGTAGCTTATTGTATCACTATAGTTCTAACAAGAGATCATCCTTATGGCCCTTGGAGTCCACATCTTTGTTCTGGGTAAAAGAGAGAGCAGGTCCTGTCCTTGAAGACTCGTCTCAGGTTGTAGACAGCAGGTTCTGTCCCCTTCTGAAATTCCTCATGTCCAGGAGTGTTCTGAAGTCAGTGGTTAGAGATGCTCAATTCATCAGTGTATTCCAGATACAAGCTAATGGATTGGAATGACTCATGTGCATGCACAAAGTTTCCAAAAGGCCCTACTCCAGGAACCATGAAAAAAGCATGAGATGCGTAAAAAAGTAGTAAATCTGAATCTGCGGATTCACTTCTTCGTGTGTGCCCCTGGTGCAGGTTTCCATGCAAATTCCATTGGGAATCATGACATTTCAAACCTTTGTTTCCTTTTCCTCTGTAGGAAATCCTCTGTGGCTGAGAATTCCATCCATTGTTTTCTCAGTGGGCAAAATATTCTTCCTAAAGAAGAAAGCCCTTTCCTTATAACTCCACCAAATATGAGGTGAGCTTTTCTCTCTCCCAACATCAGAAGGAAAGCTACACCAGCCCTAAGCTGAAGTAAATATCTTACTAATTCCAGGGTGGGAATGAATTGGCTTGAAGTTTGGAAATTCTAATAACTTCCATTTTTGTGGGTGTTCCAAAACATCAAATATGCTTTGCTGTGAAACACCCATTTTTCCACCTCTTTAGTGAACTTACAGCTTCTGAGATCTCCACACTTATACAGAGAACTCTACACCCATAAATTTGCTTATGCATGTCAGGAGTCCCTTTTTGAATGAGTAGAGGTGTAGAAAAGTGGGTGTGGGTGGAATTTGCGAAGCTTGGTTCTGCTGAATAATGTAGAATTACATTAATATTCTGCCAGATTCCGTGAAATTCCATGACAGGAAGAAGTGGTCCTTTTGCATTATGTTGATAGCGATTCCGCTGCTGGAATTAAAAATTCCTATTAGGCCTATAGAAAAACTAAATATTGTCACAAACCTAAATTTACAACCAAATTTACATTCATGATAGAGCCAAATATTGGGCAAGAAAATTACCCAAGCTTTGTGAGGGTATCCTTTCAGTGCAACAAATCAATAGCAACATAAAATTCCTAACATAGGAAAATAATTTTAAGGTAAATTTGAATTGGGGTAAACAAAGTTGCCACTCAACCATTATGTATGAATGTATAATTTTCACCTTTTACTAAAACAGTCAAGACATGTTATTCTGTAGGGTAGAACTCTGCAATCAGTGCATGTGAAATGGTTCCTGGCACAGACTCATGGCACACACCACATTATGTAAGTGTGCACAAGTTCAGAAGTTGAGGCCAGCAGCTTACTTCCACCTTGAGTGCAGGTACATTATCATGGAGTTGTATCTTACCCTCTCTCTCTGACAGTGTGTTTGAGCCTCCAAGTGACCTTCCAATTAGGGGTTGGGGCCCTATTTGAGGGTCATGATCTTAAGTCAGAAAGTGGATCCAACTATCAATGCAGTTTCAGCTTTCTTTGCTACTAAGAATACATGTAAGGTTGTTCTGGTACCTTGGTGGACCTCAAGGTAGCGCTGCCAGGATTTGAGCCAGGGAAGCCATTGCATCCTTTAGCAGGATACTGGGTCCCTGCAAATCTTGGGCTATTGTACAATTGCAGTCGCACCCGCCTCTGTTAAAATAAGGAATTATGAGACTCTTAACCCACATAATTTCCCATCCTAGCAATTGTAAATTGAAGGCCTCCACTAATTGACCATGTTCAATTATGGGACATGTGCTTGGCCAGTCTAGTAATTACATAGGGAATGTTGCAGCGCAAATGAGGCTTCACTCTTTTTTCAGTTCACTGGCAGAGAGCCTCAACTGTTTTAGGTCTTACAGAGGTTACTGCAAGACCCTTTCAGTAATATTGTACTGTTATGTAGCACCATATATGATGCAGTTTGCAAATACTTGCATCACTTGCAGAGGTGATATTGGCTGCCACATGGTAGTACATCATGCATGTGGAATGATAAAGAGGACATCTAATCTCCTATGCCTCATTTACCCTTCATTATTCTTCCACTGTATCCATAAAGTGGAAAGGCACAGACAAGGCCATCATTCTCTATTGGCGAGTCAGCTCCTTTCACATGTTAAGCACATATCTTACCATAACAACTATGGATCTATCCAACAATAGTATTTTCACTATTAAATATTTCCATTTGTCTGTGAATATTAAATGACTAATAATATGAAGTGTGAAGGCAAAGTAATAAGCACAATGCAATTTCGTATTGTATAAATAGTTCCACATTTTCAATATCTGCAGTGGCTCATAACTTTCAATGAGGGTTGTATTAAAGAGGTACGCAAGGCTCAAACACGTGTGTCTCTACTACGCAGCCCAAACTACAAATGTAACTTGTGGAGCTCTTGTTCTTCACTCTGTCTCTCACAGAAAAAAAAGATAATACACCATCCAACCTGAATAGGACTTGCAGCGTAATACACTTTCCCATGCCCCCTGACATGAAGATTGGCAATTGTTGACCTTATCGACTTTCTGATTACCATTCTGTCCTTTTCCGTCACACATTCAGATTATCTCATCTTCCAGCAATTTATGATATGGAATGAACACGAGTGGAAATCAAAAATAGCCTTGAGAAAGTTACTGTTAAGTAACGAAACACGTGTCGGCTGCTCGTTGCATCTCTAACTCTGGATACACCTATGGAAGGACACGTTTTGCTAAATTTGTGCTGATTGTATTGACAACTTTGTGGAATGGACTATGTTTGTTTGAATAGGAAAGAAATCTACAAGATCAAATCATTCTCCTTTTTAATATTAAATTGTGCAAACAACTTGGCTACTTTTGGATGTTCTCTTTGTGGCTATTTTCTCTTTAAAAAATAATGGATTACCACTGTGGCAGATGCATGAATCTTTAGCAAAGGTCAGGCTTTAGACAACTATCCTCATGGGAGCACTTGCGCCCATGAATGACACTAGATTTGAGTGCCGAGGTATCGCCTTGTGGTACAAATGTAACTTAACCAAGCATTCTTTTACCGCACATGACATTACCACAACATTTTGTGGTAAAGGCATGACTGGTAAGGGTGTATGCGTGTCTAAGTTTGCCACTACTCTGACCCTCCTCTGCTGCCCTAAGCCCTAAATTTAAAAAAACATAACTGCCACCCCTGCCCTAAGCACTAAATTACAAATCCACTACCTGCTCCCTGCCGTCAGCCCTTAATTACAAACCCCCTACCTGCCCGCCACCATGAGCCCTAAAAACATCCCATTCCTTAAATGCTCCCCCAAACTCAGCCCTTAAAGCTACCCCAAACCCCTAATCCTTGCCTGAGCCCTAAAAACGTGCCCCTCCTTAAAATTACCCGGACTCCCTCCCCCTTCCTGAGCCCTAAAAACCTGCCACTGACCCCCCTTCCAAAAGCAACCTATTCCTGCTTCGAGTCCCCGCCCATCCCAAACAAAGCAAACACAAGGAGATGATGGACGGAGCGCTGAAACCTTTTAAACACTCACCCCCAGTCACAGATCTGGGTTAAATCCATCATAGTTCTTTAGCTCACTTCGCCACCTCAGTTCAGACCCAGCTGTATGCAAATCAGTCTTGACCCTGTGCCTCATGGGAACAGTCCAACCCGAACTGCCAAGCCAGGTCTTCCCTGAACCGGAAACAGGCATCCTGGGAGCAGTTTCAGGGTAACACCCCTCATCAGCCAGACTAGAACACATTTGCTTAACCACACATATGCGTCTTTAAGGCAAATGCATTTTTCAGGCAAGCGTGGTTATGCTTGTGGGTTTCCGGAATGCATGGCTCTGGCCATTAGTTCCGGATGGTTCCGGCCAAAGAGCACTTTGTTCCTCCATGTAGAGGAGGTGCCAGTAAAGAGTATTAACCTTTACTGAAGAGTAGCACTTTGGTGCACGGATATAAATGTATTAGTGTGATGCTAGTATACATTTATTTCCCACGAAAGCACATTTGTATACAGTAGTGCTAGTGGATTAAAAGGTGGATGTAACTGGGTATTTTAGCATCCTACAAAATCCACAAGATTATGGATGTAACTGGGTATTTTAGCACCCTATAAAATTCACAAGACTAAGGGCCGGATTTAATGTCTGGTCCATGAAGTGCAGTCTGTCAAGATGGCAGAAGAATTTACCAAATTTAGAGATGACTCCCAGAGCAGTAGCCATCGCTGTACATTGAAAGGAACCATCATGACAGCAATACTTTTCAAGGTATAAAGATTTTGGTAAACTCCACAGTCAGTTTTGATGGGTGTTCAACAAACCTTTCTGAAAACCAAACACAAACAACCACACAAATTGGGAGTTTTTTTCCTGGGTGTGGAGCTCTTGTTCTTCACTCTGTCTCTCACAGAAAAAAAAGATAATACACCATCCAACCTGAATAGGACGTGCAGCGTAATACACTTTCTCTGGCAGCCTTACTGTCAGGGACTCAGAGAAAGCTTTGTATCAACAAACTCACCAGAGCTCTGTGGACTGAAAGCGCAGGGTCTACGAAGTTCTAAATGTGGTGGGTGGGCCAAGGGTTTGGCGAACAGTGTATTCTATTACATTTGAGTCAGAGTATTGTCCCACCAAACTATAAATCAGACAGTAAGGGGCCCATTATGATCGCGGACGGACTTGAGTCCGTCCGCGATCACTGAGTAGGAAGCAACCTCCGCATGGCCTGCGGAGTTCCCTCCTGTGCAATTAGGATGTGACCGCCACCATGGCGGTCACATCCTCTATTTGTAACATTGCGGCGGGTGTGGCTTAAAGCTGCACCCGCCGCAATGTTAAAAATGCATGCAATGCATTTGTATGCAGAAAGCGACAGGCACCGTGCGGTGCCTGCTGTGGTGATTTAAAGTAGGGGTGGGTGGAATTTTTTTACAATATACAGTGTTATAGTTTATTAGTTATGTGTGTTTGAGTATATCATGTGTAGTAGCAGGTGTTGTGTGAAATGTAAAGTATCGCATTGCGAAAGGGGTGTTTTTTTTCTAGGTGCTTTTGCTCTAGATTCTAAGTTTTACAGAGGATGCATGCTGCTGTTTGTTTGTTTTTTAAGGAAATGTTTATTAGTTTGATACAAACAAAATATTTGTAATCCTTTTCTTAATGTTTTGGTTTCCTGGAATGTTTCTTTTTTCATTTTATTTTTCAGGTTTTTATGGCTCTATGCTAGAGGACATTGGCAAAGTATATATTTTTGCGCAGTTGTATTTTTCAATTTTTTGAGGGGTTCTTCACTTTTTAATATTTGATTTGTAAGGAACTCCTGTTGGATAACTTTTCTTTGGACAAAGGTCTGAAGCTACAAAACTGTATGTAATTTTTTATAAATGGGTGGTAAAGGTCATTTGTTTCTTTGCATTTAGATTTTTGCATATGAAATGTATTGTTTTATTTAATATGTGTGAAGATTTATATGAACTATGGGGGTCATTATTGGAAGAACGGAGGTTTTTTATCAGTAAAAGGGTGCACTGCCTGTTTATACGCATATGGTTTCAGAAAAACAAGAGTTATCTGGTGCTGTACGGCGAGTGGACAAACCCAAACCACTCCTATGAGTAAGAACACTACTCCTAATAAGTAAACGGTTTGCCGCAGCACTCAATAAAGTAAAGTAAAGACGTTGTGTACAATGACAATATACAAGCATATTCCATAAAACCAATTTGACAGAAGTTGACAAGTTCCACAAGATGAGTAAATCTTGGAGTCTTTTAATGAAGATTACAGCCAGCCGACACGTGTTTCATCGCCTTCGCGATTCATCAGGGCTGAAAACAAACAAATAAGTGGCATATAGCATGTTCTTTGGACAAATAAATTACTGTACCAGACCATGCTGTCTGGGTATTATATATATACAGTAAATGCTTCCTCCAGCAGTGAACATACAGTGATTTGTTCAGGCTTCTTTTTCTAGTGCTATCACAAAACATCCGTGTCGAATGGGGTGTCTATAGTCGATATTAAATACAGACGTGAGTGTCCGTGATAGTGGTTGTGAAGGGTCTGTGTGGGCGAAGATAGTACCTCACTGTATGCATATAATACCCAGACAGCATGGTCTGGTACAGTAATTTATGGGGGTCATTATGATGGGGGGCAGATCGCCACCGCCAGCGGCGCTCCGCCTGCCATCCCAACTTCATTTGCTCCTGCCATATTATTATGGTGGGGTATCGCGGTGGATGGAATGTCTGTCTTATTGAGAAATCCCTCTTCTCAATAAATAAGTTACTAATACAATTATGAATACACCAGTAGGTGAAAGAGCACCTATATAGTGCTTTAAAAAAATTAATGTATGCTGCAGTTTTATAAAATACCAATTTTTCCGTATAGAACTTCTCCGAAAAAAATGGGACATTAGACTTTGTTGAAGAATGTATAATTAGTGACTAAATTACAAACACAACTTACAGTGTCACCATGACCATTGTGTTAATATTTTATGCAATTCTCATCATCTCAACTCCACTCCCATCAGACACCAAACCCCATTCAGAGGCCAAGCACCTACAATGCGTAGCTTCCCCTGTAGCTAACCCTTCATAGATAGCCCACCTCTTGTGGGCAACAAATCACTCCTGAGTGGGAAAGTACCTGCTTCACACAGTATGTGTTCCTATGTGAACATTTTAATTGATAGCCCACTTCATCCAGACACTTAACCCTCAAAAGAGCCCAAGCAAGTACTATGTATAGCCTTCACCCTGTAGCATAACATTTGAAAACACCCAACCTATTATGATCAATTAACGAACCACTAGTCTTCAGGTCCCTACTATGCACTGTTTTTGCTCAGTGCAAAACTGTTTATGGAATAGTACTTTACATACATGCTGTACAAGCTATAGAAAAGGTAATCTAGATGTACCTTGCTAAATACTTTTCATTTTGAAAGGTGTGTAGCAGACTGTCACTTTTCATTGGATGGTATCATCCGTGATGTCTTTTTCTAAAACTTTTTTTATTTTATGCGTAGTAACAATGTGGCATTAAATATAGTATACATTGATTACAGGTCGAGTGGTAAACAGACTTTTCATGATGTCAAGTAAGTAATACACAGTAAAAGTTACAATTCGAGGTGGCCAAATAATCAAAAATCAAACAGTGAAAAGCAGTCCCTATAGTCAGACCGTCAAGCAGCAGAAATAATACATTTCACATGGCAGATCTTATCTCAAGATAATACATACAATCACATCAATAGAAAACTCCCTGCACAATGAGGGAGAACCCCTTTGTGCACTGTGAACTATTACATCAATTCAGCCATCACCATTAGTTGAACAATAACAGAAAACACAAAACCCAATTTGGAGGAGCACAAATGTACCCAAAGTATAAACAATCAAATATTGTGGTCCATAAACAAATCCAATCCAGATGCAAGCTTCTTTATAAATTGACCATCTTCAGTCTCTTTATTAATATGTCACTTTTTCGTCAACGATTGTAGACCACAGTATCTGGGAATAGGGTGTGGCTGGAAGGCATGCTCTCTGTTTAGCAGCCTTGCATAGTGAACTCAGAGAATATCAGGACTAGATGAAGAGCATGACCTAGGGCCTCACCCTTCACACATATCTTACTAACATTGCAAACTAACTGGAAAGAAATTATCAAGTGTAGGAAAGTGCCTCTTTTGGCATGGTTAGCCCCCAATGTTTGCCTGTAACATGATGTGATTTCGAAATAAAGTGCCCTGGGTCCCTGCTAACCAGATTTCCAGTGATAGAGGTCTTTCCTAAAACTGTACCAAATTTGACACAAGTTCAGAAATGACTGTAAGTCCCTAGTAAAAGGTACCCCTGGTTGGGACTGAAGAGGGTCCACTAGGGCTACAGCATGGATTGTGACACTCTGGGGACTCTTCACCAAGACCAAGAAAACTGCCATTGCAGGCTGCATGTCTTGGTGCAGAGAAAACTGAAGCGTGGCGCTGGCACAGGTCTTCCTTAGAGGGTCCCACTGGGTCCAAAAGCTCTGCAGTGCTAGGCCCAAGCTCCTGGGGCTCAGTTCCCTCTGGAGGCTCCAGGTCTTCACCCTGAGGAGAGGAGATCAGGTCTGGTGTCTGCGGGGAATCTGGTTTCCAAGTCTTCTTGCTTTTTCTCTTGGAAGGTTGAGCCATAATTTCAGGCTCCAACACTTCTTTTTCACCCTGGGCTCTACGCTGTGCTCTTGTTTTCACACATACCAATTTAGGTATACCCAGAATGCTGTGTGGATTTTTCTTTCTACCTCAGCCCATGCTGAGGACTCCAAATCATTGCCAAGTAGACACTTTAAAGGGATCGAAGAAGATACCACCACCCATTTGTGTCCAGTAACCCCTCCCAATTCAAAGGACAACAATGCCATTAAATGTACCTAGAACTGATTATCAGCACTGAGGACTGTTTAGGTCTATCCAGGCAAGTATTGGTTTGAGGACACCAGTTGCGCAGTCACAATGATGACACTGGGGGCACTATCTCTAACAGCTTCACTCTAACCCCGATAATATGTGGCTGTTGTGAGTATTTATTAAGCATGGGCAGATTTTGCGAATCTGGCGTTTGCGAATTTTGCGAATTTGCGAACTCGCAATCCGCAAAATCCGCGAATTCTCGGGAATTTGCGGATTTTTTTTTGTGTTCGCAAGGATTTCTGCCAGTTCGCAAGGATTTCTGCCAGTTCGCGAGGGTTTTGTACCAGTTCGCAATTGCGAACTTACATGTCGGCTCGCAACGGTCACGATTATGTTGTTTCTACGTCTGGTTCATCATCACAGGTTCCCAGAACCCTCTGTTTCACCCCTGCCACCCTCTGTTTCACCCATGCCATCCTCTGGCTGCCTGCTTCGACTGACATGAATTATTTGGGGTTGATTTATTAATGTGTCACTGTTTTAAAATTCCAGTCTGGCACCTGCTTCCTTATCTGTATTTTGCTTTCTGTAGCAGTGCAATTTTTTTTTCCAGGACCTTTGTGGCCTACTTGTAGCTATTCTATGAGCCTGCTGTGAGGGTCAGAGCAGGGTCATATAATTGTTGCAACTAGCAACTGAACTCTGGAGGGGCCCTTGTCAGGAAGCACTACAGGGAATGGTTACTAAAGATGAGTTTGAACTTTTGAACCTGCTGAATGCTTTTTTTGTGTTCGCAAGGATTTCTGCCAGTTCGCAAGGATTTCTGCCAGTTCGCGAGGGTTTTGTACCAGTTCGCAATTGCGAACTTACATGTCGGCTCGCAACGGTCACGATTATGTTGTTTCTACGTCTGGTTCATCATCACAGGTTCCCAGAACCCTCTGTTTCACCCCTGCCACCCTCTGTTTCACCCATGCCATCCTCTGGTGCATCAATGCCACCCTCTGGTTCATCATCACTGTAGATTATGGGGGGGGGGGAAGCAAGCACACCTGCCTGTTTCAACTGACATGAATTAATTTGGGGTTGATTTATTAATGTGTCACTGTTTTAAAATTCCAGTCTGGCACCTGCTTCCTTATCTGTAATTTGCTTTCTGTTGCAGTGCAATTTTTTTTTCCAGGACCTTTTGTGGCCTACTTGTAGCTATTCTATGAGCCTGCTGTGAGGGTTAGAGCAGGGTCATATAATTGTTGCAACTAGCAACTGAACTCTGGAGGGGCCCTTGTCAGGAAGCACTACAGGGAATGGTTACTAATGATGAGTTTGAACTTTTGAACCTGCTGAATGCTTTTTTTGTGTTTGCAAGCATTTCTGCCAGTTCGCAAGGATTTCTGCCAGTTCGCGAGGGTTTTGTACCAGTTCGCAATTGCGAACTTACACCGCACGCAGCAAAATTGTATCACCAAGAAAAAAAAATCCGCTGCGTGCGAATTTGCGGATTTTGCGGGAAATTCGCGGATCTCGCGGATTGCGTATTTACCGAAAATCCGCAAAATCTGCGAGCGTAACGGATTTTCCGCCCATGCTTAGTATTTATCCAGATTACTGGGCCTGACAGCCAGGGTAGCTATATCCACCACAAACTCTGTGACTAGAGTTGTCTCAGTGAACACCTTGACATGATCAGGGCCAACTTGTGATCCTATCTGGAGATTTACTATTGCATTTACTGCAGGTGCACTAGAGGCATTCTTTTTTGTTTTTACAGCTAAGGTTTCCAGTTTAGTCTCCAAGGGACAGACAGACATGACACCAAAGGCCAGATGTAGGCAAATAGGTTTTGCCGATTCTAAAATACCAAATTTTACCGATTCGGTATTTGAGAATCGGTAAATCCTACGTAGGTAATTAATCGGTAAAAAATACCGAATTGTTAAGATTCAGTATTTACCGAATCGGTAATTACTGATTCGGTATTTGCCATTCATTCCTATGGGTCTGGAGGCCCATAGGAATGAATGTCAATTACCGAATCAGTAATTACTGATTCGGTATATTTGGGAAAAAGTCAAGGGTGGCAGGGTATCACTTTGACACCCTGTTGCACCCCTGATTAGTGCTGGTGTGCACATGTGGCATACATGTCTGTCACATGGCACAGGTGTAAATGCACCTTTATGCATTTACATAGGAATTCCTTATTTACCACCAACTAATAGTTGGTGGTAAATAACGAATTCTTAAAGCACAGTGCTTCCTGCATCTCATTTACCGATTCGGTAAATGATGATTCGGTAAATACCGAATCGGTAAATACTGATTCGTTATTTACTGAATCGGTAAAATAGCCTCCTACATAGGAAAAGGCTTTTACCAGTCGGTAACGGACGATTTCGGCCGTTACCGACCGGTAAAAGCCTACCTACATCTGGCCCCAGGCCTTTATGGGATCCCAGTTCTTATCCTGGTACCCACCCTTAGACTGTGAAGAGTTTTGGGGTCAACACTCCTGTACAGGCTTTTGGTGGCCTTTAAAAGGCTCATTTTTGTTTTTAACTTTTTGGTCACCATCTTTCCTGTGGCGGGGTCTTTTTGGCTCTTTGTTTTGGTCACCCACACCAGTGGTAGTTTTGGTCATCCTTGTTTTGATCCATGGTCTGCCTTAGTCCCCAACTCTTGAGAGAGTGGACCTAAGTCTACCAGGAACAGATGTAACTTCTATTGATAATAATTACTCAACAGATTGCATATCATGATTAAATTGTAAAGCCCATCATACTCATGCACATGGTTACCTTTCAACCAGCCACCATATGTCTTAACTGAAAAGTCTACAAAATTAACTGCAGACCGACTCTTGATTTTTTGAGTCTCCCTGGATTTGATTCTCTCTTCTTCAGTGATGTGTTCAAAGCCCTCAATCAGTCCTCTAGCAGGGTTCCCTTCATGAGGTCATAAGACTTAGCTTCTGTCTCATTCAATGTCAGGAGTCTATTCCTGCATTTTCCTGAGACCAGTTCCCATAACAGAGAGCCCTAATGCTTATTGGCTACCCTTCTACTGATGCAAGCTCTTTCGAAAGTAGTAAACCACTTGGTGATGTTATCACCATCTGTATATTTTGGGGTAAAAACATTCTTCTCTCTCCCCAGGTGTGAAAATACTGCCATCAGAGATAGATCCTGGGCTCAACTCTCGTCTCTGTTTCTCTATGTGCAGCAGTTGAGCTTCTATAGCTGGCCCACTGGCCAGCCTCCTTAGACCAAGATCCTCCTCTGAGGGAACTTCGTCTTCTGAGCTGGGGGTCTCTGCCACCTTCTCAGTGCTGTTATCATTCTAAGTTTGTTCCTCCTGGAAACCACCTTCATTCATTGGATGATCTTGCTCCGATACCGCCAACAGCTTTCTGAGCTTTGCAATAGTAGCATGAGCCCAAGTTTTGATATCGTACTCTTCACAGAGAGCCATTCAGTTAGAGTATGTCATCTCTATGTAAGGTGTTTTGTTGGGTTCCTGATCCTGTGGGTAATTCAATTTTACACTAAAGTTGAAGCCTTTTTGGAAAGTTAGAAAAATCTTAACACTTTTGGTCCTAACTAAAATACAAACTTTTCAATTCTAATAACTAGTTGCAGAAACTAAGCCAAGGCCCTTACAGTTATTTTTACAAATTTGGAAAAAATAGACAAGTTGAAAAATATAACTAGCTGAAGGCAATGTTGGTATTTATTCATGTGGTCACTTATTGACAAAGTAGTAACAGCAACTGCAAAGTTGATGGCACCACCACTGATCCACCAATGTTAGAAGTTGGATCTCTATATAGTGTGCTATAATGAAGTACACTGTGCAGAGAGTCCAACGAGACCTAGGCTTGTATACAGAGGCAAAAGTAGATAATATAAACGCTCTATTTTTGGTAGTGAGGGTGAGCAGTTTGGTTTATCAGAGGGTAGTGCTAAGCATGTGTTGTATTCACAGAAGCAATAAATGAGACACAGACTCAAAAATGCATCTGAAACACATTTTCAAATATAACACTGATTTGTATATCAGTTTTCAGACCAAGAACTTCATTCACATGTAAGTATTTATTTTGTCACCAAGGTGATGCAATACATTAGCTTTAGGACTAATACAGACTCTTTTCCATATTACATTCAAAACAGCTTGCAAAGATTCAAGTAGATAATTTGGAAACGTTTTTAGGAACAAAAAAAACTTTTTGTTAACTCTAGCATATTTAAAGATATGAGGAGAGTTTAACAGTGTCAGATATGCGTTTCTCAAGGTGAATATATGTTCTTTGTGCCTTGCAAGTAGGATTATGTAAGTAATAATGTATTTTGAGACTTGTCACAAACAATGAAAAAGGCAGAATGTGAAGAAAAAGAAAGTAGAATGTGCTACTTCAAGAACAAAAGCTAAGGTTCACATGAGTGACTTCTAAATAGATTTTCTGCAAATAATTGTGAGTAATTAAACAGAAGTGTGAAAATAGAAATGTAGGGGCTCATGCCATCTTCCTGGATATTTTTAAAGTGTGACACTTATTTATAAAACATGTGTGTACTGAACCCTATGTAACCCATCTTCTCAGGTATTTCGAGGTTTGGGAAGGTATTCTTATTTTTTGTATTTTTTTATTTTACTGAAATGTATGTAACCAGTACAATCAATCTAAACTAATACAATTCACGTATGACTCCTGCATTATGCAGTTCTACTGAACAATGACAATTCCATCATATTGCTCTAGTCAGTGTAATATCAACAATCTTTTTAGCCCATGAATATTAGTAAAGCATAATGGAAATTATTGCATGCCAAGGTAAAAAGCAGATTAATTGACCAACTTGTCTGAACATGAGTTAAAAACCATATGTGCTAAATGCTGCCTGTCTGTGGTGAATCACATATGTTATTTGCCACATGATCTTTACCACATGCAAAAAATAGTGCATGTGCTAATTAACACCCAAATACAAGTAAGAGAACTCATTGAAAGCCTTCAGCAAATATCACCACAAAAAAACCTGCAGTCAAAATCAGGTTGTAAAAATTCCTGAAAATGAGGGTAATGAAAGAAAAGCTGCAAAACTATACAAAAACATAAGACCAAAACAATAATGTAAGAAAACATGGTACATGCACTGCTTGAGCTCAAACATTGTCCTGTATGTCACTGACGCCGTATCCCTTACATAGAAATCCTCTTTCAGTGGTGTACTACATAACATGCCTACAGGGCCGGACATGTCTTTTATTCTACCGGGCATTTACCCAGTGGGCTGAAACACTAGGAGGCTGTTTTTAAAACCCCAGAGTCAGTCTTGAGGTCTCTTTTACTTTCTCCAGCTCCCTAGGGTCAATTTCAGCAAGCACTAGGAAGAATTCATGGGAAAGAGAGAGAAAGAGAGGGAGGGGGAGGGAGGGAGGTAGAGAGAACGTGGTAAGAGAGGAAGAAGAGAGAGAGGACAGGGAAAGAGATACTGGATGGAAATGGAAAGAATGTGAAAAAAGTTGATGGGAGCAGGGCTGGTTTGAGTATTTTTGCCAGAACTGCTTTTCGTTCTGCATTCCAGGTCTGCATAACTGCTTATGAAACTTTGGAAGCCATTTGCACTATGTTACCTTTTACCTTTCTTTGAAAATTGACAATAAAGTTTAAAAAGGTACCGAGAGTAGAGAATGAAACCATTTTCAAGATCAATTTTACACCACATTTCTGTGAGACAGAAATGTCGTACTCCTGGGATTCCATGACGGGCAGGGGAGGAAAGAGGTTCTTCTGGAATTCTTTGAGAATTCACAAAAAGTTGGAAATGTACTCCATAGATGTAGGACAACAGGAATACATTTCAAACTGTATGACGGACTTTTGTGCATCGGGTCGAATGTACACATAATTTGATTTTCTGGTACTTTGATGTAGCGTACTTCCGATCCTTTTTATCGAATTAAATCCTTCCCTCTCTTAACATTATGATAGCAGTGTGTCCTTTAAAATAATCACTGAGGACCATGCTTTAGGATAGACCTATAAAGACCCAAAACGCTGTTTTCATTTTGAATACAATCAAGCTCTTGTCATCTGCTAAACACATTAATGCAGGAATAATCACCGAGATGGGTGAGCCTTAGCAGGCAGATAATGCCAATCTGAAAGCGTAGAAGAGCCTGCTACATTTCTGGAATACTTCATTATACGGTAAGTACCGTTAAAAGATTAATTACTCATTCCAATCGGATTAAGTATGTTTTCATTACAACTAGCTGCGTAAAACAATAAGAGTTTAATTGGTAGGTTGAAGAGAGCATAATGGTGTTACCATTGCCTGTCTCCAGGGGAAGCGACCCTGTTTTAAATAGTTCGAGCATTTGTTCGAAGTCTGACTTGCTCCGTTTTTTTATGTAATGCACACATGCATGCCTTGCTCTTGAGAGAAATGACTATTAACAGAACTATTACAAATCGTGATTCCGCCTGAATCATACTTGGCTGACCAGGACAATGCTTCTGCAAACGTATTCTCATCATTTGTACCTGTTCAATCGCATTTACTTTTGTTTATCCATGCCTAGGGCATTTTTTCGAGTTTGTGAAGCAGCATATCCATCAAAATGTGGCGGTTTTACAAGTACCATAGACTATAATGCACTCGAGGTACAATAAATGGGACCTCCCTCAGGTTTGTGACAGGGTACCTGGTCCTCCAAACTCTAATATAAATCTCCTAGGGGAATATTTACTATGAAACTGCACCTAAACAATGATTTGTGGTGTTTTGCTTTTTATATGTGTGCTGCACAATGCAGCACACATTGGAATTGCAAAAACAAGGAGAAATAAAGCATTTCTCCTCATTTCACCATGTTAAGACCCGGTCCTAATTTTGGTGCTGCCCCATATTTACGCCAACCTTGTAAATATGGGGCAGCGTCAAAATCAATGGGTGTTGTAGTGAAACACCCTCCACAACACCCATTACCCACCACTTTCATATTTAGGCGCCCATTACGATGGCGGACGGAACAGTAAACGGGACCAACCTCCAGAGGTGCGGCGGTCCTGCTGTGCCCATTAGGATGCGACCGCAACCCTGGCAGTCGCATCCCGCATATTCAACACTGTGGCGGGCGGTGCTGTAAAGTAGCAGTCGCCACAATGTTGAAAATGCATGTTGTGCATTGGCATGCATAATGTGACAGGCACCGGGCCATGCCTGCCACCTTGTGAATGCCAATGGGCCCCCAAAGTAAACTCTGCAGGCCTTTCCATGGCGGAGTCTCCGCCATGGAAGGCAATAAGCTGCACACATCATAATATGGATGGTGGTGCCTGCCAGGCACCACCGCCATATTATGGGCCTTTTCTGCCCGGCAGGCAATCCTGACGATTGCCTGCCGGCGGAAAAGCGGCGGACTGTCTTCCGGTCCCCCAGTGTACCCCCCGCCTTGCTAATGTGGCGGGGGTAAATGGCCGTCCAGCAGAGTGTTTTGGTGGGCTGATAGCCACCACCAGTAGGGCGGTGGCGATCCACCTGCCATGATAATAGGCCCCTAAGTGTAGCATGAAAGGGGGCCTTATTCCCAATGCGGCGCAAAGCCCCTATTACCACAGAAACGTCAGAAAAAGTGACGTTCCAATGGCGATAGAGGCTTGTAAATATGCCCCCTAGTTTGCAAGGAGTTTACACTGAGGTTTATACAAACTGTGACATAAAACTGTCTGAGTTGTGTTACGAATCCAAATAAAGATGGTGTGTATTAATAGATTGATCAATATATAGACACCTGAAAGCTTATTCCTAAAATGGAGTCATTGAAAGCAGAATAATAGTATTTAGCGACCCCACAAGCCATGTACGAATATTTTGTGACAGCAATCGCAATTTTCTGCCCTCTTCAAAAGGGTGTTAATGCAATTGCAATAGGGAAGGGGGACCCTTCCCCTTTGCAAATGCAGAGGAAAATATTTTTTAGGGGCAGGCATTGGTCCCAGGGAGCCCAACCTGCCCTTAAAAAATGAAACGAAAATGTTTCATTTTCATTTTTTTTAAATGCATCCTGTTTCCGTTAAGGAAAACGGGAAGCATTTTTTAAAAAATGCTTTATTTAAAAGCAGTCCCAGACATGGAGGTCTGCTGAGCCCAGCAGGCCACCATACCTGGGAGGGCCAGCCATTCTCAATGGGGTCGAAAATTGCGAGTCCCTCATGAATATTGATGAGGCATGCAATTTGCGACCGACAAAATAATATGGTTGTACATCTGGCCCAATATGTTTGTAAACGATATTTAGCAAACAATATTTATAATAAATGATATTCTGGCAACAATATTCTGATATCATACTGACTTTGTGCATACAGAAGATGGCAGAAAAACAGATCTAAGAGTAAATTGCACTGACAATTTACCCAAGCGGGCCTCTCAAGGACAGATGAAACTTTCATTTATGTGCTGCCTAAGAGTGAAGGTTGGGTATAATGCAGAATGGATAAAGATGCAAGGGTGGTTGTGCATGAACCCCTTGAAATCTGGATTTTTGGAGGCTATTGGAAGAGTGGTGGGAATGTGAGCTCATGGAAAGCGAAAAAGTGAAATACGCATAAGAGCAAAATATGCAACTAAATCTCCAAGCCCAAAGTACAATGGTCTGGTCACAAAGCAGTTGTTAAAAATCATCCATTGTGCATCTTGAAGCCCCCCACAGTGATAGAGGAGGGCTACTTGAGAGATCAACAGCTACAAAGTACAGATGACAGGAGTGATGATGCCGGCTAAAATTACAGGAGTGATGATCGCAGAAAGAGCACATACCTCAGTATCACCTTTTATAATTTTCTTCTTGATTTGACTCTCCTGATTGCTGTTGTTCAGCTCAAGGTAAGTTAGCTGGCTCCAGAGCCCCTTGTGACATGTTGTGAGTTTTGTGTGCTTTTGACTTTACTTGCAATTAAGTGTGTGCTAATTCATGGTGTGTAGATGTTTGCAACTCTTTATAGTCGCAACATTATAAAGTGTGCTTTACATTTTAGGATTTATACATACGATAAATGTGTATATCATAATATATTTAATATGACATAATAAATTAATGGCTAACACACAAGCGTGCCTGGACATTCATATCTTATGACAACTGTGATAATTGTATTGTACTGTACTGCGACTCACTCCATACCTCTCTTCTGAGTTAGAACTTGACTGCCCATTCATGCATAACCAAGGAGGCCTAAGTGCGGTCTTTTTTACTCAGGAAATCTTGTTTTTGGAACACTGCACCTAGGGAGCCTCTGTATTCTCTCTTTTGAATTGTTTAGTGGCCACTGCATCTGCTTGCCCCAAAGACCCTGACAAATGGCTTAATAATATTGCTGAGAGGGGACCGCCAATTACCATTAACCTATTGTGTTTCATCTATTACTAGGAAGGTAGAGTAGGCTCACTAAGTTGGGCAGAATGAGCATGGTGTGGTAAAAGAGAATTCTTGCCAATTAAACCTTACTCTTTGTTTCAGAAATTGAGATGAAAGCAGAGAAAACCAACAATATAAATAGATCAGATGGCGGAGATATACAGGACCACTGCCCATCAAGGCTCTGTGAACAAAACAAAGAGCTTTAAACTGGATACGTTTGTTTACAGAAAGCCAGTGAAGAGCTCTAAGTTGGTCCAAGATATGAGTGCATTTGTTCAAATATCCTAGAAGGCAAGCTGCTGTGTTCTGGACGGTCTGTAGACACTGAACAAGGACTTTTTTACACCTAGATATAAAACATTTCCATAATCCACATGTGATATAATTACAGCCTGGATGTTAGTTTACTGGGTCCTAACAGACAGAGACCAGATAAACTTCCTCAGGCATCTGAGAAAGCTAAAGCATGAGGTTGTCACCATATTGCTCTGTCAATCAAACTTAAGATGGTTGTCCAGCCAAATGCCCAGGTCTTTTATGTCAGCACAGGAACAGGACCTAATTCTGTAGGCCATTATTGCAGCCAAAAAGGTGGGCTGATTGCCTATTAGCATAATCTCCGTAAATTTGGATGTGCCCTTGTTCAAATCTGATAATGAGCTACATGTTACCAAATAGGAGATTACAGAGAAGCCAAACGCTTCCACTGTGTCTGTTAAGATGTGCATATATCCATTGAAAAGCGTGGGGCTCAGAGGTAAACCCTGGGGCACATCATACCTAAACTGTCTCACTCATAATGTGGAGGATTTACATACTATCTGAAAAAAGTGATCACTCAGAAAAGAGGCAAACCGGTTTAGAGCTATGCCCAGACCCTACACTCCTCAAGTCTCCTAAGTAACACCTGGTGCAACACAGTGTCAAAATCTGATCTAAGTTCCAGTAGAATGAGGGCCGCCATCCCTCCCAAGTCAAGCTTGGCTTAAAACTCTTCCGTAAAAAGTACAGACTCAGTACAATGGCCTAGGTGAAAACCCAATTGAGATGGAGGAAGATAGGGATGTTGCTCAATATAGTCCTAGAGCAGGCATTAATATGTTTTTCTAGAATTTTCACCACAAAAAGAAGTACGAAAATGTTCTCAAGTTTAGAAGAACCAAGAGTAGGCTTCTTCAATTATGGAAGAATCATTGCATGCTTTCAGGTCAGGAGGATCATCGCCGTGGTTAACAACAAATTGAATACCCCAAGAAAAACAGAATACTCATGTGGGAGCAGGACTATCCTGCTTTCATACCCTTGAGGGAGCCGGTCAAGAGGAGAGCCCAACTTCATGGATTTGGCCAGAGCATCTAATTGCTGTTTTCAAGCAATTTAACATTTGGCAGTGATTTCCTCTTGCCAACAGTTGTAAGGGGCTTCCCACATTTTGAATAAAACCCCAATAGTCCTCCTCTCGAGCACGCTGAACGAATGGGATACTGTGAACTAGTCATCATGCCCTTCTGGACATGAAACTTCTTAACCCTCCTGGACTTCAGTATATCCTGTGGCAAGATCCCTGAACAGGGAAGTAAGCTACTGTTCCTAAAATTTATAGCACAAATTACCATTGAATCCCTATCAGGAAATAGGCTACTCCAATTTCCCGGAGTTAGCTTGAGGGTGGAGGCAGCTATAGGAATAAGCTATTCCAGAGTGCTAGGAGTTTCCAATGACAACCACCAATTTGAGAAAAACTCTATTATCCCTAGGCTGAAATCCAGGAGATAGTAAGCCTCAGGGACCTCCATATAATGTTCGTCTGGAGGTCTTCAACTATCATCATGCTGCATTCACCCATTTTCTACTTCTGCTCCGCCACCTAAGGTGTCAAATGCTGAGACTGGCCCTCCATCTGATGGTTTTGCTTGTGAGGCTGCACATTTAACCTATGACACCAGACCTCCGGAGCTGTAACACAGCACAAATCCTCAACAGTGGCATATGGATGTGCTTTGTAGGAGACACTAGCAGTGAAACATATTGTTTTTCTTTTCAGGATCTACTCTTGGCTTGACCGGGTTTTTCCAAGAGTATGAGTCACTTTGCCAACTCCTTCAGAGCACATTATCGCAAAGAGTTTGCTCATGTAAATACACAGTGGTTTAGATGTCATCAATAACAATGAAAAGACAATAATGCTCCCAACTCTACAGGAGTGGCAAAGTGGGCTATTTTAGAATAGGAGTGACCATGATAAAAGTAGAGCTCAAGCAACAATTTACAAGATTTTGAGTATTTACAAACAGTTTGCAGGTTGCTTCCTTCTATGTAAATACACACATATTTATTCCTGATAGAAGCTGAAGAAAATACCTTTCCAGAATGAAAACGTAAAGGGGACATGCACATAATTATTACAGGGGGTGTAGAGGAAGATGATTCTAATTGTTAAATGATGTTCTGATGGAGAAAAAAAGCTTGCAGTTCTCTGTGTGTATGGTTGACAGTAAGTACACCTGGAAGTACATCTGGAAAACAGTTTACATAGATTTTTACCTTGGTTTGGGTGAATCAGCAAACACATACATATTTATGCAAATATCTACTTAATTCCAAGATTCAATGGTGTAATCCTTTTCATTTAGTTTAGTGAGTATGAGTGTCCTGATTGTTATAGATGGGGTTGTATTGGGCTGGGTGAAATTGAAGATGTGCCTCAGGAAGTAGCAAACTATAACTACTAATACCCAAAATACATAAACAAAACCCAGTAGGAGTTATCGAGTGGGTTAGGCATAGACTTTATCCACTTGGAGATGAGGTCCTTCTGCATCTCCCATCATTCTGTACCTTAAGGCCTCCACTTGTGTGTCCAGATTAAGGGAGATGCAGCGGGGGATCATTTGAGGTCCATGATGCCTCTTGATATACACGAGTAAAGGCATAAAACCCAAGTAAGGGGTTCCATGAGATGGTGTATGTTCAATCCATTTGATGACTTTAATTGATTCTGTATATGTATTATGAGTATTAGTTGTTATATTTTGGTTCTTCAATTTCTAACTCTATGTAGTTATAAATACACTATGAGGGTCGGGTCCTGAAGAATACCTAGAGCACCTTCATTTTAGGGCATAATCTAGGGTAGAAACATATTGACTTTTTTCCTATGGTTGTAATAAACCCCTAAAGTTTATATTATACACAGTAGGGACCATATTAAAAGAAGCCAGCCGACCAGGAGATGGTTTTGATTTCCTCACTTCTATTCCCTCTGATCTCTTTTCAGTTACACCCACACCAATAACATCATTAGGGCTTTCCTTTCTTTTAAACATGTTAACAGCTCCTCTATTTTTCAGCTCAGTAGCACTTATTGATAAATGTTTTTATTGATGTGAGGAGGAACTCTATGATAAATCATGCTATGCTTTGGGTGGGTGAGAGCTTACATTCTATTGAAAAATTGTATATCTTTTGAGCCTGAACTTGAAATCCAAGAATGGGATTTACCCCCTATGCCTTTTTGTGGTTAGTTTTATGTGTGTTTTGTGTAGGTTTCCCCACTGAACAGTGCTATACTGTACTATTCTGACTGAAAAGTATCTCATACGGGTGTGTGTAATAAACATCAAGGCATTTGCGTACAGTGTCAATTTTATATATAAGCAAATCTGGTAGTCAATAGGGAACAATTATGTGGCTCCTGCGGCCAAGAAAACACAATGCTTTAAAGAGGTTACTTCTCTGTGAACTAATTTAAGTTAATTGAAAAGGCAACTATATGATATCAGTTGAAAGACAAACCTAGTAGCAGAACGTGGTGGCTCCATTGCCTCTTATTTCCTCATGGGTAACAGAAGTAGATTCTTCCGGTCTCAGAAAGGCAGTCAAGTTGACTCCAAAATCTTTTGTGCCCTTATTGACAAGTCGGTCAAAGCATGGGAATACTTCTGGATACAAGGTTTCCTGTTGACTCCTTCTAGAATGTTTTCACTGTCTTTTACCTACTATAGATTTATGGCGCTTTTCTACAATAGCCAAAAATAAGAGTAAACTGTAAAGAAAAATCGTGTATACCTATTTTTTCTGATCTGCTGGCATGACGTTATCCACTAAAGTACGAAGGTCTATGGAGGGTATACAGTTAAAATATCGAGTTTTTATTATCGATTTGCATTAATATCGATTAAAAAATATAGAATGGACACAATATCGACTGGACAGAATATAGACTACAAAAATATCTAATAGGATAGCATTAATATCGAATTAAAACATATAGAATGGACAGAATATCGAATGGACAGAATATAGACTACAAAAATATAGAATGGACATATTATAGACTACAAAAATATAGAATGGACAGAATATAGACTACAAAAATATCGAATTTGAGGTAAGTAAGTTAATATCAATTTTTAAAGTGTGTTTTATGTTAGTATATGTTTGAAAAGTGTATATTTATTGTATTATTTTATTACTTAATTACTTTTATGGCATTTAATTTTTGCGTAATATAATTCTGTTGGAAGTAATTTAATTATAATTAATTAAATATGTTAATTTATGTATTGGTATTTATTTGGAATAAATTGTTAAATATTAATTAATTGATAATTAATTAAAATATAATTGGTAATTATTTTTAATTAATTAATTAATTGATAATTATGGTAATTTTAGTAATTTATTTTCAGAAGTGGGTTGTGGGTTTATAGGGGAATAGGGTGGGAAGTAATTTAATTATAATTAATTAAATATGTTAATTTATTTATTGGTATTTATTTTGAATTAATTATTAGTTACTTATTAATTGGTAATTAATTAAAATATTATTGGTAATTACTTAAAATTAATAGATTAATTGATACATATGTTAATTTTAGTAATTTATTTTCAGTAGCGGGTTGTGGGTTTATAGGGGAATAGGGTGGTTATTTAATTATAAATAATTAAATATGTTAATTTATTTATTTGGATTTATTGTGAAATAATTTTTAAATAATTATTAATTGGTAATTAATTAAAATATAATGGGTAATTAATTTTAATTAATTTATTAATCGATAATTATGTTAATTTTATTAATTTAGTTTCTGTAGTGGATTGTGGGTTTTTAGGGGAATAGGGTGGGGAGTAATTTAATTGTAAGTAATTCTATTTTTAAAATATTTTTTTGGTTTTATCAAATTTTTAATTATTTTCTAATTGTCAAATAATGTATTGTTAATTGGTAAATAATTTGTATTAGTAGGTAATTATTTTTATTAATTAATTTTTATTTGTATTTTTAATTGATTAATTACTATATTATATAAAAGTGTTGAGTATTTTAATTAATTTTTAATTGGTATTATTATTTATTTTATTTTTATTTATATATGAAGTATTTACTTTCCCTACTGTTGCACTCACTGGAGTGCAAATAGTAATTTTTACCCTTCTGCTATCCAATGCTTTCCCTACTGTTGCACTCACTGGAGTGGGAATAGTAATTTTTACCCCTACGCTATCCAACGCTTTCCCTACTGTTGCACTCTGTGGAGTGGGAATAGTCATTTTTACCCCTACGCTATCCAGCGCTTTCCCTACTGTTGCACTCTTTGGAGTTGGAATAGTAATTTTTACACCTACGCTATCCAAAGCTTTCCCTACTGTTGCACTCTCTGGAGTGGGAATAGTAATTTTTACCTCTACGCTATCCAACGCTTTTCCTACTGTTGCACTCTCTGGAGTGGGAATAGTAATTTTTACCCCTACGCTATCCAGCGCTTTCCCTACTGTTGCACTCTCTGGAGATGGAATAGTAATTTTTACCACTACGCTATCCAACACTTTCCCTACTGTTGCACTCTCTGGAGTTGGAATACTAATTTTTACCCCTATGCTATCCAACGCTTTCCCTACTGTTGCACTCTCTGGAGTGGGAATAGTAATTTTTACCTCCACGCTATCCAACACTTTCCCTACTGTTGCACTCTCTGGAGTGGGAATAGTAATTTTTACCACTACGCTATCCAACGCTTTCCCTACTGTTGCACTCTCTGGAGTGGGAATAATAATTTTTACCCCTACACTATCCAGCGCTTTCTCTACTGTTGCACTCTCTGGAGTTGGAATAGTATTTTTTACCCCTACACTATCCAACGCTTTCCCTACTGTTGCACTCTCGGAAGTGGGAATAGTAAATTTTACCCATACGCTATCCAACGCTTTCCCTACTGTTGCACTCACTGGAGTGGTAATAGTATATTTTACCCTTTCCGCTATCCTATGGTAAAAATATTGTAATTTTTTAATTAATAAATTAATATTACGTTTATATATTTATATATATATATATATATATATATATATATATATATATATATATATATATATATATATATATATATATACATATACATATATATGTATTAACACATCAATTTGTATGTTTTTTTTACTTACATTAATTATTTATTAATTTTAAAGTTATTTAAGTATTTTAAGTATTTTTAAGTTCATTATATTTATTATTTCATTATTTTTTATTAATTTAAAGCATTTAAAAAAATTCGATATTTTGACTAACTATAGTTTTTTACATCGATATTTTTGATTCAAGAATTTTTTTGGAGATAGGAGGTCGATATTTTGGCCTTCTATATTTTTACCTCGATATTTTGGTAGGTCGATATTTTGGCATTCTATATTATGTCAGTGATCCCTATGGAGGTAATGAGAAAAGTAGGGAACAGAAGGAACTGCAACTAGGAACAATTATCATCTTTCAAGCAAACTATAGACACCCCTTTGCACAAGAACACCTTGATTGTAGCAATATATTTGGGACTATATTTTAATTTCATGTTTACATTAACCACTTCCTTAAAAGTTCTCTAAATGTTTACTGTACGTTTTGCAAGAATGGTTGTATTCATGCATGTAGTCTCCTCTCCTTTTTCAAAAGAATTACGGAATATTTTTGGAAATATATGAATTTGAATTCCAGGCCAATATTTTGATGAATGCTTAATGACTGTAAATAATTTGAAACTCAAGGGAGGCAAAAGCATTAAAGGCCAGGAAGTTTCCAAACAAAAGAGGGTCATTTCCCAAACAGGACAACAAATCATTTTTACTGCAACATTTTTTTAGGGATGATGTGGTAGAGCATTTCTGTGGTCAACCGGATGAATCACCTCTCCAAATGCTAGTAAATGATGTATGTGCAGAGGCACTGCAGGCCCCTGACGCTTATTAGATGAAAACGTGTTCCTATTTACTGGATGTTACAGTTTATTCAACCCGCAATGAAGTAGTTGGAATCAAATAGACTAACAAAATGGTTACACGGAGCACATTCATCTGGAAAACAACAAACTACGGGTCGCTGAATATGAATTGGTCATGAGGGGTTTTGTATTGCTGTTCACCGTGACCAATAGCAACTCATATAATGAGAGCATTTGTGCAAAAACCTACAATGGGACCTTTATTCCTTAAATCTAAGCATTTCTCGCCGTGTGCTACAAGTGTGACTTTAAAAACACAATTCCAGCTAATGAGTGAACAGAGCGCTGTTTCTTAGTTGGGTTTGTTGGGACTAGTGCATAGGCCCACAAAATACTATGCCAGATCAGTGGTTCTGAGCTTTTATTGTTGATTAAGTGAAACATGTCATGTTCTTTTTCATCCTGTTGCACTGTTGTTTAAAAGGTTTTTCTTTACTGAAGGATGCTCACACCACGTTTAAGTGCTGTGTGTAACATTGGGTGAAGAGGCTAGTTGAGCTTAACGAAAGTCAAAGTAAAGAGAGCAAGCATTGAAGGGCATATATAATCTGAACTTTTTTTAACCTTTCACCTGGTGTGGTGTCGTTACAATGTAAAACGGCAAGCCCTTCTCAGCAGGACTGTTAATGCTATCACCCACCATGGCTGCAATACATTTACTCTAACAGTAATGCTATTTCTGAGCAGAACTACCTTACATTTTTAAAGGGACAGTACCAGGAAAGAATTCTGTGCAGAAGCTAAGATCAAAGACCACTCAAGCTGGTACCTTTCAAGTGCCCAAACTTCTCCATATGTCTCAAACGTCTGACACAATCCCAGCATTGCTTTTTAGACTCTCTGGACAGTTGTTTCCATAGAGAATTGTTGGAAATAAGTCCATAGGAAGCGGCTCAGTGCACAGAGAGTTTAGTCTTTAAATGCAATGCCAAACCTCTTTGCGTTTCATTGGCTGTATGCTAAATGGCGTGTGCAGAAGGAAGCTAGAAACAAGTGTACCGTTGTTTATGTGGTTTGAGGTTGCCCATCGATTGCTTCTTTATATATTGATGGCTATCTTTTCTATTGTTTTTCCAAGTCCGGAGCTGGGATTATTTTTACACGTCATAATGGAGGGGAAATCACAGTTTAATAGTTGTAAAGGGTATTCGACTATAATAGTTATATGTTATTTCATTTCTTTGAGTGTTTCTTTTTTGGGGCACTTTTCATAGATGTTTTCTAAGAATGTGTTGTGGACTTGGCTGGTTCGTCACCAGTAAAGCTTCATCATCAGTAAAGCTTCATCATCACTTAATTTATTATACAATTAATTGTATTTGCCGGCTTGACATGCGTTTTTATCATTGTTGCTGTTATTTACATAGTTGTTTTTCTTTCCTTTTTGAAGAATTGTATCGGCATTCAACTTAATAATAACAAAAGTTAAATAGGACAATCCTAGGCAATTTAAAATCCCGAACCCTGAACACCTCTTGGCACATGTCAAACGCTTTATGGCTATATTTCACTTAAGTACAAATGGCACAAGAACCCATAGAAGACCTCCGCGGCTGTTCGCCAATAAATTTACCCCAGGTAAGTTAACTCATCTGAAAATAATCATGCAACTCCCCCAACCCCCACCTCCCTCATTCAGGCGCGGCCAGCACAGGTAAGAGCGGTGGGCCGGGCCGTATTGGGGGGGGTGGAAGGAGACAGGCGACGGGATAGGTAAAACTGAATGAAAAAATTATTGAAACGACTTTCCTTGCGCTCCCTGCATCGCTGAGTCTGAGATGTGGAGAGTGCACGTTAAGTGGTTTTATTATTTTTTTAATTTAATTTTACCTGTCACGTCATCTGTTCACCTTTCTACCCCACCCCGCCCCGCCACAGCTCCGCCCCAACAATCTTACCTGCGCCAGCTGAACCTGCCCTCAGTTCTAAGTTTTAGCCCCATAACTCTTCAATAGGTTTCGGTAACAATATAATTAGCCTTTGACCACTGTAACTGTGGGGGATGTGGCCTAACGGCTAGAGCGATCGACCCCGAAGCAGGGGAACCGGGCTCGAGTCTCGCTAGGGACACTCAACATCCTTTGATTCTGCAATTCACATAATCTCCCCATGCTTAACAAAAAAATAATGTGTCCGTCTGTAACGCAACTGGTGCTCATGTAAAGCACTCTGATACCTTCGGGTCTGGTTTGTGCTATATAAAACAAACAAAAAAAAAATTCACTGAGGCCCAGGGGATCAGGCGCCCTTCAGTTTGAGCAATATGTAATTAGTGAACTACTATGGTTGTAGGACAATCGCACTCCTGAGTGTATATAAAACTTCAAAAAATGTTCTATGCAGTTAAGTTGGTGCTATTCGGTAATCCTTTCGGGACTGAAGGACCAAGTTACAATGCAAAGTTGCGCTATCCCAAACGTGGGTAGCGACACCGGATGCACAGAAGAAAGAAAATTTCATGCGAGGTTGTTTGTGCGTTTGAAATAGGTTTATTGCGAATCAAGTTTTTTCTCCAATCAAGATGTTGTATTCACATCATAAAGTTTATGAGAAACATCAATCTTCGTTTCTTATTTATTCAATTCAAAAAATTCCCCACGAATTCCCAATGCATTTCGGGCGCAAGGCCCTTCGTCAGGGGATTTAACTGTATTCCTTCTAAACGACTCCCCACAGGAGCACCTATTCTGCGCACATCCACGGCCTACGGATTACAGGCCGAAACGAAGATTGATGTTTCTCATAAACTTTATGATGTGAATACAACATCTTGATTGGAGAAAAAACTTGATTCGCAATAAACCTATTTCAAACGCACAAACAACCTTGCATGAAATTTTCTTTCTTCTGTGCATCCGGTGTCGCTACCCACGTTTGGGATAGCGCAACTTTGCAATATGTAATTAGGCCAGAATTAGGATGAGGCATATATTTATCAAGCTGTTATGTCACCCTTCTGCCACTCAACTACTAAGATTTATCAAGCCATGCAAGACCACCTTGTGTGGCCCTGCGTGACTTGATGAATCTAGGGTAATGCAACGCAGTGCAAATCACTGCTTTGCATTACTCTGCCCCAGGGAGGCATTCCATGAGTGAGTTGTGGGTGTTCCATTGCACCCACCCATGGGTTTTACGCATTCTCGGATTTACCATTAGTGGGTGACCTGGGAATGCGTCAAAATATTCTGCCTCCCCAGGTGAGGTAAAACCATGAGGAATATCTTTAGTTCTCCTCGTTTTTTCCTCTTTCTGTGTGTGCCGCATTCTGCCGCACACATAGAAAGAGGAAAATACCTCAGAGGATTGTTTATGTACAGGAAGGTGCAAGTGTGTCTGCATTTGCACTAGGCATCACATTGTGACAAGAGCATGGAAAAGACAGGAATGTGCCATATAATATTAAATACGGCACAATCCTGCCCTCTCCCTATCATGCAGCACAGCAAGGTGGCTTGCTGCATAATTTTGTGATAAATGTGCCCCATAGTGTAAAAGTGCAGTTGTGTGTCAGTTTGCATCTAGGTATTCAAAGACGTGTAACAGGCTCAATTTATGGGAATGCAGGTCACCGGCCAACCCAGCACCGAAATAAAGTACTGAGGGATAAAAATCCGATTTCCCCTATGGTAGTATTAGTATTAGTATATGTGTATCTTTGTTAGCATGATGTATCTATATATTCTAATGATTCAGTTTCCATAAGGTCTAATCAAATCTGTTTTAGCTATGTTGGTAATGGTACACGGCTCGTATGCCCTGTTATTATCGAGTAGGCCGAGAACCACACAGACGCCATCTTTGCCCTGTCTGTGTCAGACCTGAGCAGTGATCAAGTGTTACTCTCCAGTAGTCGTTAAGGCCTCCGTTAGTTGAGTTACTGAGAGCAGCTGAATGCACACTATTCTTTCTCTGTCCTGGGACTCAAGGTCGCATCTGGCTTTGGGTGCGATAAGCGCATTCCTGAAGGTGCCGTGCCTGCACTCCCGGGCACTGGGACGAAAGGGAGTCACCCCTCCTGACCTTCCCCAATAATAGCTAAAGCAGAGCTTCGAACTAATCATGTGTGCCATATATGGTCTTTCCTCGAGGCCCAAGAGCCAAGCAGTATTTTTCCATTTACGGTGACTTCATGTGTTGAACTGAAAGTATATATGTGCTGTATTGACTATGAGCCAGAAGTCCTCTCCACACACCTTGAGGGGTGAGGATGGGAGAGGCTCCTCTATAGAGTATTTTGTGTATTAAATGATTGGACTTTCTACACTGCCAACTGGCTGGTTATTGGGTACATGGTATTGGGTCTATTTGTAAGTATAGATCCTTATGTTATTTTTTATGGTACATCAGTTGGCGACTCTGGTGGGACTCCGCGTTGGGGTCATCCTCCCGTAACTGGGGAAAAAGGACAGAGAAATGGGGAGCTCTGGTCGAGTGGGTGGACTGACCAGAGATTCTGACTTACTCCGCTCTCGTGATCAGGGAGCCCCAGTTGCTAGTGACCCTTCGCCGGAGTCCTATGGGCGTAATGCAGGAGCTGACTGTGTTGGTCTCCAAGAGTTGGCAGTGGAGAATATGCAATTGTACCTGCGTGCACCAGGTGAGTAAATTATGATTGATGTCTTTTGGAAACACGCTGTTGAGCAGCGCTTTGGTTGCAGTTAACTGTATTGGATTTGTTGGTTGGGATACCATGGAGAACTTTGGGGGTCTGATGGGGCAGCATTGTGGCTGCACAGGTAGACGCTCCATGGACTTGTTTGGTGAATAATAGAGATACCGATCAGACGCCTTGGTGTGGCACGTGTGGTGCGCACCCGGCTGGACTGCTCTCGGAAAAACTTGATATTGTACCTGGGTAGCCAACGAGACATATCTGGAGCGACGCTAAGGCAGCGGGCTTAGCCAGAATAGTCTCGAGGGTGAACCAGGAAGATTGTGGGATGGTCTGTAGGTCGGTCTGTGGTAAATCCCTGTATGGCGGTCTCTTGGTAGTCCCTGGACTGCCTGATTTTGGTATCTGTTGGTCTGAAAATCTGCATTGATTGGTTCTCCATGAACGGGAGTTGACGGGCTCCATTCTTTGGTATTGAAAATGACATGTCGCTTTGAATTTTTCCTTTAAACATGTTTTAATCTGTAATGTCTGGTTTGAAGTTTGATTGGTGAATGAGGTGCGAGAATGCATGAACATGGCCATGTTTGAAAGACTGTTTTTCTGAATGAAATCGAACTATCAGTGAATAAGAATCTCGTGCTTTAGTAAATTGTGTTTCAGGTGTTATTGTCGCCGAGAGGGCCCTCGAGTGGATCAAAGTCAACCTGCCCCGCCAGAGGAGAGTCCAAGTCATGATATGTATGTTAAACATGGTCTTACACCTATTTTGTTTAATAGATTGTGGCATAAATATACCAAAGATAATGTGGAATTACAATGGCCTTTAACGGGTCTTTTGATGAGAAAAAAATAAATTACCTGCAGGATCGGTTATTTTCTAAACGTAGTCGACAAGCAATGTTTGATTCTTTGAATAAAAAAGAAGCAAAGCGCAGGCGCATTAGGGAAGAGAAATTATGCAAAAATGAAAGGGGGCCAGGCGATCACACAGAAAGCCATAGCATATGATAAAGATCAGACTGAGAAAATCTTGATTGTGTGAATAAACAACACCGGTTGTAGGTGGATAAAAACTATGTAACTAGGACCGGAATGGAGGATGAATTAAAGGATTTGTTAGATGGGCGTCTGCCTCCCCCTTATGCCCCACAATGCATATATCCTGCAGTCCCTTTGACTCCAACCTCTGCCCCAGTGGCCTCGGCACTTGTTGTGTCTTCTATTTCTGCCCCTCCAGGAACCTCTTCCATTTTGTCTCCCTCTATACTGGGATCGGCTACTCTAGTGCCCGAGGCGTCTTCCTCTCCTGCTGTAACCACGGTTGTTTTGGCCTCCCCTTCTCCAGCCTGGGCTTCCAAGTCTTTGAGCACGACCCCCACCCTAGCTGACCAAACTCCCTCTCGGGGTCCGGGGGATATTGACGCACGTCGATTGTATACTCGATCAGCAGTGGGGTTGGAAGAGAAACGGTTGGTGGCGAATCAGGCGTCCCAATGGATGCGGAATCCTGTGTATACCATTATGGATATATAAAGTTCTCTTAGAGATTATGAGCCTGTCATGCAGCAACACGCTCTGGAGCATATAGCTACACGTCGTATTGACTTATGGGAACAGTGTTTCCCGGACGGAAGGGCTCCTCAAGTAATGAATGATATTTTAGACAGGACCCATAAGTTTGCATTAGCATTGGAAGATATGTACAGGAATGTTGATATTTTAGTAAAATATCATGAGCGACTGCACCAAAAATGTCCAAATTGGGATTCCCAGCATCCTATGCGGGAAGTACATCCCATTTATCATCCTGAGATACCAGAATTGAGAGATAATCAGAACCAAGTAACTAGAGCCCGTGTGGAGGCACGATTTCAGGAGCAGGGGGTTTATACCTCTTGAAAAAGGATTGAGGTCCTTTCCCTGAAAGCACAGCTCCCTGACCCCCGTAAAAACCCTACGGCTTACTAAAAGGAACTCACCGAGGCTGCCTCTTCAGCTGTCATGACCTTAGCTGACATTGAGTTATCTTTGGTTTACTGGTCCCCGTTGACGTATGGCTTCAGGTGCATGATCAGGATTATACTACAGAGTTAGGAGGGACTTGGGAGCAGATTAAGGATTGGGACAAGGATCGGAAGCCTGGCGAGAAACCTAAACCTGAAGTATTGGCTTTGCCAGGTCGGATTATTACTTACATGCACTCCTTGATTCCGCCTCGTAAGGTAGATTGGGACAAATTGACCTCATGTAAATAGAAAAAAGATGAGTGTGTCAGATTTCTTTACCAGATTTGAAGGGGTTTTTATTGATTGCAGTGGACAGAATTTGTCCGTGGAAGGTGGTGTACGATCATTTGTTAATCGTTTTGTGACCATTTTGTTACCTGAGATTTCTGCACGGCTACAAGCCGCTGAGAGTACCTGGACCACTTCCACACCCTTGGTTATATTAAGCATGGCTCAGTATTACGAGCATAGGGAAAATGAAAGTAAGGATAAGTAAGAAAAGAAAGCAAAGGACCTTAAGACACGAGTATTACTGCAACAAGTTGTTAGGGGACGTGGCGGAGATCGAGGCGGGAGAGAGCCCATTCCGAGGGGGGGCGGGAACTGGATGAGGGGGTCCAGCTGTTGCTTTGGGAATAAACCAATGCTCTTACTGCAAGCAGGAGGGTCATTGGCGAGCTCAGTGTCCATTGTTGTTGGCTCGGAACGGGGCAGTGAGAGGAAGAGGAAGAGGTTGAGGTGGTGTGGATCGAAGTGATATGCGAAGGGAAGAGGAATCACACGGTGAGTCTGGAAAGAACTACTTTGATAATCCCCGAGGGAGACAGTACTATAATGAGGATTGTATGTTTGAGGGAGCCGATGGGTATGGTTATACATAGGATAGCCATGGACAGAGTAGGGGCCAGGTGTCAGTATCCATTGATCAGCAAGGGCCTTTTGTGAGAAGGTGATTGATGGGGACTTCAGAAAACTTCCTAGTTGATACGGTTGCGATGAATAGTTCTATTGCTCGTTCGCTGGTCCCAGGGGATGCTCTGTCTGAGCGGAATGTTTTGGTGGGATTTTCTGGAATCCCGGTGGTGAGCCCCATCTCTAAAACTTCCCATTGCGGGGAAAATCTGTTAGGATTCTATTTGCTAAAGAAACTGCATGCCAAAATTCATTGTTCCCCTGATGGTGTTTACTTGACCATACAATCTCCTGGTGAACATACCCGACAATGTTTCGCTAAGAATGAACCCCTCCCTCCGGAGTTTGCTGCTATCCCATCGACTCTATGGGATGTCGGTTTATTAAAAATCCCTCCTGTCTCTATTACATTGAAACCAAATGCTTGTTTGTCACGCATACCTCAGTACAAGATTTCACCGGCTGGTGAAAAGGCTCTGCTGGCTATCATTCAGGACCTGATTGATATGGGTGTAGTGAAAGAATCGGCTGGAAATATATGCAATAGCCCTATATTACCGATCTTGAAAAAGGCTCCTGTTGGAAACGATTTCGATCATGTTGATACTTATCTTTTTGTTATTGACCTACAAGAAATTAACAAGATAGTGGTGCTACAGTACCCTGTGGTCTCTGACATCACTACTATTCTCACTATGATTCCCCCTACTGCAAAGTATTTTACAGTTATTGATCTGAAGAATGCTTTCTTCAGCATTCCGATCCATCCTGATAGCCGTCATATTTTCGGCTTCTCCTTATCTCGGCGCAGCTTTCGATTTTGCTGCACTCCCCAGGGGTACACTGAGAGTCCTAGAATTTACAGTCAGGCTTTGAAAGCAGTATTGAATGAATTTACCCTACCCCCTGGTAATGTGCTCCTCCAGTATGAAAATGATTTGTTGGTGGCTTCCGATACTGAGGAAGGCTGCAAGGAAGCCACAGTTAAATTTTTAGCTCATTTGGCAGCCAATGGTAACAAGGTATCCCTCTCAAAATTTCAATATTGTTGACAGGAGGTGACTTATCTTGGTCATCTACTGTCGAAAGAGGGGAGGAGACTAACCCCTAAACTTGTGACTACTATTTTTAATATGTCTGTACCTCGTACTCAGCGTGATGTTCGTGCATTTCTTGGCATAGCCTCTTACTGTCGGCAATGGATTCCTAATTTTTCTCTTCTTACTAAACCTCTCTTGTACCTAACCAATAAAGATGTGCATGAACCTTTACATTGGACTGATGAATGTCAAGAAGCTTTTGACTCTATGAAATCTGCTCTTTGCTCTGCACCGTCTTAGGTACTCCTGACTACCGAAAACCTTTTGTGCTTTATGTACATGAGGTGGACAGTTGTTCACTTTCAGTATTAACACAAGGATTTGGTGGTAAGCAAAGACCTTGTGCTTATTTCTCGGCGGTGTTGGATAACGTTGCCAGAGTGCTTCCCAGCTGTCTAAGGGCTACTGTCGCTGTCGCAGTGGCCATTCGACAGTCGGAAGCGCTCGTTCTGAATACTGAACAGTGATGGTACCGCACGCTGTGGATACATTATTGAACAAAATGAAGACCCAGCACCTTACGAGTGTGCGTCTTACTGGTTACGAATTGACCTTGTTTGCTCCCCATATTACAATTAAGCGGTGTGCCATTCTAAACCCTGCCACGTTGCTACTCCTCCCTTCGGATGAAAAAACGAATGACATACATGATTGTATATTTCGCACCGAAGAAGAAACGAAGGGACGGGTAGACCTTACAGACATACCTCTATCTGACCCCAAGGGGAATTGTATGTAGATGGCTCTTGTTTCAAGTTACCAGATGGCATGACAACACCTGTATATGCAATCACGACCCTTTGCACAGTAGTTGAGGCTTCTCGAGTACCCTATCAATCAGTGCAAGCTGCTGAGGTACTGGCATTACTTCGGGCTTGTGAGTTGATCGAAGGATTAAGAGTGAACATTTTCTCACGGGCAGCCAATACGCCTTTGTTGTGGCTCATAGTTTTGGTCGTCTGTGGGCAGAAAGAGGTTTTCCCACCTCCAATGGTCAAAGAATTCAACATGGCCCTTTGATTTTACGATTACTAACAGCATTAACGTTGCCAGAGAAGGTGGATGTAGTTAAATGCAGCGCACATAAAGCAGTAGTGGATGCAGTGGGTGAGGGAAATGCTTTTGCTGATCAGGTGGCGAATGAAACTGCAAAATCTAAAATGTCATCAATGTTTTTAACTACCTCTGCTAGGTGGGTTGCGGAGACAGACATGTTTGATAATACTATAGAGAGTGTTCGAGAAATACAGAAGGAAGCTACCCCAGCTGAATTGGCTTGTTGGGAAAAGGAAGTGGGAAGATTAGATGAAAACGATTGCTGGGTTGATTTAACGGAAAAACAGAGGTGGTTGCTACCCAACACATTGGTTAACGCTGTAGTGACCATGGCACATGGCCCAGCACACATTGGAGCAAAGGCATCTGTGCTCTTTTGGACCCTAATTGGAATAATCCTAATATTTCGACTGCTGCCCATTTGCTCCAATATTGTATGGTTTGTTTGTGAGACAATCCTGGAGGCAGGGAACCTGTTCTCAGTGGGAACTTTGCACCACCATCTTTGCCCTTTGAGGTGCTCCAAATGGGTTATATCCAATTGGACCATGTGAATAGTCTGAAATATGTCCTGGTCGTGGTGTGCGCTTTTAGTAAATGGGTTGAGGCCTACCCGACCAAGGAGAATACTGCTTTAGCAACAGCAAAGGCTTTGATAAAGGAGTTTTTCCTGTGCTACGGATTGCCCCGGGTGATCTGGACGGATAACGGGGAGACAATTTAATGCAGAGCTCATCAGTCATGTTTGTAATGGATTGGAAATCAAGCAGAAATTTCATGCAGCCCGAAACCCCCAGTCTGCGGGACTGGTTGAGAAGTATAATGGAATTTTGAAATTAAAAATGGCCAAAATACACGAGGGTACTGGGTTGAAACGGCCCGATGCCCTACCATTAGCTTTGATGTCTTTACGAGTTACCCCACATTCTCGATCTGGCCTGTCACCTTTTGAGGTCATCTTTGGACAACCAACTAATGTTTGCGGTGTCCCGACACCCAGAATATTTTGAGATATTGAATGCCCTATGATGACAGATTGTTTGTTTGCTTTGAGTAAAGATCTCCGTTCCATTCATCAACAGGTGTCAGCAGTGTTGCAGCCCCTGCCTGAGGGTCCCGGACATCGCTTGGAACCAGGACTGTGGGTCCTAGTCCGAAATTACCAGCGGAAATCCAGTTTGGAACCTTGCTGGCCAAAGCCCCTTCAGATTCTCCTGGCCACGCGGACGGCGGTGAAGGTGGACTGCAAGCGGCATTGGATTCACAAATCTCATGTGAAGAGAGTGTCCCTCTCGCTTCCTCATGATCAACGAAACAAGGAAGCAATTTTGACCCAGGAGAGTGAACAAGCCCCTCACCTTGTGTTTTTTTTTCTGATGCCCTGGAAATTGGTGAAGGGCAAGGAGAAGGAGTCCCGGGCTCGGAAGGGGTTTTGGTGTCTGAACCAGCAATTTCCCCGGATTCTGTTTCTCCTGTTGTCGATCAATGAGTTCACGGTATCCCTGTTGCAAAGGATGCCCCTTCCACTGCTTTGTTATCTGATCCTGAAACGCCTGGCCCTGCTCGATACAACCTGCGGCCCAGAAAACAACACGGTACCCCAGATGAAGATGGCAGGAGATAGGGAAGGACCTGAGTAATAGGGTTTGCTAGTAACCTTTCTTGGGTACTGAGCAGGGCACTGGACTGAACACGTTGAGAGCCTGGAACATTTGTTTGCTTTATTCAGAAAGAAGGACTGAATTTCTTGTGAAAGGGCCCAGGTTGTCTATTCGTCAAGAGTTGCGTGAAATATAACTCCAACGCAAGGATTTGTTTTTGGATTTCTTTGTGATGAACGATAGGAGCCTGCCTGTGAGGCTCTAAACGGACACAGGAAAGAAGAACCCTCCGGCAGGTCGCACTGCATTGCCCAAGTTTAGTTTTGGACTTTTAGCTAGCATGTACCCTTTTGGTCGTTTTGTTCCTGAAGAGAAACGCCCTCTTGCACCCCGTTATTATCCTACATATATGCCTGTGTTTTCTTCTTGGACCACGCATGTTAAAGTAGCTTTTGTAGTCACCATCACGATTTTGTTAATCATATTAATGAGTGTATTTGTATATTTAGAGTTTTGTCATCCTATGCATACTGTGTTGGGAACAACTTCCCCGCCTCCAGAACATCTATTTTACACTTTGGCCCCGCATAAAGAAAGGCAACATCAGACGTATACTAAAAATGTATTTGTTGAAATGCTTCATCAAATGCATAGTGCTACGAATACAACAAACTGTTGGGTTTGTGGCCTTTTGCCCTCCGTAATGCATAAGCATGATCTATTCATCTGTCTGGCATTATCATATTTAGGAAGTTGTGAGGCTTGGTTCAAATTGCTGTCCATGATGTATATGCACTATACTGTAGAAACTGCTCGTTATTCTGAGAAAGACTACGAAATGATTTTGGCATACATAGAAATGCACCAAGGTTTCGACCCAAAGGGAAATAATGGAGAAGGGTCATTAGACCCAAATGCCTGTATGAATATGAACACGGAGCATGAAAATGTTACTTTTTTTTGGTTTTTTTTACTTTATTTTCAACATTTTCCAGTTACATTACAAAATGACAGCACAATTAGCACATAAACATCTCAATACAGTATCCGTTATTTTCTCATCTTATTGCGAGCAGTGTTTCAACCTTTTATGCATGGTAATAGCATACTTATATCCTTATCAGTCTAGACAGGGTCCTTGAACCTGAGATACAATACCATTAGTGTTACAATATATATAGTGGGGTGGTCCATCTTATTCCATAACTAGAGCTCTACAGGTTTCAGCTCTTGTACCTATCCTTATTTTAAACAATCAGAATGTAGTTCAGGTACATTACGGTGCTAATTGTGAGCATCCCCAGCCCCACCCTCCCCCCCCTCTTCCTCTTTATCACTGTGTCCCTGTTGTAGTATATAGGCCTGTAGTGGTCCCCATATGTCTTTGGGCCTCGAGGTCACTGGTTGTGTTTCAGCATATATTCCAACCTGTTCCTGACAATATGTCATATTTCGTAACCATTCCTTGAACTTAGGGGCCCTCCCCCTCTCCCATCTGCATGCAAGTTTTCATTTAGGTAACAGTAAAGTAGTATCTATGAATTTCCTGTTACCTTTAGGTATATGTGCCGTGTAGCCCAGGACCATAGTGAGCGGGCTCCTCTCAAAACTCAAACTCAACATGCTTTCCAATGCTTCATGCACCTGTTCCCAATATTGCAATACTTGTGGACACTCCCAGGCCAGATGGTAAAATCCGGCCCCCGGACGCTTGCATCTTTCACAGTGGTCTGTGTCAGATAGCTTGAATCTATACTTCCTGGCAGGTGTGTAATAGGTTCTGTGTAAGAATTATAATCTTAAATCGACAGCTGGATGTTATGCGTCCCGTTATATCACAGCAATACTCCCATTGGTCGTCCGTTATCTCTCGCCCTAGGTCTTCACTCCAGTGTCGCCTGGCCGAGCCCGTCACCTCTCTGGCGTGAGTACGTAGGCTGCCATATATTCCTGACACCAGGTGCGTGCCGTCAGTGCTACCTAATAGAACGTTCAGTGGCGGTATAGATTCCGGCTCCCGTGGATATTCGGAGATGAGAGCCTTCATACTCTCCGGTAGCCGTATATAATAAAAGAGATCTAGGGGACTATGGATAGTATCTCCAAAAAATTGTTCCTTAGTTCGAAATTCTCCATTTACAAACAAGTCTCCCATTGTAGCCAAGCGAAGACGTTTGCATAATTTTTGGAAGCCAGTTTCTTGTATCACAGTCACTATGGGGTGATACATCAAGGGCAGCCCCGGCGCGTACAGGAGGGGAATCTGCAATTTGTGCAATATCCTTTGCCAGGCATCGATAATGCACAATACAGTGTTGGCGGTGTCTCAAGAATAGTGGCGGGTCCATGAAAGACCCCGCTTAGGGGCAGAGGCTGCGCAATCTAGTCTTCAGCTGCTATCTGTGGCATATACTTTGTCGGCCTGACCCAATGATAGAGATAATGCGCCTGAGCGCTCAGATAATATGCTCCGAAATCAGGGATATCGAAGCCCCCTTTGCTATAGGGCTGTGCCATAACAGCCCATCGCAGCCTCGGTTGCTTCCCTCCTCAGACCAGTCTGATCATTTCTGATTTCATTTTTTTTTTTAAAGAAAGCCCCGGGATGGTACGGTATATTAAGGAAGAAGTACAAGAATTTAGGTAGCACAACCATTTTAATTAGCGAAGCTCTTCCTGCCATAGATAAGGGCAGCGCAATCCAGCGGGTAATGGTGTCCTTGAGTTTCATCATAGCCGTGCCATAGTTCATCCGTAACATCTTGTCCTTGTCTCTCGATACCCGAATCCCCAGGTATTTTAGATCGGAATGGCACCATTCAATAGGGTACTCTAATGGGAATTCGGACACTGCTGGGGTCAGTGGAAAAATCTGCGACTTGCTCCAATTTACATTGATGCCCAACAGTCTGCCAAAAAACTAAAATTACCTCAACAAGCCGTTTAGCCTGTGCTGCGGGTCAGTTACATACAGCGTCACGTCATCCGCATAAAGCGAAATCGAAATCTGTCATTGGAGGCATCGGAATGCACTGTCCCTGTGTAATTGTCGTATCCTGCAGGCCAGAGGTTCTATTGCAATGGCAAAGAGAAGGGGGGATAGTGGGCACCCCTGCCGTGTGCCTCTGGTTATAGATACAGCGGTTGAGAGCCGGCCATTTACCAGTATTCTGGCATTAGGTTTATTATATAATAGTTGCACCCAGGCAAGAAATACGGGTGGGAAGCCCATCTTTTGCAATACAGTAAAAAGGTAACACCACTCCACAGAGTCAAACGCCTCCGAGGCATCTAAAAACACAGCAGCTAGTGGAAATTCCGGTGATACAGTTTGTGTGAGAGAAAACAGAGTGCGGAGGTTAGGACTAGTCGCTTTGGATGGGACAAACCCTGATTGATCCAGTAGTACTATTTGAGTCCTCAGCAACGATAGCCTTGTAGCCAATACTTTGGCTAAAATCTTTGCGTCTCAATTTATTAGGGACAAGGGGCGGTAGGAATCACACTCCTTGGGGTCTTTCCCTGGTTTCAGAAGGGAAGTGATCACCACCTCCTGCATGGAGTGTGGTAGTGTACCCACTTCCATGGAGCCTTCAAACACTTCGCGTAGCACCGGAGCCATAATGTCTATATAACATTTGTAGAATTCTGCCGGTATACCATCTAATCCCGGCGCCTTCCCATTTTTCAAAGACATAATCGCTTCCCTGATCTCATCTACCTCCAGTGGAGCACTCAGAAACTGCCTGTGCACATCGCTTATCCAACATAAGGCCACATCTCCCAGGAAGCCATCAAAATCCAAGTCGCCGAGCTCCATGTAGTGTACAAGCTCTGATAATACCCGGTAAGTACTTCCATAATGCGTGCATTGTCCCTACAGGCCTCCCCATTACTGTCAGAGAGTTCAAGTATAGTATTAGTGTCTCGTGTATTTCTTATGATTCCAGATAAGGCATTCCCTTGTCGCTCACCCTCCCCATATTTTCGAGTAGCCCAGTATTTACTTTGGAATTTCGACTTCCGGTGCGCTTCCTCCTCATATTCCGACAGCTTAGTTCAAAACTCTTTTTGCGCCTCTGCCTTATCTCCCTTCTGTATTCTCTTCTCTGGGTCTTTGAGGTCTACCTCTAATTTTTGCATAGTGCGTTGGATGTCACGCAGTTCCCCAAATCCCTTTGCTATGCACCATCAGTGTACCGTGACTTTAGAGGCCTCCCAGACCATTTCAACGCTGTTGACAGTACCCTTATTGCATGGGAAGAAGTCCTGTATGTCTTCACGTAGCTCCTCTCTAAAGGCTGTATCAAGCAAGGCAGTGGGCTGAAGCCGCCAGGTCGGCCTAGGGCAATCAAATCCAGGCACCGTCAGTGTGACTAATACAGGACAGTGATCAGAGTAAGTGCAAGCAAGTTGCTTCGCAGCAGTCACCCCAGCCGCTAAACCCCGTGTCAAGAAACAATAATCCAGACGTGCCCATGTACCTGTGTATGATGTGAAGTGCGTGCCCTCCAGCTTCGTCGGATGTTTATGTCTCCATCTGTCTACCAATGAACCTTCCTCCACTATACCCTGAATGGCTTCCCTTGCTTCAGGGTGATATTGTGCCAACCCGTCCGCCCTGTCCAGTGTAGGTGTTAATGCCACATTAAAGTCCCCCCCCCCTGATGACGTGAGCGGAGCCAATATCGAGGATCTTACCCCATAACATTGTGAAAAATTCTGGAGTGTCAGTATTGGGAGCATAACAATTTACAATGGTAACTGTCCCGTCTCCCAGTCTTCCCCACACTAGCACATAACACCCGGCTGCATCGGCCTGGTGGCCTAGGGATGTCAATGGAACAGCCTGTTTAATTATTATTGCAACACCCCTGGCGTAGGAGGAATAAGATGAGAAATATCTACAACCAGCCCCTCTGTTGGCAAAGGAGGGACCAGTCTGCTTGGAAATGTGCGTTTGTTGCAGTAACACCACTTTTGCTTTGTGCCGATCTAGATAAGACAATACATGCCTACATTTACGAGCGTCATTAAGGCCCCTAATATTCTAGGACAGGGCCACTAGAGATTTGTTAGGTGGTTCGCCAGTACCAGAGAATAGCCATAGTGAGCAGGCAGTACCATTGAGTCTGCATATCATCAACCTCTGCCCACCTGTCGGAGTCTTGTATAGTATCTTCTTGTGAATCTGCGCTGTCTTGCACTAAGCTAACATTTCCCCCATCCTCCCTCCCTCCAGCGCAAACCCCAACCTCCACCCACTGAAGCCGCCCCAACTTGCCAGACCAGTCTACCCACCCATTCCCCCTTACCCCAACCAAAAACTCAGTCCCTCCTCAACAAACACAATTCAATTCAGGGGAATACCAGTAGGGGGTCATTCTAGAGGGTTTCACCGCCGCTCTTCCCGCCTCGAGCCCCTGGGCCTGTATGGCCTCTAGGCTCCAATTGAGGGGGAATAGCAGGTCCCGGAATACATTACCACTGGAACATCTGCAGTCCTCCTGAGATATATATCCACACTCCGGTTTCAGTTACAGTCTCTCGTCAGGCTTTAGCATTTCCAGCAGCCGTATTTAGAAAGTAAAAACAATTGGTGGTCGTCGCAGTTTAGGCATCCTCGTCTGTGCCTTGTTCCTGCTCCTGTTGACCTGCATCGTGTCCATTTCCTCCCCGCTGCGTCCGTTTCAGCAAACGTAGGTAGTCCTCAGCTTGCTGTGGGTTTGTGAAGAAGCGTTGTTTACCTTGATGAGTCACTCGAAGATGAGCTGGATATAGTAAGGCATAATCTATTTGTGCTGCACGCAGTTTCTTTTTTACCACAATGAACTTGCGCTGTTCCTCCTGTACCATTGGAGTAAAGTCTGGAAAGATCGAGAAGGACACCCCATTATACACCAGATTTTGTTTGGCGCGCGCTGTGCGCAATACCACATCTCGGTCGCGGTAGTTCAATAGACGCGCAATGATGGGCCTCGGAGGAGTGCCTGGTTTCGGCCTCGGCCCAAGGGATCTATGTGCGCATTCCATGATAAGATGTACGGAGAATGCCTCAGCCCCTATGGCAGTTATGAGCCGTTTTTGAACGAAATCTTCCATACGCCCAGTGTCTGTTGATTCCGGAATGCCCGTTACGCGGATGTTGTTGCGTCTACTGCGGGCCTCCAAATCCTCATTCTTCGCAGCGATGATACGTAGCAATTTATCCATTCTCGTCAATTGCATCGCATGACTAGCGGTGGTGTCATCATTGTCCGATATGCGCCTCTCGGTCTCCTTTATTCTCTCTTCATGCTTGTCTACCTTATGCACAATAGCGTCCATTCTAGAGGACATGGGATCCACCTTGTCGACGATTGTGGCAAATCCTTGTCGCATTTCCTTTAATATCTGCCGCATTTCCCGATCTTGAGGTGTCGTATTGCCACCAGATGTGTCCGCATTATCCAGGTCAGTGTCCGGCATATTCTGTTTTGCCCCTTTCCCCTTTTTTGGCGGCCTCGAAGTTAAGTTTCGGCTGGCGAGTGTCCGGCTTGCCCATATCGCCGCCTGCACCTGGTGATCTGATATTGCGCAGCACCTCTCAGGACTAGTACTTTGTTGATATCTCGCTGTCCGTCCTCTGCGTTGCCAAACTGAGGCAACCATGGTGATGTCTGTCACAGTGACGTTTCTCTCGTTCTCGATGTTGCCCCCAGGTCACCCCACACTGCTAGGCCTTTCACCCAACATGTCCATTTTTTGCGCGTCCGGGGCGAGCGCAATTGCTTGCTGGTGTTCAGATGCCTACACCCCTGCAACGTAGCCGCTATTCTTGGAAGTATCGCCAACCCGTCAATGGGTAGAATGTTCTATCACTGCCGCAATTGGCGCAAAGCGTCTGGTCCTGTAGCACAAGTCTGCAGTTTGTGTCATGCCTCAAGGGCCACGCGCTCAAGGCTGCTCTCAATGAGTTCCTTTAGGTGTAGCAGGATTGGCATTGGTGTCTGCAGTTCATCCCTGTATGTACCACCACCGTCACAGCTAGCGCTCTGTTTCTCTTAATGCTGCAAGTAGCGCTATATGTCTTTGATGCAAAGTTCCCCCTCATTGGAGTGGGGGTTAGGGGCCAGAGCCAGATCGCTGCACTGAGAGGCAGAGCTAGGTCCGACTTTTCGTTGCATCCCGCCGGTTTAGATGCTGCCTATTAGTTTATTTATGCCCGCATTTCTTGCAACAGGTCGCGTGGGCCTGCACTCTGAAATTTGGAGCAGCATGTGCAGAGGCAAATGTCTTAACCCTCTATTACAACTCACCGGCAGTATTAGCACAGCGTCTCTAGTCCCGGGCGATGGCCTCTGCAATCTCGTCCCAAGTCAATGAGGCCTGCTCACCACTTGGCGATCCCCGGTCTTTCCTGCCGCCGGCCCCCGCCGACAGTGGCTCCACCTTCCCCAAGGCAACTCCCGGCTAGGAATACAGCGCCACTTTTCTCAGCTTACGAAGCTCTGATCACCTCCAGATTTGTGGAGCTAGTGGTGGTAAGCATGCAGGCTTCAGAAGGGTAATTTTCGTTCCGATTTTGGAGGATAAATATTGGATAATTATTCCGGGTAGCAGGAGCCTCACCCCTTGGTGGCCATTCTGCTCGTGTGCCCTCTAGCGCCCCCCCCCGCATGAAAATATTACTTCGCTCAGGAATGAGATCTTGGATTTTGCGAAGTTTAATTTCCCCCAGTATTTCCAACAATTTAAGGAAAGAAATGTCACGGATGACAAGGCAATCCCAGTGCTCATACTAAACAGTACTTCAGCCTTCTGTGTTCAGGGTGCAGGACAAATATCAGTAGGAGAAAGCCAGTGTAATTATGCTTATTGACTGCACACCTTCAGTAGCCCTTCATTATTGACCCCTCCTAATGTATATTTTGTGTGTGGAGAAAATGCATATACATGGCTTCCCCGTGGGTGAGCCGGTCGTTGTTATTTGTCCTTCCTGTACCCTCCAGTGTATATAGCTCCTGCTAATTATTGTAAGGACCATCGATTAGAGAAGCGAGGTCTACCCCTCATTAGGAATGTGAGCGAAATAGACACCACCGACATAGATCAGACGGATATCACAGAGCAACATTTCATTGATATAATGAAGGGAGTATTTCCTATTTGGGGGCCCATTATCACTGGTAAGGAAGTAAGGCATCTGTCTAGAGTAGTCGAAAGGGTAATCAATACCACTGCAGGTATATTGACTAATTTAACTGTAGAGCTTCAAGCTACGAAACTTGTCTCAGTTCAGAATAGAATGGTTTTAGACGTCATCTTGGCTGATCGAGGAGGAGCATGCCGTGTGATTGGTAGTTCCTGCTGTGTGTATATTCCTGACTCCGCCCCTTCTGTTCACTTGGCTATTCAGAAGCTGCATCGCTTGGCATCTGAAGTACATGCAGATACTGGGACCTAGTCCTTATCTGGGTGGTTCTGGGGTCTGTTGTCCTCTTGGGGATGGAAAATTTTTATGATACTAGCGGGCATAGCCGGTATCATATTCACCTGTTGCCTCTGTATACATTGTAGGTCTGCTTGTTGCTCTTACTGTGCAGCTAGACTGGCCTCCTCTGTGTCTAGTCCCTCTCCAGCGGCAGTAAAGGCTCAAATGGTCCAGCAGAAAATTAGGGATATCATGCAGATTTATGAAGGTATTTTTGAAGACTGATTTCCCTTTTAGTTAGCTACATCATGCTAAAAGGGCAGTTCTGAGGGATCAAAATCTGATTTCCCCTATGGTAGTAGTAGTATTAGTATATGTGTATCTTTGTTAGCATGATGTATCTATATATTCTAATGATTCAGTTTCCATAAGGTCTAATCAAATCTGTTTTAGCTAGATTGGTAATGGTACACGGCTCGTATGCCCTGTTATTATCGAGTAGGCCGTGAACCACACAGACGCCATCTTTGCCCTGTCTGTGTCAGACCTGAGCAGTGATAACATGTTACTCTCCAGTAGTCATTAAGACCTCCGTTAGTTGAGTTACTGAGAGCAGCTGAATGCACACTATTCTTTCTCTGTCCTGGGACTCAAGGTCGCATCTGGCTTTGGGTGCGATAAGCGCATTCCTGAAGGCGCCGTGCCTGCACTCCCGGGGACCGGGACGAAAGGGAGTCACCCCTCCTGACATTCCCCAATAATCGCTAAAGCAGAGCTTCAAACTAATCATGTGTGCCTTATATGGTCTTTCCTCGAGGCCCAAGAGCCAAGCAGTATTTTTCCATTTACGGTGACTTCATGTGTTGAACTGAAAGTATATATGTGCTGTATTGACTATGAGCCAGCAGTCTTCTCCATGCACCTTGAGGGGTGAGGATGGGAGAGGCTCCTCTATAGAGTATTTTGTGTAATAAACAATTGGAATTTCTACACTGCCGACCGACTGGTTATTGGGTACATGGTATTGGGGCTACTTGTAAGTATAGCTCCTTATGTTATTTTTTATGGTACGTCAGTACCTCCACCCTTTTGAAAGCAGTTCTCACAAAGCAATTGAAAACTAGGGTGCCCTCAACACAGAATAAAGATGGGTATCATAATATTTCGTTTTCTTTGTAGGATTCATACTTTGGGAAACATTCTTGATGTATTTTTATTTCTGACATACATACCAAAGCAAGGGCAGGTATGTTTTTTTTTTTTTGTTTGCCAAATACTGTTGAGACAATTAAAACAATATCCCAACTTTGCCACAATAATCATGAACAAATTAGTATATTTTTTGGAGTATGGGCACAAATTTTGGCTTTTTTTGTGCAAATTAACTTTCCAAGGATTGTTATCTTTATATTTTCTAATATTCCTATGGAAATGACAACCTATTGTACACATTTGTGTTACTGAGGCAGGCAAAATATGTAAATACCCATCTTGGGACAAATTTGATACTAATGAAGGATGGGTTGTTTTCTTTCTGTTTTTTCCAAAATATTAAATTTTCTTTCCGGAGGTTGTCATTTTTATGACTTGGTCATTCCCATTGCACTGTATTTTGTTGTTGTTTTTATTTCTATGTTTTATAGCAGTCGTTTTATTTTAGAATTTTCAAATAATTTTCCTATAGTGCTCTGTGGTATATTAATAATGCTTTCTTTCACAATTTCTACTGGGATGCTCTTTGATATGCGCCCTTTGCGTTTTGTTTCTTCTACTGTTCCAACAGAGAGCACAAACATTGCAATAGATGCTGAGTAGCTGTTTTTTTACATCATTTGGTGTTTTGAGGTCCACGGCGACAGCTCCCCTTCTACATGTTTCCCACGTATGCATTTACAAAACAATCTTACATGTTTAGCTTTTTCCTTGCAATATAGCCACATATTTTCACGTATGAATAATCCCTTTTATAGACTTGATTTACGTAGATTTTTTAGATAGTCCTGGAACTTTTCACGTTGAGTATGCCCTTATTTAACAGTCAATTAATTATTTAATGTTGCTGTATGTTTGTCAGCTTCAATTTTGTCAGATCCTATTTGTTTGCAGAAATGTTGTCAGTCATTTTCACTGCAACTGTATTATTATGCTGCTCTTTTCATGTACAACATGAAAAATGTTTACTCAATTTTCTTTGTTATGCTTTATTTAATACTGTCATTCAAAGTTTCTTTATTTATGGTATTTGCTTGGTCTGTGATAATATTGTCTGAGATAGGTGTGTAGGGATTGTGTCCCGTTTATATGTCTCCTAGGGAGTAATTTCTGTAAAGGTACAGTGGTTTATTTCATTGTTCTTTTTGCTTTTTTAGTTTAGACAATTTTGAAGATACAATGTGAGGGGAGGAGCAAAGAACAGCGAGGCAGCGAGGTAGCACCAAGCACGACAGGGCGGCCACGATGCAGTGGTACCGGGATCTCCATTGGGATCACTAGATGTTGTGAGTCCTCTCAAAGATGAGAGAGGGACAAGGGGCTTTTATACCAGCCACACAGTCTACTGTCGCATATTTTTGCCATCTGCCATCCCTCCAATATCAGCTGTAGATATCAGTGGCTGCACCCCCTAGGTTTCATCTTGTGTCGTCACACATCTCCCTCATCCCATCGATCCACACAGAGTCAGTACTCTGAGCAATTGGGTGGCCTATTGCAGGCCTATGCCAGACAACGCTACAGCAAGACCCAGAGGTAAGCAAAAGAGGTATATTCGAAGGGAGCGGCAGGTGCAGAGGGGGTTACTAGATTTAGGCAAGCTGCTGTGAAGTAGGCACAGTGGCAAAGAGTAAAGGGCTGGTGACACAGAAGCGTCTGGTTTAGTGACTGGTGGGGCTTGTGCAGCAGCTCTCTTTCACCTAGCATGCCCCCTACTGCGCAAAGTCAGATTCACATCCACACTAAAGTAACATCAATTTTATCTTCATTGGGGCCTAAATCTACCTAAATCAGCGAAGACGTAGAGGAGACCTGCGGCTGTGGACAGTGACTGCAATTTGGGTTTGCTCTGTTTCCTGGTCTGTGGCCTACTCCTCTCTTGTCCAGCCAGTCTTTAAAAAAAGCTTTCAGAACTGGCTAACAATCACCTTGTGTGGTGCAGCTGGGTCCCGCTGCTGACATATGCTGAACTGTTGAGATCTATGTTTTGGGACCCCTGGTGAGACCATCGTGTAGACCAACATTGGGTGGCTAATTAGGAGGAACATAGGAGTAGAGCTGGATGTGCTTGTACCAACCCAATTTAAATGGAATGGCTGGGCCTTGGAGTGGTCATGCTGCATTTGCTTCTCCAGTGCAAAATCTAAGTCCCCTAACAACTAAGGCCCCAACCATCCTGGATGCCCTACTTCCCATCCTTGTTTGTCAGCTTGCCCAGTCGGGCCTGCTACCCCAGTCTATCTGCCTAATCTGCCCTGTTGCCTGATGCACATTCTGGGTTACCTCAATAGAGCTCCCCGGTGTCAGTTGCCACTTGGGGGAAGGGCTCTAGGGAGAATCACTAGGATTCAAGTTCTAGGCAGGGAAGCAGCAAGGTGTGGTGGGGAGTGGTCATTGACTTCAACAGGGTTCGGAGTGGGATTTTGAGTAGGGGTTGATCAGGGAGGCAAACTGCGGATGGCTCTCTGGTGGCTCTGTTGCCCTTATCATCCAATGTCTGGTCTGGTGTGCCAATGCTGAAGTCCACTTTAAGCTTGTGAATAAGTTTCTACAAAATCTAAATCTTACCTCAATCTCGGCTCATCCATCTTGATGTTGAGAAGAAAATTTGTGGAGTAACATCTGAGATTGAAAAAACTGTGAAGTGTAAACAATCATCATCAGCACCAGCCCAAGCTCCATGTCAGTTAATTTTCTACAAAACCTAAGCTCTATTAAAAATTAAAATATAAAAACAAAGAATGCATTATACAAGTATAACCAGTTGGACTTACAGGAATACATATGCAAATATCAACAAGTAGAAAGCATTTTACATTTTGGGAATGTATAGAGAAAAAAGAGGGGGGAGAGAGAAAAAGAATAGAATCTACAACTAAAAGAGGCATGCAATTTTATAGAACAGCAAAGACTAATTGTTCATATAGCTAGAAAAAACATCAGTATGAAACAATCTAAAATATAATAATAATAAATGAGCAGAGAAAGAAGCAATTTACGGTGGTTTAAAATTTTCAGAACGATTAAACAAACCTTATTTCTAGCAATGGTATTTAGATAAGTAGTTAAGGGTAACCAGTATTAATCTCTATTACCATGTGGATTGTAGGTGGAGGCAAAAGCAATATCCAATCTATTATAGTGACAAACATTGTTCCACCAGGATTTAACAGACAGATTGGTGGAGCATTTCTAATTAAGTGTGATTTGTTGGAAGGCTAAAGCAAATATAAGGTCGAATAGGCCACGTTCATGGGAAAGCAAACCTAGGGACTCCATCAGGCTACCTGCAAAGAGAATGTCAGTAGAAAAGGGAGAATTTATTTAAAGAAATTGGAGATGGTGGACCATATGTTTGACCAGAAAGAGGCCACGTTAGGACAGTAAAATAAAAGGTGAAATAAATCTGCCAGAGGTGATTTACAGGACCAACAGGAATCATTAGCATCATGTAATTGAAAGTGGAGTAAGATACAGTCTATGATAAAGAAAAACATGGATTGGGTAGTAGAAGCAGATCTAGAAATGTTTAACAGACGCTCCCAAATTTTATTCCAGAAGTTAATGCTCCATACACAACCCAAATCCCCTTCCTAGGACAGTTCTAGTTTAGATTTAGAACGGATCGGATCAGGGGTAAAAAGGGATTTATAAATCAGGGAATGTTTTGGAATCAAATAAAGAAGTTTCAATAATAGATCATCCGAAGAGACAGAACTGTCTGAAGGTAAGGAGTAGAAAATTTCCAAAATGAACTCCATCAGAGTTGAGAATTTAAGCCAAAATGAGCGAGGACAATTAAAAAGAGCCTGAAACTGAGGAAAAGAACATGGAGTCATACCATCGAATAAGTCATGAACCCAAATAATTCCTTTAACTCTCCAAGATTTCCAGCACGGTGGCCTATTTTAAATAGTAATAAGACTGTTATAACTGATGGGAGATTTTACAAAAGATTCCCTAGTGGTGATTTACGATTGATAATGAGATTTTAACAAAGCGCATGTATGTCGAAATAAAGGAAGAGATATAATACTTTCTTTAGTAGTGAAAGCTAAAAGTGCTTTCATAGAAAAGGGGGCAATCAGTGAGCGTTCCACTGTAGCCCATAGAGGAGTAAATGGAGAGCGTTCAGTAAGAAGCCAATGAGATGCTTGTTTTAGGGAGAAAGCCTTATGATAAAGTCTAAAATCAGGGAATTTAACTCCGATGGATTTCGGTTTTCCAAGATAAGCTAAAGGTATCCGAAATCTCTTGCCGTGTAATAGGAATGTAAGGAATGTAGAACGAAGGGAGTCAATTTTTTTAAAATATAAGGGATATAAATGGGTAGCATAGAAAGAACATATAACAAAACAAGGGTAATCATCATATTAATGGAATCAAGACATCCCCACCAAGAGAGAAAAAGTGGATTCCACAGGGAAAGAAGTTTGGATATTCGAGCTAGAGCATCTTTCATATTAATTTTGACCATTTCTGGAATGGATTTGTGTACCAACTTCCTAAATATTTAATTTTGGAGGAATTCCATCAAAAACCTGTCAAATCAAAATGTTGTAATAAAACCGTGGGCAGCTGCTTTAAATGAATCCCAAATCAATGTTGGGGAAGAATCGGGAACTGTATTTGTAGCTAAAAACTCCTCAGCAAAAGAATCAAAAGAAGAAGAGAAAAGAGGATCCTTTAAACGAAAATTGTTTAACCTCCATCTAGAAGACCAGGCTTGTGGATGGAGCAAATCAAAATCTGCAACAACTAAGGCATGATCCGAAATTACAATGGGTTCAAGGGTGGAGGAGATAAGATTTTGGGATAAAGATTTAGAAAGAAAAATATAATCCAATCTGGCAAGAGAGCCATGAGGGGGGGAGAAAAAATAAAATTCTGTTGTGTCTGGGTTACATAAGCGCCAAGCATCAATAAAGTGAGTTTGAGAGAAAGTGTTGTGGAATTGCTTATGAGCTTTGTGGGGAGTGAAACAAACCTGAGATTGTCGGTCAATAAAAGAATCCAGAATAATCTGGCTGTGTAGGACCATAAGCATTAAAAACTGTTAACAAAATATTATTAACCAGTAATTTAATTATTATCCATCTACCTTCTGAATCAGTGTCCTGAGAAACAACAGAGAATTTCAACTTCTTATGAACTAAGATAACTACGCAGTTTTTCTTATTAGAGGTAGGAGAAACTTGAACAGAGCCAACCCATCCTCGCTTGAGCTTCAAAGCCTCCATCTCAGGTAAATGAGTTTCTTGTAATAAAACTAAATCGAGATCATAAGAGACTAGATGAGATAAAATTATCTGCCTTTGAATAGGGTTAATGAAACCTTTCACATTCCACGATGTAACCCTGAATGTGCGTACATCTGAAAATATATGAAATAACATGAAGAACAATAATATGTACAATAAAATGAAACTATGGGAAAAGAGAAGAAACTTGTAGAAAGAGTGATTGAGAGAAGAGTAAGGAGGGAAAGAAAGAAGAAGAAAGGAAAGCGAAATATGAAAAGAGAGTACATGTCAACAATTGATACAAATTGAGATGGTGAACAAGAATAGAAAAAAGAAAAAAGATTGACAACTGTAATACGTACCTTTTGAAGGGGCACAAGAGGAAACGGGTGAGAGGTGGTGACACATAGAAGAAGACAACACAACCAACCGGGGAGAAAGCACCACAACGGGGAAACCATAAGAGACAAATAGGAAACTAAGAGAGGAATATATCGAAAGAGAGCATCTGTAAAAAAAAGTGAGAAAAGAAAAAATATACATTAAAGGATTAAAGAGAGCATATTATAAAATATCTACCATCAGTAACCTGTGGAAGAAAAAATCAGCGTTAGACCAGACAAGGTGAGAGAAAACATGTCAGCTATAAATGAGAAAGTCACGGTATGTCAGGGCTCCAAGCATTACCTGATATGTATATTCTTGACTCTCACTTGCGCAGGAGCAGAGATGGTTTCTGGCTCGGGAACTAGATGCTAATACCCAAATCCCAAGAGACGATGCCGGCAGGTCTAGTAGAACCTCCCTACATCATCCTCCGGGAAGGGGGTGTGGATAAAATAATAAACAGAGAAGAGACTGGTCCGGAAAGTTTCTTCAGACAACTTCCTTCTGGGTGTCTGCGAGTTAGAAACCTGAAATAGGAGCACACCATTAGTTTCCCTACTCTCCTATCCTGACTCTGGTATTCACGGGGTTCTTATTGTTAACTCACTTTACTATTTCTGGACCTTGCTTCTCTTCTCAAGGGTTATTTGTGCTTTTCTCGTCTAGTCAGTTGTTACTGCATAGGAAGACAAGGACGAATGGGTTAGATGCCTGCTAGTACTACTCTATTGTTAAACTACGACTATTATCTTCTAGAGCATACTTACTTCACTAACTAGTCGATGTCGCTGTAATTGGATTCTGTAAAGTTGCAGTTATTTGAATACCTCTCAGCCAAGTCTTTTCCTTATTGATAAGTCTTTATCTTTTCCTTCAGGCGACAGCTTCAAGGTTATGCAAAGTTCATGTAATTGTTTCTTTCTTGTTCACTCAAAAAATACTTAAGAAATAGTTCTTTTCTCATTTGATGTACTAGTTCACTACTGTTGATAATCTTCAGTTTGGCCAAACACTGGTAATTGTTACTTAGCTTTCAGTTCGCTGACGGACTCTCTCTTTTCCGTTGGGGCTTCTCTCCTCAGGGAATCATGAACTGTTCACTTCTCTCTTCGACGACGCTTCGGGGGTTTTCTTCACAACTGGAATCTCGAACTTGGAATGGGGAAAGAATTGCTACGCGTTTGAATTAATACGCCGTAACAACATTTCCTCGACACTCGCGCTAACCGCAAATGGAGTACTACAACAAGGATAATTTAGAACTAAGGATTCAAGGAATTCACCAGAGCTACGCACACAGGTTCGTCTTCGCTAACGGTTCAGGTGAAGTGCGTAGTTTCCAGAGCTCGCGCTCCGTTCGTACTCTCCGCATCAGAACGAGGTTAAACGACTAGAGCGTCAACCTCACAGCACCACGGCACTGTGGCAGCCATTTTGTCTCTCCAGACTCGGACCCTATCAGACCATGAAGAATATGCAGGGATCCTGGCATCATCTTGGGCTGATACTGAACCACATATTTGCGAGTCCAAATGACGGGTTCTGACAGTACCCCCCAACAAGGTAGGCTCCTTCCGTCTGGGTTTGGAAGGGTAACGTTGATGAAAGGAATGGATTAACCTGGGAGCGTGAACATCCTCCTCCAACTCCCACGATCGCTCCTCTGGTCCATAACCTTTCCAATCGATGAGGTAGTACAGTTTCCCTCTGGAGACCTTAGAATCCAGGATTTCTTTCACTTCAAACTCCGTTCCCGTCTCAAGGTGGATTGGCTTAGGAGGTGATTGAATTCTCAGTCCTGCAGAAGCTCTTTTAAGTAAGGAGACATGAAAGACGGGATGAATTTTCATCTTAGGAGGTAGTGTCAATTGATAGGTAACTGGATTAATTTGCTTCTCCACTGGGTAGGGACCAATAAAGCGAGGTTGAAATTTTCGATTCCCTTTCAGTCTCAGATGTTTTGTGTTCAACCACACCTTATCTCCAACGGACAATGGAGGACTTGCACGTCTCTTCTTATCTGCATAAGTCTTATATTTCTCCTTAGCTTTTCACAGATTGTCTACTGCCTCCTGCTGGATTTGATTCAATTGGGAAACTAAGTCTTTGACAGCTGGGACTGCTACTTCCATTTGTCGAATTGATGCATTTGGGTGCCGTCCATAATTCAAGAAGAAGGGGGAGAAACCAGTTGAGCCATTTTTGGCATTGTTATGGGCAAATTCCGCCGACCACAAGTAGTCTGCCCACTGAATTTCCTCTTTCAGGAGGAATAATCGAAGGTATTGTTCCAGTTCTTGGTTCACCCTTTCTGTTTGTCCATCAGTTTCTGGATGATAGCTCGTAGAAAATCTGACTTCAGTACCTAGACCCTTCATAAAGGCTCTCCAAAAATGGGATATAAACTGGGAACCCCTATCCGAAATGACCACCTTGGGTATGCCATGGATCCTGACAATCTGGGAACTAAAATGGTCTGCTAGTTGTTTGGCTGATGGGGTTCCTTTTAAAGCTATGAAGTGGGCCATTTTAGAGAAGGCATCTACTACCACTAGAATGGTGTCAAAACCCCTGCTCAAAGGTAAATCAGTGATGAGATCTAGTGTTACTGTGTGCCAAGGATAAGGAGGGGTGGGTAGGGGTTGTAGGAAACCCTTTGGGGCTTGTCGTTCAGATTTTCCCTGCGCGCAGATCTCACAAGCCTTAACATAACTCTCAATATCAGTTGACATTCCAGGCCACTAATAGTGTCTCTTTATCAACTCTTCTGTCTTGTTTTCCCCCTTGTGTCCGGCTAACTTATCATCGTGACATTCACGCATCACTTGTTGCTGCAGTTCTGTCGTTGGCACATACAAGGCCTCCCCATGATATGGCAACTGATGAACGATTGTCCTGTTTGGATCTCCTTTAACCCAATCCTGCATAGCCTCTGAACTCATGTTTTCTGCGATGGCCTTTTGGATATTGATTGAGACTGTGGCTCCAATAAATTTGTTCTCAGGGATGATCGGTTGAACGTCTATAGCTGCCCTTTGAGACTCTGTGCCCAATCTGGAAAGTGCATCGGCCTTCCCATTTTGTGCTCCTGGACGAAAGGTAATTACAAAGTCGTAATCTGCAAAATACAAGGACCATCTAAGTTGTCTTGGCGTGAGCGTTCTGGCGGATTTCAAGAATTTCAAGTTACGATGATCCGTAAATACTGTAACTTGATGCTGTGTTCCCATCAGATAATGCCGCCACTCCTTGAAGGCGTCCTTGATAGCCAGTAGTTCTTTCTCGTGATGGTATAATTGATTTCTGCCGGGGTCAGTTTTCTTGATCTGTAGGCTACTGGATGTAGTTGACCCGTGCTCTTGTGACGCTTAGACAGAACCCCCCCCAGAGCCTGATCCGACGCATCGGTCTCTACATAAAACGGTTCCGATGGATCAGCATGAAGCAGTACAGGTGCTGTGGTAAAGGCTTCTTTTAAGGCTTGGAAGGCCTCCTCTGATTCTTTCAACCACTCAAATTTTGTTCCTTTTCTCAACAATCTGGTAAGAGGTAAAAATTTTCCGGAGAACTCACTGATGAATCGTCTGTAAAAGTTGGCAAATCCAATGAAGCTTTGGACCTCTTTCACACTCGTCGGGGATTTCCAGGTGGTCACCGCCTCTACTTTTTTAGGATCCATCAAGATGCCGGACGGGGAAAGGACAAATCCTAAGAACTCAACCTGAGAGACATCGAATGCACATTTCTCCAATTTCACGAACAACTTGTTCTCTTGCAACCTTCTCAATACTCCTTTCACCTGCTCATGGTGTCTTGTCACATCGGAGGAGTAAATCAAGATATCGTCAATGTACACAATGGCGCACTGATCGATGAACTCCTTCAAAATATCATTGATAAAGTGCTGGAAGGCAGCTGGGGCATTACACAGCCCATAAGGCATCACTTGGTATTCGAATAGCCCGAATCTAGTCCGAAAAGCCGTCTTCCATTCATCTCCTTCTCGCATTCGGACTAGATGGTAGGCCCCTCGCAGATCTAATTTTGTATAGATTTGGGCTCCTTTGACCTGATCCAATAAGACCGATATCAAGGGTAGAGGGTACCTGTTCTTTTTTGTTATTCTATTGATTGCTCTGTAATCGATGCACGTTCTCAATTCCCCTTCCTTTTTGGGCACAAAAAATAGGGGCGATGAGACAGGTGACTGTGATGGTCGGATGAAGCCATTCGCCAAATACTTATCCAGGTATTCCTTTATATGTTGGTGTTCTTTTTCTGTTAGTGCGTACACTCGACTGCATGGCAGATTGGCTCCAGGTTCTAAGTCTATCTTGCAGTCATAGACTCTATGTGGGGGTAAAAGTTCCGCTTCCACTTCATTGAACACGTTCTCGAACTCCTTATACTCTTCTGGAATCTGGTGTGTATCAATGGCACACCTAGAATGCTCCACAAGACTCAAGGCATGAGCTGGGTTTATCTCCTCTCCGATAGTTCTTGAAACAAAACAGTTCTCACAACAGTAATTTGAATCCATAATAACCGTTCTGGAGTTCCAGTTAATTGTAGGGTTATGCTCCGTGAGCCATGGCAATCCAAGAATTAATTGAAACTGTGGAGCGTCGATTAAATTAAATTGAATCTGCTCTCGATGGCCATCTGTGGTAATCAGTTCCATCACCTCTGTATGGCTCACAATAGGCCCCGATGATAAATTAGTTCCATCTACTGCTCGGACTGGTTCACTCCTCTCTTTCTTTATTGCTTGGATTCCCACCTTGTCCGCAAAACGCAAGTCGCAGAAATTTCCTGTCGCTCCTGAGTCTATCATAACTGAGACTTCGGTTAGGACCGTTGATCGGAATATCACTTTCATAGACAGAATCAAATGTGGAGCTGCCGCTTGCAAGGTGTTCGCCACATGGTGTTCATTTGGAGTCTCTTCTGTAATTGCACCCACCCGTTCAACTCCAACTACGGGTGGTGCTGCTAGTTTTCCTTCGGCTTAAATGTTCCTTTGGGCTTCTTCGGACAGTTTCGGACAAAATGCCCACTCGAACCACAATACATGCACAGGTTATTGGTCCTTCTCTTTTCTTTTTCTTCTTTCGTTAGTGGTCCTCTGATGGTTCCGATTTGCATTGGTTCAATACCTGATGCCGTCTCGGAGGTTCTTGTTCCTTCAGAACGTACTCTGTCGAACCTAGGAATGACCGCTCGGAAATCCTTCTTCTTTTCTCCTCTTCGCTCCCCTTGACGAAAATCTATTTCTAGAACTAAATCGATGAGGGCCGATATCTCAGTTGGTCGGTTCGGAATTTGGGCTAACGTGTCTTTCAGCTCGTCTCTCAATCCACGGTAGAAAACTGCTGCTCGCTTGCTTTCTGGCCAATCCGTCTCCACCACCAACTTGTTGAACTGCGCCAGATATGCTATTAAATCTCGATTGCCTTGTCGTAAATCAAGTAATTCATTGTCCACAACCTGTGAGATTCTCCTACGATCAAATATTCGAAGAAATTCTTGTTTGAAATTTTCGAAGTTCCTTAACAGCGGGTCTTCTCTTGTGACTAGGGGCATGGACCAGGCAGCTGCATCCCCGCTTAGATATGAGAGAATGAAGGCCACTTTAGACTGCGCGTCAGGGAAAATGGACGGACGACATAGGAAATGTAAAGAGCATTGTGAAAGGAATATCTGTGCCTTCTGCGGATCCCCATTAAACCTTTCAGGAGCGGCTAAAGGGATAACTGGAGACAGGGAGTGAATGACTTGTGTTGTTGACCTATTTGTCGCTTCTAACACTGGGTTCATGGCCTCTCGCTCTAAACTACTAGTCCGGTGTAACCTCAGGGCTAACTCAGCTGTCTCTTTTCGGGCATTAACTACTTCTTGTTTTAAATTTTGATTCTCCTCTCTTACTGCTCCCAGTACCTTGTGGATTGCGTCTAAGATTGTCCCTAACGATTGGACATCTATTCCTTCTGCCATCTCTGCTCGGGTGCAAAATGAAACTTGGGCACTTCACTCTGTCAGGGCTCCAAGCATTACCTGATATGTATATTCTTGACTCTCACTTGCGCAGGAGCAGAGATGGTTTCTGGCTCGGGAACTAGATGCTAATACCCAAATCCCAAGAGACGATGCCGGCAGGTCTAGTAGAACCTCCCTACATCATCCTCCGGGAAGGGGGTGTGGATAAAATAATAAACAGAGAGGAGACTGGTCCGGAAAGTTTCTTCAGACAACTTCCTTCTGGGTGTCTGCGAGTTAGAAACCTGAAATAGGAGCACACCATTAGTTTCCCTACTCTCCTATCCTGACTCTGGTATTCACGGGGTTCTTATTGTTAACTCACTTTACTATTTCTGGACCTTGCTTCTCTTCTCAAGGGTTATTTGTGCTTTTCTCGTCTAGTCAGTTGTTACTGCATAGGAAGACAAGGACGAATGGGTTAGATGCCTGCTAGTACTACTCTATTGTTAAACTACGACGATTATCTTCTAGAGCATACTTACTTCACTAACTAGTCGATGTCGCTGTAATTGGATTCTGTAAAGTTGCAGTTATTTGAATACCTCTCAGCCAAGTCTTTTCCTTATTGATAAGTCTTTATCTTTTCCTTCAGGCGACAGCTTCAAGGTTATGCAAAGTTCATGTAATTGTTTCTTTCTTGTTCACTCAAAAAATACTTAAGAAATAGTTCTTTTCTCATTTGATGTACTAGTTCACTACTGTTGATAATCTTCAGTTTGGCCAAACACTGGTAATTGTTACTTAGCTTTCAGTTCGCTGACGGACTCTCTCTTTTCCGTTGGGGCTTCTCTCCTCAGGGAATCATGAACTGTTCACTTCTCTCTTCGACGGCGCTTCGGGGGTTTTCTTCACAACTGGAATCTCGAACTTGGAATGGGGAAAGAATTGCTACGCGTTTGAATTAATACGCCATAACAACATTTCCTCGACACTCGCGCTAACCGCAAATGGAGTACTACAACAAGGATAATTTAGAACTAAGGATTCAAGGAATTCACCAGAGCTACGCACACAGGTTCGTCTTCGCTAACGGTTCAGGTGAAGTGCGTAGTTTCCAGAGCTCGCGCTCCGTTCGTACTCTCCGCATCAGAACGAGGTTAAACGACTACAGCGTCAACCTCACAGCACCACGGCACTGTGGCAGCCATTTTGTCTCTCCAGACTCGGACCCTATCAGACCATGAAGAATATGCAGGGATCCTGGCATCATCTTGGGCTGATACTGAACCACATATTTGCGAGTCCAAATGACGGGTTCTGACACGGTATGGAGGATGATGAGGAAGAGAGAGGACCAGAAGTTTCCATAGAAGAAGTGGAATGAAGTTGGATACATTTCTTCAGGTCAGCTGGATCATCAAAAGACGAGGTGTTGTTTTGGAAGGTGACCTTGAACAGACATGGATGGAAAAGTCCGTAACGTGCTCCAAGTGTACATAAGGCTGGGCGAAGATCAAGGAATTCTTTCCGTCGCTTAGCTTTTGCCTGCAACACATCTTGCGAAATGAACATTTTAGAGCCTAACCAAACAAGCTGCTTTTTGTGTTTGGCTGCATTTAAAACTTGTAGCAAGTCCGTAAATTAAAAAAATCAAAAGATCACATCCCTTGGTTTTGAGGGAGCAGCCGATGAAGACAGCGGGGGCAAAACCTGTGAGCTCATTGAATGTTAAACGTTGTAGAAGCAGGAAGGTCAAGAAGTTTTATGAGAAAACTATTGAACAACTGGACGGGATCATTACCCTCCAAACCTTCAGGAAGGCCATACAGGCGTAGATAATTGCATCTGTTTCCATTTTTAAGATCCTCCGCCGATTTCTTAAACATAGAGACCTCCCTCTCTAAAGTAGATAGTTTAGTGGAGAAATTCTATAAGTCATCGACTTGATGTTCCACATTAGTGATGCGAGATTCCATAGACACTCACTTAGTATCCAACAGCTGCAGACTCAAGTTAGTTTCTTCAATAAATGGACGCAAGGCGTGAATTTCTTGAAAGACCATGTCTAAGGAAACTGGAGAAGCCGTTTTTGGTGGAGAGGGAGGGTCTTACTTGAGGCGTTTGCTGGCAGACTTAGGGATCTGCATTTTGGTTGAAGATATAGATGAGGTCAAAGACTTTGAAGATACAGATTGCGCAAATTTCAGTAGCACTGTTAAGCACAGAATCAGTATGACAGGATTCCAAGACAGGGGCGTGGGCCTGGTATCTCTTGCTAGTAATAAGTAACTTCTTACTCCTACCCATACAGTGGAGAAGTAACAGACTTCGGTCAAGCAAGGGAAAAACCACCAGCACACAACCACAGCGATTTAGAGAAACTGCGCAACACAGTATTTTTAAATATTTAAAGCACTGCTTACATAGGAAAAAACCTAGTTACGCCTGAAAGGTCTGGTAATTCATGTTTTGTAACAATAGTCAATGCAAAGGGGTGAATTTGAGGTAAATGGAGAAGCACATCACAGAGTAGGTAAATCCAGAAATTGCTGCGCAGCTTAGTGCCAGTAAAATATGAAAGTCACTCTTGGCCACTGAAAAGAATAATCATTTCCACAGTAGCAGGTTTTACATCATGTTGTAGCAAGAGTTATTTTGTATGTATGGTACCTGAGGTGAATAAATTCTTCGTCATGGAGGGAAACAAAATGGCGGCTGTGACAGGGTTGCAGTAGATTTAGCATTTTCCAAAAGAAAAGGATGCAGATAATGCATAAAAAAGGAAGAGAACCGGTCAGGGGCTCTTCCGATTTATGAAACTCTCTGTATCAGTATGCAAAAGTTGCTGGAGCCGCGGAAATCAGCGTAGCATTCCCCGCAGCGAAATGGAGCTCCGGGGCTAGGCGGCCATCTTGCTTGGCGCTGCGTGTGCTCCAACATCAGTAACCTTGGTCAGGAGGAGCACAAGAGCGCAAGAGTCCTATAAGGACACTAAGATAAAGCATAGTGAGGAGGAATGACTTAGGAAAAAAGCTAACTTTTCTTACGGATAAGCAGACAGTATTGACACAATTACTGTACTTACATGGCCCTGGAGGTAAGCCAGGTACAGTTATAGAGAAACCCAAAATAAAGAGGTTGATGGAATGTTCCCAGACAACAATAACCATGAATTAAATATTTGGTAATCAACCAATAAGGAGCACGCAAAAGAACCTAGATTCTATCTCTGATAACGCTAAGCAAGCGTCTTTGGAGATTGGAATACTGTGCTAAATGCAGAATAACAAGCAGGTGGAACTGGAAAAAGCAACAAAAAACTGGATGAGTAGAAAACACTCAATTAGACATTTTATGTGCTTTAAACATGTTGTAAGTGGGCTACTCAGAGAAACAGCCCAACTAAGGTTCAAGAGTGAATTACCCTGCTTACCCTGAGATCTAGGTAAAACATCTTTTTCACAGGTGATCTCTAAATAATTTAACAAATTGTAAGAAAATTACTTGCAAAATCAAGAACACAATGGAAGTGGACCGATGAAAGGTTATAAGGAGCCTGGAGGTCTACAGGGGAATTCTCCCTCCTCTCATTTCCCTAAAAAATACATAAACCAGGCAGAGATCCATCCCCCTATCAGTGCAAACACAGTTATAGATAGTAGTAACAGTATAATATCTGTGTCCCCATTATCATAACCCAAAAACAAAGCTTTCTCTTCGATGTGCACAACCTTTGATGATAATATTAATGAGTAAGATTCAAGTAAAAGGGGCCAGTGTGCTGGAGATCCAACAAGTCAAATATAATGTTTCAAGTGACAAATCGATCTTGGAGACTATAGCTAATGCTAATTTCATAGCCTCAAAAGCAAGGCAAGCCAAATGTTCTATGCTCTTGAGAAGCTAAGGTTATGGTAAATACATCAGAGTTCTAGTCCCATTCGAGCTATGAAACTCAATAAATAGATGCAATAGACTCTTGTAGAAAACAGAGAATATCCCTCCCATGTATGCAGGGCCATTCACTGATGTGTGATATTAGGGACCTTTCCCATGAGATCACTATGCCAATGGATAACGATGTACCTCCTGGGGGGCGAGAATACTGAACACAGTAAAGAAGTGGCATAGACAAAATAGCACATATTATTATTCTGTTAACCCCATTAAAAATAGCTTGGAATCTGTGGTTCAGTTACTGACTAAATTAGTCAATAACTCTGACCGCTAGGTAGATGCAAATCTTTTTATATTACAATATCTACTTGAGTCTAGGACAAGGGATGAGAGGGTCACACTGGAAACCGAAAAGAATTTGGAGAGTGGAAAAGTTCCCCAAAAGCTAGTGAAAGGGCTTAATTTCAGGAATACTAAGTCAGAAATAAATTCCCTTTGGGATTTCTCATAAGCATACCATTGTATTCACACATTCAAACACATTCAAACTATCAAAGTACCATTAATTATAGCAGTAGCCAGAAAACTAATATATACATATATAATAATATGCTTATTTAATAAATCCTTCAATAAGATTAAAAAAGATTAAAATGTGCAAAATAAGCAATACAATCAATACTTGTGACACATATTAAAAACAATCTCAAACCACACACAAACCCCTATGGTTTGGTAGTTCTAAAGGTCAAAAAGCACTTCTTAACCTTTAGAACTAGAAAACCATAAGGGTTCCTGTGAACAAGACAATAGAAGGAACTGCCATATGTTGAACCTGTTATGACCATTGGTTTGGTGGTTTTTGTATATTCATTTGCACTTTCAATACTGTTTGTATTTTCCCATATCCATTGTGGTATGTGAAAATACGGAAATACTGTGATATTATAATGTGTTGTCTATAATGACAAATGCGATATCCAGCAAATAAAAATAACATATGTTTACCATTCAGAGGTGATTTATAGACGTTTTATTTAAATGTGTCCCTTTTCTCTCTCTAGCTTTAACCTAAGCTCCTTCTGGCAAAAAGCCCTGTGAAATCGTGCATACAGCCAATGAAACACATCACAAACTTAGGTGGTTATTTAGAATTTGTCAGACAAGGTGCTGTATATTTGATTGGTGGGAAGTATCGTCATAGGGGCATACAAGATTATCCATAGACCAATTATTACAAAGGGGGAAAGTAATCAGACGGATAAAAGTACCTAACCTAAAACGAGTCAGCAACATACGGGCATATGGGCTTGACACAGCAACGAGGTACTTTTGAATCCCTTCGTGAGTGGTAATTTGCTGGTAACTAATAATAGTTTTTTTTCCCTTTTTCAAGGTTCCATCTATCACCAGCTAAGTGGTGCAAGACCATCTTGTTCAGGGAATCTCTCGATACAGTCTCCATAGTGGCAGGCTTCACAAAACATTCTGGGTGTCCTATTGCATTGCACAAGTGTCTAACATAGGATAGCCATTTAATATTGGCGACTCCATCAAGAGAAAGACATTCAATTATTACATCTCTATTTAGGGCGGTCTCATGCGTAGTCCAGACCTTGTGCCAAAGAAGTATGGGAGGGATCCTAATAGTGTCCAGAATGTAGGGGAGACCAACTTCTATGTGTGTCATATACATGGATGAGGTTTTAGGAAGACCCAGTAGGTGACAAATAAACTGGTTTTCGCAAGTTTGTAACCCATGGGCATTTTCAAAACCCCACACGCCCGCACCGTATGTGGCTGTTGGAATACATTTGGCTTTATAAATATAAATTATCTCTTTTGCTAGTTTACCCCCTAATTTGGTCACAAAGTTTCTTAAGACTCCAATGGAACGCGTGAAGGCTAATTGCCTAGCGCATTGCTGTATGCCAGCTCTACCCTCCTATCGAAATTTACGCCTAGGTAAGAGAACCTATCCGTGGTTTCGATTCTCTTACAATCTATGTAAATAGGACAGGGGACCCTCTTTATTCCTTTACCACAGGACATTGTGTAGGTTTTTGATATATTAATTTTTAAGCCTCTAGTCCTCATAAAACTAGAGAATCTATCCACAGTCCTCTGTAAACCTATTCTGGTGCGTGACATTAGTGCCGCATCATCAGCGTATAATAGTATTGGTATAGGGATCCCACCAATAGTTGGATGATCATGCTGTGAGTCCCTAAGATGGTGACCGATTGAGTTAATATATAGGGTAAATAACAGGGATGCTAAAATGCACCCCTGTCTCACCCCCCTCTTTATGGGAAATTTATTCGAACACTCCCCCTTCCGGCCGTACCTCACCCTTGCCCCAGCGTCCCTGTAAAGTTCCTTAATGAACGAGATAAGCTGGCTATCAACACCTATGTCACTCAATGTACTCCACAATAGCTCATGATCTACACAGTCAAAAGCGGAGCTTAGGTCAATAAAAGTAATAAAAAGGTTTCCACTCTTTGCCTGGGTGTATTTTGAGATAAGTAAGGTCAAATTTAAGCATTGTTCCACAGTCCCTTTGCCCGATCTGAACCCGTACTGCAGATTTGAAATAATTTGATTCTCCTCCCCCCAGGTTTGAATCCTATTTAGGATGATGAAGCCTGCCACCTTCATCAGTGCGTCCAACAGCGGAAAAGGACGGTAGCATGTAGGGTTGTTTCTATCTCCTTTCTTAAATATAGGAACGACTATGGGATCAGTCCAGGAGGGTATAAAGCCACATTGGTTAGCCTTATTTAAGACGTTTGTTATCATAGGTGCCCAGAGATCTAGCTCAGTCTTGTAGACATCAACCGGCACACCGTCCAGCCCCGGGGCCTTTCCTGCAGAGCTGTCTTTTATTGCTGTAATTACCTCCTGGCAACCAAACGATATAGCCAATGGAAAAGGGCTCGGTGGTTTCTGTCAGGAGGGCAGTCAGTCATATTACTATCGATCTGCTCGCCATCATGGGAGTGATTCTTTCATAAAGATGTTTAAAATGGGTCAGGCAGCTGTCCCCAGTTATAGCAATGTCTATCATATCAGCCTCTTTGTTTTGTAGATAAGGCGCATTTATCACCTTCCAGAAGGCCGTGTTGTCTCTTTTTTGGGATGCTTCTTTTAAGGCCACCCTTGCCTCTTTCTTCAAAGTGGCTTTTCTCGTCTTGATTGTGTCTTTATAAGACTTTCTGGCTTGCCAAATTAATTCAGGGTTAATTCAGGGTTTCTCGGTATTACCTGTAGGACCTTTTTAAGAGTTGACAGTGCCTTGGTGCACTTACTGTCAAACCACCTTTGGACCTTAGTTGCCTCAACCCGATGTTCTCTGGTCAATAAAGTTTTTATGGCTGCTTGTATTTTTAAGAAGGAGGCCATTACCTTTTCTGGGTACTCATCATGTGCCAGGCAAATGGAAATATCTTCAGAACATACCGTGACTAATTTTTCCAAGAAGCCTAACGGCTCCACCTTTTCCCATTTGATGGTATAACCATTTTTGGAGACCAATCTAATCTCTGATGTATATAGAGTTGTAGCCCTTATACTGTGTGTAAGTCCTTTAATTTTTAAAATAAAAGATAAAGGATAATGGTCACTAAGTAGGGACTGACCAGTTTCCCATGATACTACCAGCCCAGCATGATCTGTGGAGATTAATGTAAAATCAATTGTGGAGTTACTCCCCCTCCCATTGAAAGTCCGCTGGAAGGATATATTCGGGCTACATAACTCATTTATAAAGGACAAATTAAAGTAAAACAGAATGTTATTAAGAATACTTCCAAGTTTCGTGTGGTTAAAATGAGTGGGGCTATCTTCCCTATGCTCGGCTAGGCTGCACATGCCCGACGAGCGATAGGGACAGAGAGTACAGTTAAAATCTCCCACCCATAAGATCACCTTTTCTCCCATTATCTGATCGCTTAGGGTAATTAAGCTCAACAAGAGCTTATTGATCATAGTCTCTATCATGAGAGATGGCACATTGTTATAAAAGTTAACTATAATCGTATTTTTTAAAGAACCCCAGCTAAGGAGGAGTATCTGGTAGAACTTGGTACACATAAACTTGTTTACTTTAATGTCTCCAGTTGTGGACACATATGAGCATAAACCACCCCTATTTCACCCCTGGGCACTGGCTACCGCTGGGGTATGGAAAGTTTGGAAACAAGCATATGTCTTTCATCATTAAACCATGTTTCCTGTAAACAAAAAATGCTGTGTTTAGTGACAACATCTAACCACTGTTTTTGGAAGACTTTACTAGCTAGTCCGGCAAAGTTCCAGGAGACAAAAGGTATGTATGGTATCCATCTGTTTAGGGCCCTTTTTCACTGGGGACGAATCTTCTCTGCCTCCTTTAGTTAAGGGAGGGGCCATTTCGGCCTGCGGTTCTAACGCAGTGTCGGAATTCGTAGATGGTTCGGACACTGGCATTAACATACGTAGCTGTCTGTCTGTGGTCACCTCCCTCATGGAGACGGCATTTACCCCCTCTGAAGAGCTGATTGAGAGTGTAGGTTGACGGGCTATGGATTTTAAAGGTTTCTCCACCTCAATAGATCCTGGATGTTAGTCTAGGTCATCCAGGCCAGAGAAGACGTCATATCTGTTGGCCAGAGGAATTGGCCAATATGGGGCGTATGAACCTTGCCGTGTCATAAATCCCATATGGGTAATAGGTCTATCTACATGTCCTGCGACAGAGTAGTTTGATCTCTGTTGATCGGTGTTCATAGGATAAGGGATATAAGTTAAATGTTTTGATTTAGTGGGGAGGGCACCAGGGCCACACGGAAGCAGTAGCGACTCAGGGTAAAAGTAAGTCAAGGCTTGAGAGGATATGCCTCTGCCTCCATGCTCCTGGTACCAATCTGCAATATGCATTACTACCCTACGGTGTCTGAAATTTATTATAATTGCATCCCCGTTTATATCTTTGGGTCTCGATCCCACCCATGCAAGTCTTCGCACATGTGCTATTTCTCCATCTATATTACGGGGCAGAGGTCTATTATGTCTAAGCCAATGTATTACTTTATTTTTTAATTCAGTGTAGCCTTCCCACTTCCCTTCAATAAGTTCTGGGACCCCCGTAAGCACTATGACATATGGTACGGCCTCGGGTGGCAAGTCAATGTGCGTTCCTATCCTTTTTATTGCCATATCTGGAGAAAAGGCCACATCTGGATTTAAGTCTCTAGTTAATAGAGATTGGGGTTTGGATGTATTACTAATTGGACCTCTATCCCTCATCTCCTTAGCATTTAAAGCTTTTTTCTCAGTCTTCTTACTGGTGTTTTTTGGGCGGGGTAAAGTGTCCCCCTTCTCCTTATCCCCTGGGGCTATTGTCTCAGTCAACTTCATCTTTCTAGGGGTTTTAGGGCAAGATGGGATGTCCCCGATGGTGGAATTGCTAGTAAATTTCTGCCCTCCATTTACGCTATTCTGCTTATGGCCCACTAGTCCTTTTAGCAATTTGGTATTTAGTGTAGTTTCTTCCACTAGAGTGTTCACTTGAGAGCCCAAACTTTGTACCCTCTCAAGTAACGGGAGGAGTAACGATCTAACTAGGTGTTCTATATTCTCGACAATACAATGTTGTTGAGCAGTATCCGCAGTCTGTGTTTGAGGGCGGATTTTATTTCCCTGAAAAATTGGTTCAAGAGGGGGTAAAGCTTTCTGATGTTCTGAAGTAGTTTGTTCAGTGGACGGACTTTTACCTGTTCTAGGGGTTTTAGTTTTCCTGCCTCGCTGGGAAGTTCTTCCCCTCTTCCTCTTCTGTGGGACTCCTTTCCCGGTGACTTTTTGTAGAGCTTTGCTCTTTTTGCTCACAGGGGTAGGGTTGGGCAACTTTAACAAGGAGGGCTCTTCTAAAGAAAAATCTATGGAGGGGTCTAAATCAACAGTAGTGTGATCCGACCTCATGGTTGAGACTTGGAATGGGGAATGAGATTTATCCTGCAATAATAAAGGGATACTATTATCTGCCATACAAGTATTCCCTGTACTCCGTAAGCTATTTACATTGGGAGAGGTTGACAGTAATATTGGGCCCAATGAAGAGCGCTTATTTAGTTGCTGGAACTCTAAGGATAAACGGCTCTCAGCAATAGAAATGTCATGTTCCAGGTTTGAAACAGCCTTGGTTAAAAATGCATCAAAAATCCCTCCCACACTCACCCCGCCTGTAATTTCCTCCTGTTGCCAGAATTGGCAGACATTTTCTAGTGCCAACAATAAACCACGTTTGGTAGCTCGCCAGTTAGAAAAAGAGGTGTTAAATCTATCGCGAGTATCACAATTTCGTCCCTGTTTCAAGACTTGCTTACAAAAACCAAATATTCCAAACAGTACACCCCTTACTAGTTGTGATAGTCCTGGCTAATAAAACCAAGGGGGGTGGCCCAGCCCAGCCTTCTCCGGGCTTTGACGGGTGTAGACGGGCCCTCCATTGGCCCGGGCTTCGCCCGGCACTGCCCGCGCGCGTCCCACGATGTGCGTGCAAGGGCGTAGCTAAATAGAGGAGGAGATCAGCAGGAAGAGGACCAGCTGGGCCCAATGACGCGCACTGCCTGCTGGTCCTCGCAGTCCTGCTGCCTCCAGGTGTTTCAGTCTCTACAGCCCTGGCACAGAGTCAAACGATGACTTCCGCCCTCTCAGCCCTGGGCGGCGTCCTTAATGGTGGAGTGATGATTCCAAAGCGCTGATGGCAGGTAGGAAAAGGAGTAAAGGGTTCTCAGTGTGGTAAAAGCGGCTGCGAGCGGCTCCCGCGAAGTGGGGGCCGCGAGACATCTTATGCTGCAGGGAGGAGGTAGGCAGGAAGAGGACCAGCTGTGCCCAATGACGCACACTGCCTGCTGGTCCTCGCAGTCCTGCTGCCTCCAGGTGTTTCAGTCTCTACAGCCCCGGCACAGAGTCCAAACGATGACTTCCGCCCTCTCAGTCCTGGGCGGCGTCCTTAATGGTGGATTGATGATTCCAAAGCACTGATGGCAGGTAGGAAAAGGAGTAAAGGGTTCTCAGTGCGTTAAAAGCGGCTGCGAGCGGCTCCCGTGAAGCAGGGCCCGCGAGCTGTCTTATGCTGCAGGGAGGAGGTAGGCGGGAAGAGGACCAGCTGCGCCCAATGACGCGCACTGCCTGCTGGTCCTGGCAGTCCTGATGCATCCAGGTCTTTCAGTCTCTACAGCCCCGGCACAGAGTCCAAACGATGACTTCCGCCCTCTCAGCCCTGGGCGGCGTCCTTAATGGTGGAGTGATGATTCCAAAGCGCTGATGGCAGGTAGGAAAAGGAGTAAAGGGTTCTCAGTGCGGTAAAAGCGGCTGCGAGCGGCTCCCGCGAAGCGAGGCCGTGAGCCGTCTTATGCTGCAGGGAGGAGGTATTTACACACACAAAGATGCCCCCTTTCTCAAATTACTTTCTATGTACTTTCAAATAGGATCAAGTAAACAATCTCATTAAATCTGGTCCGGTATATTTATTTATACCTCTTAATCATGTAATTTCATACAAAACAGTTTCTTATAGCAGAGAGAGAATACACAATACAAAAGAATACTTACAATCTTACTTGGTCACAATTAACACAAAACATTACAAAATTTATATGCAAAAAATGACATCAACAACACATCCAAACAACAATACAGATAACGATTTCATCAATTTTAGAAGGTACTGTTAATTTTAGAATGTACTAAACCATTTCTGTAGTCACAATTGTTTGATAAAAAAACAAACAAACTGATTCATAACAAGAGCGACAAATTCTGTATAACTTATTCAAAAGGCACTGGATGTATTAATTAGCTCTTGATGGATTTGCCGACGCGTTTCAAGTTCGGGCCATAAATCCCCAAACTATCATCAGGGCTCAGTTAGTCATCTGTTTAGGATGCAAAAGAAACACTAGTTTTAATAACAACCTATTTGCCTCTTCTCTAAGGTAACACCGTTTGGATATAATGTGCATGTACCTGTATCTTCCTAAATGAGTGATCACTGGTAACTTCTAATGATTACCGCACTCCTTTCTTCAGGTTTCAGGTGGGGCACCTCTTTTTGTCAAAAGATCTAAGAATGAACAGCATATTGTCCGCTATTATGGGAAATGCTTGGAACACGCTAAAAAGAGCTAATTAGAATGATTAGCAAAATTCATACCTCCGTCTACGCGGACTTGCGCTGCACAGGGGGGTGGAGGAATTTCTGTGTTTGGTTCACTTTACTCCTATTTAAACAAAAACATGCAGCGTGCTTTTAGAAGCCTTGTATATATCAGGTATTGTTGTAGTTTATTTAATCCCACTCAGCCCCACCAGGACCTAACTCCTTTTGTGCGCAATTTAGGGAGGAGGTAGGCAGGAAGAGGACCAGCTGGGCTCAATGACGCGCACTGCCTGCTGGTCCTTGCAGTCCTGCTGCCTCCAGGTGTTTCAGTCTCTACAGCCCCGTGACAGAGTCCAAACGATGACTTCCGCCCTCTCAGCCCTGGGCGGCATCCTTAATGGTGGAGTGATGATTCCAAAGCGCTGATGGCAGGTAGGAAAAACTGGCCTTTTATCAAACGGGCTGAAAAAAAAAGTGCATTAGTGTCAAGTAAAACCCAAATACCAAACCACTGGGGCTGTCAAGCTCAATGTCTGTTCCTCACGTTGCCCATAATTTAGGCTTGAAAGAAACTAATGCTAATTCAAATATCTGAGTGTTCAGCCCACTTGGCATGGTGTTTCCATATTCTTAACCCTTTCTTTTTGCCTCTCTGATCCTTTCTCCTATATATCGCTTTGTCTAAATTATATATCCCTAATAATCGAGCAAGCCATTGTTGAAACACAGGGGGCACTAGGTCTAGCCATGCCACGCTGATGCAATACACAATATATACACTGCCATTGCTATTCAAATCAGGTCCCCCATCCGGTTCTCTTAAGCTCATAATACCCAACAATTTTACTAGGGGAGTTACCTCAACCTGTATGAGCAGACTATTCTTTAGAAGTTCATTAATTTCATTAATCAATGACCAGGCTCTTTACAGGTAGCAAAGATGTGAAGATGATCAGCCTTATATAGAGCACAGCGCGAACAATATACCCACTTCCCCACACCCCATTTGGATATTTTATAAGGTGTATAATAAATCTAAAAACAGGTTTTAAAGTACTGAGATTGAAGATTTGCAGACATCAGGGTCGTGAGCGTATTAGAGAAAGCTTTTTGAAAAGTTGAATCAGAGATATTTAACCACGCTTGCCACTTGTTCGAGCAGTTTTCCATATCGTCCTTTATGTCTTCATTCAACATTTTATACAAGTTCCCAATTCGAGTTAGAACCGACTGCACTAATTTCTCAATCAGTTTTTTTTTCTTAATTCCCTACGCCCCTCCCCTTCCTCTGCAGATAATCTCTGATTTGTAGATATTTAAAGAATTCTTGATGTGAAAGGTCATATTTCTCGCTTAGCTCCTCATATACCATAAGATCTATAAAAACACCCCAGTTGTTTCATTCCAGCATTTGACCGCTTTTAAAAATAGGCATCATTAAATATCTCCAGCAAATTTTTATTTTGACCCAGCGTGTTATAAAAGTTTAGCCTCCCTATCCCTAATAGCCGGCGTATGGAGGTCCATAATTGAATGCTGTGGTCAGTGTCTTAAACCGGACCGGTTAATAATATCCTTACTCCAGGTGTCGCTAAAGACACCCAGGCATATGGGCTGATCAATAATTCAAAAGGAAAGGTCTCTCTATAGTCATCCCCACTATACTCCCTACCCAACAGAATTGTATATTGCATCATAGAAGCTGCCCACCAATACAATTTTAAGTTGGGTGGTGCAAGCCCACCGCGGGCTATAGTCAAGAACTTAAAAGCTCTCCTTGGTCTTGTGTATGCCCAGATAAATTGTGGAAAAATCCTTTCAAACTTTTTCAACCAGTAATTCGAGAAGATCAGGGGATTGCTCTTAGAAAAGAAAGTATTTTAGGGAAATGTACCATTTTAATCAGGTTGCACCTCCCTATCACTGTTAAGGGCCTTTTGAATCTCGCTGGCACAAGAGTCTAGATTTTCTTTTATCTCCACATACAGATCAGGGCTTATCATAATTCCCCAATTATACCACTTTTTTAACTACTTTATGATCAGTCGAGGAAGCAAATTTGTTAATTATGACCTGTGTCTTATCCCTATTCAGGGCACACCCTGATAGCTCTCCATATCTCTGTGCTGCTTCTTCAATTGCCTTGATCGCCTTGTCCGGGTGAGAAGTAACTAAAGCTACATCGTCAGCATAGGCCAACATCTTGTTTTCCTGCCCAAACATAACTAAGAAGGGAATGTCCACGATCCTTTCAAGATACTTCAAGAATGGGTCGATATATAATGCAAAAAGGAGAGGTGAACAGGGACGGCCTTGTCGCGATCCTCTTGATGTTTTCAGATCTTTTGTCTCTTCCCCATTTATATAGACATTATCCACAGGCTCCCTACATAGTGAACTTCAACCCTATTCCTTTATTAAGCATTGACAACCAGAGAAATTTCCAGGAGAACCTAGCAAATGCCTTTTCAGCGTCTAAATAAATTGCAGCCATGGGGTCTCCTGACACTTGTATGGCTTCAAATAGGGTGATAATCTTTCTTACATGATCTATGTTGCTCCTACCCGAGATAAAGTCATGCTGCCCCATGGAAACAATCCTGTGGATAACCTGTGACAGGCGGGAGGCAAAGACTGTTGAATATATTTTAACATCCCCATTAGTAATTGTCATTGGGCGGTAAGACCCCAGCTCATTTAAAGGTTTCTTTTTCTTTGGGAATATTATAATTTTAGCTGAGGCCCAGAAGGTTGGTGGAGCTGCTCCTTGCGATACCTGAACAAACATAGTTGTCATAGACTCTTTTAAGTGCTTTTGAAAAATATTATACCATTCTGTTGGTATCAGATCGGGCTCGCAGCTTTTCCAGTGGGTAATTTTGCCATTGCCACCCGGATTACATCCCATGTTAATGGGAGATCTAATTGCTCCCTCTCCTCCTGGGATAAAATCTCCCCATCTTCATCTTCCATATATCTATATATTAGATCTTCCGATCTACTTCCCATCTCTTCTGTATATAAGTATTGCTAAAAGTTATAAAAAGCATTTCTAATCTCCCCATCTTCCAACACCAGACCCATCGCCAGATCCCTCACAGAACTGACTCCTTTATATATATGTTCCTGTCTGGTTTTTACTGCAAGCAACAGACCGACCCTTTCACTGCACTCATACATTTCCTCTCGCCTTGCTGTTGTTTTATCTATTACCTTTTTCATCAATTTCTCACCGATTGTAGCTTTAGCAAGTGCTGCTTCTTTTTGAGCTTCTCTTTCCTCACTATTTGATTGTAGCGCAGCAATCAACATGCATTCTGCCTGGACTAGGTTTTCTTGGGCTGACCGCATATCATCCCTATCCTTGTTTCTCTTCCTGCACACAAACTGAGTGTCTCTCCGCTGATCCCAGCCTTTAGGGAATCCCAGACTACGTCCAGTGAAGCTGATCCCAAATTTCTTTACAAAAATTCTGGTATCCACAATTTCTTATGATTTATATATTTTTCAACCAACAATAGTGCTCTCTCAAAGGTTCAGAAGCTAGGTCTTTCCCTAGAGGTATCACTCTTTATCTCTAGTACTAGAGGGTTATGGTCGAATAACAATCTGAGGAAAGATTTGATTGTACTCTTCTGTCTCACCAAAAATGACACCAGAAAATAGTCTAATCTAACATGTTTTTGGTGCGGGCAGAGAAGAATGTAAATCCATGTTCCAAAGATCTCTTTTCTGCTCATACATCACACAAACCATGGGTTTGGCACAGGTTACAAAGGGCTCTGTGCATTTTGGGTTTCCTAACCATATCTTTTTGCCCGTGTCCCCAGTCAGCTGTCAAATAAATATTAAAGTCACCACATAATACATTGGAAAGTTGCCAATGCAATAATTCATTAGATATCCAATCTAACGGGGAAGGGTCATCAATATTGCTACCATATAGAGTACATAATGTGAAGCAAGAAAGCCCTGGTGCTCGACATTCTGCCATGACCCGCTGCCCCATTGCATTCACCCAAACTCGAGGAAACTGTATCTTTTTGTTGCGAGTTAGGATTGCAACCCCCGGGGGCGGGTCACTTGAGTTGTGGCCCCTACTGTGCCATAGCCCAGATTTTTGAGCAGGGCCTTCTGCTTGTCTTCCAGATGAGTCTCTTGGAGGCAGACTATGTCTGCCTGTAATAATTGTAGCCCTTGTGCTACCATATGCTTTTTTTAATCATTTAGCCCACAGATATTTAACATTGCTATCCATATTTTACTGGTCATTGAATTCTGTTAAAACCTTCTTGTGTCTTTAGCCTTTAACAACCCGCCAATATAATCCAGATTGTATTCCAGCACTCCCATCCCGACTATGATTCTTTCCTGTCTTTCTCACTCAACTCCCCCTTGTGTAAACCATCCTGTCCCCCACACCCCCCACCATCCACCCCTCCTACAAAAATAGGCAATCAGGCATAGTCTGAGTGATGTACATTTGTCATACTGCCCCATTGTCTCTCTCTGGAGCATTATAAGTACATTATTTAGAGCCAACTGCTTTATGCCTCGATTAGCCTATCCCTAAAAGGATGCAACCAGGTGATTGTTCTACTATTTAGAAAGGATCCCCACTTTATCCTTTCTTTTTAGTTCTTCCTGGTATTCCTGGGCTTGAATCTCTGCAGTAAAGCTGTGTATAGATCCCTTGTATTTAATTTTCAGTCTCACTGGGTTATGAAGGAAAACCTCAGCCCCTATTTTTTTGAAGGGAGAGAGCAGCTGTCGTAGCGCCAATGCCGATCCACTGTAGCATGAGCAGAGTCAAGTTTAACAAAGAATGTGACACCGCTTCCTGATTTTGGGTCATTCGGTTGAGCTTGTTCATATACTAACTGTCTCAGAAGTAAATCTCCAAAGAATACCAGCATTGCTCGAGGTCTCACTTGCTGTTGTTGTTGGAATATGGTAGAGGCAAAGATGATGGGTGACTAGCTGCCACAACTCTCTTTGTCTCTCTTTGATGGATCGTCAGATCGACAAGCAGCTGCTTGACCTGGGACTGACCTCTGCGAGCTGCTCTCTATGCTCATATGCTCATTGCTGCTGGATGTTTGATAGAGGTCTTTCTCCACGTATTCCCGCCGTTGTCTTTTCACATTTGGATTTGGCTGGCAGCCACGGAGCTATTGGGGGAGCCCAAGGTCTTGAGCTATGGCAGCCAGACGTGGAACGCCGGCAAAAATGTGCACCATAGGGATACCCAGTGTGGCGAGCGGTGTGCAGCCAGTGGAGTCCATTGGTGAAACGTCCGATTCCAGTCAGCGCAATGGAGCAGGCAAGATAAAGCAAGACATTGTTACAAAGAAAGTGGCAGCCAAACCAACAAGACAGGTAGAGGAAGAAGTAACTCAACCCACTGTTTCCTCTATGTTTGCTCACTCGACCGGGGATATTCAGAAGGATAGTGTCTCATCAGAGGTAGGAGGGAGTCGGAAAGTTAGAAGAGGTGAAAAATTGTGGTAATGAGAAGGGTAAAGGAGATATGGCACCAGGTGAGCTGATAGAGCTTGGGGCAGACAATGCAGACATTGCAAAAACTGCATCTGCCTCAGATGGCATTTTTGTGGAAAAAGATTCAGGAGAGATTAATAGAGCAAATCAGGCAGCCACACTGGCACAAACAATCAATGCTGAGTTACCTGGGATGGTGAAAGCTGGGGCTATAAGTTGGAATATACCGGTGAATACTGAACCTTTAAAGTCCCACGGTTTGCCAGGGGGAAGTTGTCACTAAAATTGCCAGGAGAGAAGCCTCAGACTCTACGGATCAGGGAAATATACTCACAAGTACAGACTCCATCTCGGACTCTGGCAATAAATCGTCAGATGATGAGGCTCTAGCAACACAGAGGAAGACATCTGTGGAGAAAAATAAGAGGAGGGAGAGAGACAGCCAAAGAAAGAGCACTGGTAAACAACTTAAATGGGACTATTTTGATACTTAACTGAGTTCTTTTGAAGGGGGATGGATGAGCTGCAAAGGATGGATCAAAAGAAGATACACAGTGCCTAGAACCCTCATTGATGGACATCTTTAGGTCTCTAAAGCAAGTACAAGAAGATACCAGGAACGAAGGGCGAGGAGCAAGAGTTGTCGCTAAAATGGTTCAAGTTGGGCTGTGCAAACGTAATAAGACGTGGTAAAATTGCGGAGTGCTTGACATCTGTGGAAACACACACAGAGTATCTTGGGGTAGAGGTTGAATCGCTGAAACAACATGGTACTGGACAAGGGGCAAGCATCTCAGATGTTATATTCAAATTGGAGGAGCAAGACAACCGCCAGCGCAAAAACAATTTGCACATTTTGAGGATTCCGGAGGGTGTGGAAGGCTCTAATCCTAGAAACTATGTGGGGAATCTTCTGAAAAATGCCTTCCCCGAGCAAACTAATTGGGACTGGGAATCTGAAATTCAGGGAGCTCATCGGTTGGCATTATTGTTGAAAAGCACCTCACATACTCTTTTGTTGTATTCTTTCACAGTTGCACCATATATAAGAACATCATCCTGATAGCACTTAACTCAAAGAATGCCCATTAATATTGACATCATGGCTCTTTGAAATACTGCATCAGCTGAAATTAAGCCAAAGGTCATCCTTTTGAACTTACACACTTCAATAGGGGTAACAAATACTGTGAGATCCTGTGACCCCAAGTCTAGCTCCACCTGATGATCTGTGGCAACTAAGCCCAAGGTTATGAAAATGTTTGCTTCATACAAAGTAGAAATCATCTCTTCAATGTTGAGTAATGGAAATGTGTCTATTAAAATATCCTTGTTGAGAGCTCGTAGATCAACACAGAGGCAAATGTCCCTATTATCTTTATGAACTACCTCTATGGGGGCCAGCCATTCTGTAGCTTTCTCGGGCTCAATGACCCCCAAAGAGCACAACTTTTAAAAATCAATGGTGAACGCATCCGATATGCTAAGAGAAATTCATCTCACCCTGCCACGACTGGGATAGCATTTCCCTTAACTTTATTTTGAGTAGCCAATAGGTTTGTAAAGTTTGTTTTGGAAAATACCCAGAAACTCACTCATAAACGTGTTGGTGGATATTACTATCCTATCAACCTGAACCTGTGGATCTTTGTTGGAATGCAAACTGACTCCCAAATTGCCTTGGTGAGCTCATCCTTGTAAATCATTCATCACATGTGACACATACACTTTCCCAATTATAAATCTGCCTCACACCTCTATATACGCTTAAAAGTATCTCAGCATTTTAATTGAAGAACCGCCATAACCATCAGATTTGTTGTATGTCTTTATGAGTTTTTTCTCTTCCGGGAAAAACTCATCTTGTTCTTCAAAATTATAGTGATTTGAGAACAAGATGAAAATGTTATACATGCTTTCACATCATTGATCATTAAAGCCACTGTAGGACAAGCCATGGATACACTGTCCACTTGAAGAAAGACCTCTTTAAAAATGTGGGAGTCTTGCTCCTTCAATGCTTCCTCGCTTTACTTCTGCAACACCTACTGAAGTGAGCCTTCCTTCTCCATGCAGTACATGTTTGAGACAACTCCAGGCACACCTTGTCATTATCTCTTTGCCTCTCCATTCCACACATAAAACATGTTCCATTAAATTCTGAATCTTCTTTGTTTTCAGAATCATTCTTTGTTCTGACCACACACACTTTGCTTGTATTATCAGTTACTACTGTGGACTTCACACCTTTCTCTGTATTCAATTCTTCCACTCTTCAAAATATGTTCCACACACTTTGTCACAATTATCACTTTCTCTGGTAGTACCTCATCCTTCACCCACTGCACCATTCAACATTTTTATCACAATAACAACGTAAACCAAGTTGGTCTCTAATTCTCTTCTCAGTAGATTCACCAAATTGGCAACTTGATGTGAGTTTACGAAGACTAGTTACTAAGGGTCAGATGTACGACCATTTTTTGCGATCTCAAACTGGAAATTGGTCCCTTTGAGACCGCAAAAAAGGGTCCTGGCATATACAAAGGCTATTTGGAGATTCTGTGACTCGCAAAATAGCGTTTGCGATTCACGCTATTAGAAAGGGGCATCCCTTCCTAACAGCGAGTCACAACGGAATGTACCATTGTTTTGTGATGACAATTGCGGTCGCAAAACACTTGCAGTCCCCAGGGGACCCTTCCCCTTTGTGAGTGTGTGCCAACATATATGTTTTTAAGAGCAGGCACTGCAGGCAGTGGTCCTAGGGACCACTGCCTGCTCTTAAAAAATGAGCAGAAACATTTTACTTTTCTTTTTTAAATGCAGCCCATTTTCCTTTAAGGAAAACAGGCTGCATTTTTTTAAACTGCTTTATTAAAAAAGCAGTCACAGACATGGTGGTCTGCTGACCCCAGCAGGCCACCATCCCTGTGAGTGATGGCCATTCCTAATGGGGAAGCAAAAAGCACCTGCCTCATAAATATTAATGAGACAGGCAATTTGCAACCCCATTAGGAATCATTAATAGTGTCCGAGATACTGTTGAAAATTGCATTTTGCGAGTCGCAAATTGCTAGTGGCAAAGCAACGCAATTAGCGACTCACAAAATGTAAGGGTCTACCATCTGGCCCTAAATCTTTTATTGGTTCATTCATCCCTTGATAGCTCGGTCTAAAATTACATCTTTCTAGGATTGTACTGAATCTTGGAAGATAATGTAGATGCCACTTTTTGATGGCAGTTTCATATTCATTAAGATTCCTAGAGTCTTCCCTAGTGGATTTTGAACACTTCTTGTCCTTTTGCGCAGACAGTGCACAACAGCACATGTCTTCTCTCCTAACTTAAGTTGGTGCCACAAACTCATACATAGTTGCCAAAGACTTTCTTCCATTTGTTCCATTCAAGAATTGATTCCCCGGGAGATGGCAAAAAAATGGCGGTGCTGTAACACTCTCAATGCTGGTCAAATTCTCCAAACAATATGTTCCTCTGACAAATAGACAAATAAAAAAAAGTATCATTATTAATATAGGAGATCTGTCAAATTTGTAATATGGGTTGCCTATTGTACATGACACCCTCCAGTTTATGCAGTACTACAGACAAATGTAGATTACTGTATTATATAGAATGCAGACAGTCCCTCCTCCGTAAGATACCCTTATCTCAAAGCAATGCTAAAAAATTGTAATTTTTCTATACCTCCTGAACAGCTGCACTACCTCACAAGATGGGTGAACTACTTTTAGATTTGTGTCACTAGTCCTCTCTGGAACCTTCCTTACATGGCTAAATGCCTTCTTATGTTCGTGCTTGGTCCTTTTTCTATAAATATTAGGCCTGTGAAAGGTCTTCCCTACTACCGCTCTTGTTCCTTTTTCTGCTATATTGGAATAGGGCCTTACTTTAAAACTGAATAGGCTTCCCATTTCAAGATGGCAGCTGCATCATTTAGCACGATAATGTCACTCTCTTGAAGCAGCAAGTTTGCTTAGCTGGTTGTAGGCCTCATGGACGCTTCCACAACTCCAGGAGAGCAGGCCTGACTCCAGTCAGCACACGCACAGTAAATGTGACATTCAGGTGCTGAAATCGCTCACCTCAATTTTATTTGAAGCCTAATCCACGCACCTTATACCAGCTTTGAACGAGACAGGGTAGTTTTCCTAGGTTGCAGCTGGGAAGTCACCTACTCACTGGATGCTAAGGCAAGACAGGCCTTTTCCTCAACAACACGAATAAGAGACAATTCCTTTGTGTTGCGGTGTCTGAGTCCACGGAATCCTGTCACACTCATTGTCAAAATGTGGTGTACTCACCAGCATACCATCAATTAGGAGCAAAACACCAGATTGACTCAGGTAACATTTATTCAGACACATCACCCAGATGCTTCTCCAACACCAGCATTCTCAGTTCTATTATATCTTTAACGTTCTAATGATGTAATCACGGCAAAGAGAACCCATTATATGCTACAGGCCATCTCTAAATTCAATAGACAGTAGTTTGTTAGGATAGCAGAAGTAATGTCCTCCGCCACCCTGATGGATGGAGTACCATCTGTCAAACCATTTAACAGCCCTAAGTTCACATCACATCACCTAAGTGACATCAGCACTTTCCAATCCTGTCTCCTTCAACTTTAGCATTGGATGAATGACAATCCTTTCATGATCACCACTACAAAATTGAGTTTGTCGTCTTCTCCTCCAAACTTAAAGATAAACCCTTCTCTTCTGGCTAAACTTAAAATGACCACACTCCTACTTTTCGTTACCTTCACAAATGACAACAATTTATTGCAATAACCGCTCATCGGCTAACTTTTCCCTGCACTCAATTAGGAAAATAAATCACCTACTGACCTCTAATCAATTAAAAGCAGCTGCCTATACTGTAACCCTAACCTACCTGGACAACAACAAAGCCACACTGGCTGAAGCTCTCCAGTCCTTTCACGCACCATAACATCAATTTTTCACTCCACAGATCGATTAATCCTACGCATGATGGAGTTTAATCATTCTTTTATGTATACATGTACAGGAATGTGTACAGTGCAATCCCAGCCAAAAGACGGTGAAGCCCAGTCCTAAGAGACTACAGTGGCTTTCAATAGAAACCAAAATCAAATTTAAAATTTGCTGTATTACATATAACGTAAACGTAACAGGGGAAACCCAATAAACCCTTGTAGGCTTGGGCAATGGTTATTTCAAGTCGAAGGAGTGCTACAAGGGATTTGTTTCTATAATGTTAAAACTCAGTTGGGAGTCGTATCAATAGTATCAACCTCCTGTGTAACAAGTATCACATATTTACTGCAATAGAGACCAATCTTATGGAAGGCAAAGGAGACACGGAGAGGTGAAATCTGTTCTTCACAAAGTTTTATATTGATTCAGTAAAGTGAATTTCGAGTCAAAATATGGGGAGACATACATAAAAAGCAAAAAAGAAGTGAAAAGGGGTATATATCACTTCACCACATCAATTCACAACTTGAACATCAACTCCAATCAAATTATAACAACAACCAAAAGAAATCAATTAGTAATGGTTGTATGCTTGTGCCCAAGCAACAGTAAAGGAGATGATGTAGCTGTCGACGTTTCGGTCTTATATTGCTGCCGTCGTCAAGACCATCATCAGGACCATGAAGTTCATTTGCAGGTAAAAAAAAACCCTGAAAATTCCAGTAATACTGTTTTCTTGTGTCCGACACTGACTGTTCGCGACGTGACCCGAAGATACTCTGCCATCGGTTCTGAATTACAAATTTCAACTAATTGGCCTTATATCTCAGTTGTATGAATTTACAAGATCGCTGATACCACACACGCTTCGAATGAGAATCGTTTTTAACATACTGAATTCCACAAGAAAACAGTATTACTGGAATTTTCAGGGTTTTTTTTTACCTGCAAATGAACTTCATGGTCCTGATGATGGTCTTGACGACGGCAGCAATATAAGACCGAAACGTCGACAGCTACATCATCTCCTTTACTGTTGCTTGGGCACAAGCATACAACCATTACTAATTGATTTCTTTTGGTTGTTGTTATAATTTGATTGGAGTTGATGTTCAAGTTGTGAATTGATGTGGTGAAGTGATATATACCCCTTTTCACTTCTTTTTTGCTTTTTATGTATGTCTCCCCATATTTTGACTCGAAATTCACTTTACTGAATCAATATAAAACTTTGTGAAGAACAGATTTCACCTCTCCGTGTCTCCTTTGCCTTCCATAAGATTGGTCTCTATTGCAGTAAATATGTGATACTTGTTACACAGGAGGTTGATACTATTGATACGACTCCCAACTGAGTTTTAACATTATAGAAACAAATCCCTTGTAGTATTACATATAAGGCTGTACACCTTCGAAGTCTTTGGTATATGTCCAAGCTGCTGTCAGAGGGACTCAGCATTGAAGACTCACTCCACCTGGAAATTCAAAAATTCAGGCTCTTTTCCGTAATGAAGCCGTCTTTCTGATTGAGATGAGCTGAGAATATAAAACAAACTTTCACAGGTTCTTTTTCAAATAATAAGTCTGATTGTAGTTCCCTCTTGCTCTCTATAAATTGTGAAAATGCCTTTCTGGCGAAGAAACACTTTAGGTAAATGTTAGCTAAATATATTTTAAAAAATACAAAACAACCCAATAGAAAAGATCTAATTAGGTTTGCCAGTCTAGAGTTGTGAATAACAGCAGATGAGAATGAGAAGCCTATTCATTAAACTAGATGCAAAAAGAACCATTAGTTACTGCATATTTTAATTAATTATTTGTCACAGACTGCTCTTTGTTTTGCTTTCTTCGGGAAAAAGTAGCATTATTTTTAAACAATTTTTATTTATTGAATTTCACAGATAAACATCAGGCAATTAAGTAGACATTTAGCACATATCCCATCAAGCAAGAAGGACAGGACAGGTATAGATCCAAGGGCGACCAAAATATAATAACATATCCATTGGGAAATACAACTAGAGTACATGTTCACTCAGGGTTCTGGGGCGATGACAAGGGAATCGGGTAACACTACGGTGGGGATGATGAGCCCTCAACTCCATTAAGATTTCTCCAGAAGGGGACCCAAATGCCTTTGGGGCAGGCAGAAGAATGCATAGTGTCTGTGTATTGCCCAGGAATTTCCCAGAAGAAGGTTGCATGGTGAAGTCATTGTTTGCACGTCAGTAATGCCTTTGAAGCCACACCACTGCAATCCGCCTTTTGGCTAGCACCAGCAGGATGGAAGCCAGCTGTTTTTCTCCAGCGGGTAAGTCCAAGGTGTCCTTAATGAGACCATTTTGGGGGAGAGATCTAGGGGAATCTCAAAAATCTCGGTTAAGGTATCAAATAAATCTCACCATGCCAATGCCATATGCAAAAAAAACTGAAAATACAGCCCCAAAGCATGTACCTTTACTTCAGGGGTCCCTACCAAATTTGGCAATACGTTTTAGGGTATAATAATATGAGTGCAAGTATTTTAACTATATCAATTTGCATTTATATTGGAGAGGAGTGGTTTTAACTTGAGCATAACAGAAAGCCCATGTATTATTGTGCGCCTGCACCAAAGTGACTCTTCCGATCTGCTCCTGGCTACAGAGAATGGGTTGGATCTGCTGGACAGGTAGCTACAGTATGAATGAATGGAGCTCCGGGAATGAAGGAAGCTCCACTTTTATCGCAAAACGGAGCCTCAGATAACAAAAAGGCACATGTGGTGTTGAACTCTGGCGGGTGCAAAAATTCTGTCATGTAATAAATGTGCCATTCTCGAAAAGATCTCCCAGCACTGACAGCCCCATATTTCTCAACAAAGTCTTGACAAACTTTTCCCTAGTAGAGCAAAGGGTTGTCTGACAGGGGTAGCAGTGGAGAGTATGGATGTTCAAATTGCATTCCCTTTGCTAGTTTCAACCATGCTCAGTACATAGATGCCAGGACATAAAAATCGCCATGTGCCGCGCGCAGGGTCACTCTAACCTGCCAGAGAAAAGTGGGTGTTCTAGCTATTGCCCACTCTGCTCCCATGTGCATAGACACTGTCTGGGGCAGGGCCCATTACTTGAAATAATGAGCCTGTGCAACCTAATTGCATGAATAGAAGTCTGGTAATGCCAGGTCTGCTATGACCCAGTTAGAATTTCCCAATTAACCCATGACTTCCCTCATGCCAGATCAACAGAAGCAAGGTCTGACAAAGCTGTTGAGTGAAATAATGCGGTAATCCAACAAGATTTAGAATATCGGTATAAGAACTTTCGTAATATTTAAATTTTAATCAAGGATATTCTCCCTATCAGCAGAAGTAGGAGTCAAATTCATCAATCTAGTCTCATTATGATCTGCTTGAGTGCCGTGTCGAAAAAACTGCAGATCAAGTCATCATAATTGTGAAATATCCACATCCTCATATAGCATACCCCATTGGGACTTCATTGGAATAGGTACTCCAGGAAAGGGATTATGGGGAACTCCGTGAGAGGAAAAATTTATGATTTAGACCAGTTTAAATGTAATCCAGAGTATTCCCCCAAACTAACCGCCTCTCACACCAAGAGTGACCGATTCTCCACTGGGTACTTCTCCTATAGAATCTCATCATTGGGGTGAAGAGAATTAATAACAAACAATATGTTTCCAAGAGGGGCGTAGCTTGAGCGGAGTTCATGGAAGTCACGTGAGCTAGCAGCTCCGCACCGACCCAACCGTAATCACTAAGGAATCTGTGGCCCAGGCTGTCAGAGCGCTGGCCACGAGCATTCGTGTTGTGGAGGAGACACCTTGGATGAGCATTAGGTCCTGTGAGACCGGATGGCAGCTCTGAAGCTGCGGAAAAGCTCAAGCCCCACTTTATCAACATAGCAGCTAGGTCATAGCTGCGTATGAACTCTGGTGTGGGGCTGGATTGAACGGGTGCATCATCAGAGCGCTGCAGCCCCCGACATGAAGACTGAAATTGAGGGCCTGTGATACTGTAGTTGGAGACACCCTGGCTTTGAACAGAAGAACGAATCTGCTCCGTGGGGTGGGCGCTGTAGGAGCTGTGTAGAGTGCCAGGCCTCGCGGCCTGGGGTGCGGCCTGTGCCTGCAGAGGGAGGAGTGATGAAGCTGTTGCCATGGGAGGCACGTGAAAGCCCTGGAGCCAGCAGAAGTGGTGGAGGGAGCTCCATGGGTGGTTTCCCCCCCCCCCACTGAGGTGATTGATGACTGTAAGGTAATATGGTGGAAACGAGATGCTGCGGGGGCTGCTTTGGCTGGCTGGCCTTGCCATACGGACTGAGGCCTAATCCTGGAAGGCACTGCTTTCTGGGGGCATTGGAGGTCATGAAGAGATACCCGGGCGAAACCGAGTGAGTCTGCTACAGACAATGAGGGCACAGTGAGGCAGTTAACTTCCCCACCTCTGGTGGGTGACTGATTACTGAAGATGCAAGGGCTGAAAGTAGGCCAGCAAATTTTAAACTGGTGAGAAGTGGGGTTGTGTGAAGGTCCCTTGCAATACTCTGAGTGGACACCTGTGAATAGGACCTACCCTGAGATCATTGATGAGAGGTGGACATTGGAATTAATATCACAGCACTACGCCATACCCAGAGGTTGTCTGTGGGGCGGGCCTAGAACTACAGGCTGCAGGGGGCCTGGCCGGACATGTGGCTGTGCTGATGGAGTGGTGGTACATCCTTCAGAGCTGTTGCCTGAGAGAGCTGGCCCGTTGGGAGGTGCTGTCCCTGTGGGGATGAACACCAGCCGGCCATATATAAAACATTGGAAGCTTCTCAGCTATTACTGTGTTTTTTGCACATCAATTCCCATCCAGCATATTCCTTATTTCTTTTTTTTTCGCTGCACAGACAAGTGGAACTGGAGCCTACTGCAAGGTGTTGCCATTTTATTACTGCTGTGTCCAACCAAGTTGCCCTCTACTGCGAACTGTGGGATTTTGACCCCGGAGGATGTCTGCGATCGATGGTGGGATGCCCTGACCTGGGCACTAAACGAGTCCTGAGACCTGGGAGTGCAAGTGACCACTACAGTGGGAATGCCTCACATTGGGATGACCCCTCTGGCCATTCCTTGTGTGGCAGCAAGTACGAAAGGTACTAAGATGCGATGGTGCGCAGGCTAGGATTAGATACTCAGGGAACGGTGCCCCCCTTTTTTGCAACACTGTGCTATAATGCTGACAGCGGACTGTGCACTTTGCTGGTCTGTCTTGATGCCCCTGATCTGGAAGCGCTTAGAGTTCTCATTATCCTGTGAAGGACACCACCACTGAACCTGGATATAGATACTTTGCTACAGGGACTGGCGACTGTGCTATTATGGGTAAACCAAAGGCCAAACAGCCGAAATTACAGCCCAACTCTGAGGTGTCCTCCTTACCTATGATGTCAAAGACTGAAACCCGGGATATCTTGGAGCCTTCTAAGCAATTGCACTTTGAAATGGTACAAGCGGCCATTGTAGTTAATAAGATGACACTCCAGCAGGAAATCAGTGCAGTGTCGGTAAGGTTGGACTGCTTTAGGCAGAACACAACAAACTGGCAGATCAAGTGGGCATGGCTGTAACCTCACTGAATGAGTTGCAGCCAGAACAGAAGACCCTGCATCAGATCGAATGTGCATCTTAAAATTGCATGAGGAAGATGAGGATGGCTGTATTTGTCGCAATAACATTAGAGTTGTGGTACTCTCCGAAGGAATAGAAGAATCTGATATGATATTGTATCTGGAAAACTGGCTTCAGACGAAGGTGGTTCTGAATCATTTGACCCCCTTCTTCGCCTTGGAAAAAACATATAGAGTGCCACTACGCCTGTTGGCACCTGGCCGTCCTCCCCGCCCTGTGGAGGACAGATTACTAAACTATAGGGACAGAGACATCATCCTGCAAAGAGCCAGGGCAGAGGGCCTCTTTAAATTTGAAACTGCCAAGGTGTTGGTGATTCTGCACTTTACAGCCCTGGTTCAAACACAGAGTGCTTACTTTTTGGAAGCTAAGAAGGGCCTTTGTGAGGCTGGACTGCAATACTCATTAATATTCTCGGCAAAGCTACGGATTGTATTCAATGGAAAGACCAACTTTTCTGATGAACCCTATGCTGCTTGGGCCTGGTTCAAAGCATGCACAGGAGCGACGACCCTACACAAGCCCAATAAACAAGGGTACCTGCAACCAGATAGAGAACACGGAAACCTTCCAGTAGGCCCTCCTGTGGTCAATCACTGAAAAAGCTGTTGCCATCTCAGGCAGAACAGGAACGAGCACTCAGTCAGGACGCACTCGATTGCCTTGGATTCTGAGGCCTCCATATCTCATAGTTAGGCCCTACCACAGGCTGCTTCTCAATCTGTAGAGGATTTGATGTAATGACATTTGAGTAGGAGACCTGCACATTGTCATTTGCCCCTTGAACAGACTCACTATTTGAGTTTTGGGGAACCGTGGGGCTCTTGCTGTGCTAGCTGAAGAATTGTGCTATCATCCCAATATGTTGACCTGCAGTGCCCTGACAAAGCGGGTGATAATCCTGGTTGACACACCTAGGCCAGACTCTGAGCATGGGCTCTTACTGACAACTGGGCAGGTGTGATATCTTTGTTGCTTATATTCCTTAGCCTACCCACCCAGTCTTGCCCTTACCAGAGTTTTGTGGTGGCATACTATTAAAAATATTTTTTCCTTACAGGTTTGGGTGGTCAGCCGTTGCTGGACTGCTCTTGGGTTTGGGACTTTGTAATTGGGGGTTGTTTACCCATGTTTTGGGTAATGTCATGCTTCAATTTTTTATTCGGGGGCTGGCAGGTTGCAAGGAGGTGAACGTATTGCCTGCAATTTTTCTAAATGGCAAACCCCAATTTCACAGTAGTTTTCATGTCCTGGAATGTTAGGGGGATTGGCTCTGCCTCTAAGCATTATGCCATTCATAGTTATTTGAAGAGGCGGGAGTCCCTATAGCCATGCTTTAGGAAAGACACCTTATAGGCGGCTAAGTAGAACAACTGAGAAGCAGATGGTGTGGACAGATTTTTGCGACCACATATTCGGCATTTGCCACAGGGGCACTTAATGAGATTAGGAAAGGGACAATCTTTGTGCAAACAAAACTTTTGATCATCAAGGAGAGCCGCTATGTCCTGTTAAAGGGTAAAATGCTTGGTCAAGATATTACAAAGGGAAGAGCATTTGCTCCTAATCGGGATCAGGGGGCATTCCTACGAGCATTTTCAACCCAACCTGCACCCCTGGCCACCTACGATATACCAGTGAGGGGATATTTCAACTATGTGGCAAACGTGGTACTAGCTCCCTCTACCCACCCTATGTTAGGGACCCCTGAACAAAGGTTTTCGGAGGGCTTCAGGGAATGGATGGAATTTTGGGAGGTGGCTGAGATTTGGAGAATACAACATGGGAAGGAAAGGGATTACTCATACTATTCTCATACGTTTACTTACATTCTAGATTGGATACATTTTTTTTCTCCACCAGACTAAGCCACTGATTGACGCACACTGAATATTTGGGACGCACTGTATCTGGTCACAACCCACTTCTGAAGAAGTTTAGACCAGTCAGGATCCACACAGAAATTTCCACATGGAGGCTCAACCCCCAATCCGTAAAATATATATGCATTAGGAGACTTTGGCTACCACTATTGCGCACTATTTTTCTCACAACCAGGGCTCTGCATCTTCAGTGTTGGTTGAATGGTAGGCGTTCAAGGTTTTGATGAAGGGACACTGTATGGGACAGTCTGTACGAGTGCGTAATGAGCTTACTAATACTCTTCTCCATCTAGATACCTTTTTGCATAAACTGGACAATGTTGTGTGGTCAGGTGATTATTCACTGACCTGACTTAGGGAGGCCAGGGAACTATATAATGAAACAATGGTGCTCCTATGTTGCCACGCCTATAAAGAATACATAGCGTGTGCACATGATGAGGAGGGTAGGCCTAGTCGGTTGTTGGCATGGCTCATTAGACCTCAGTTTCGAGGGGAGTCCATCCCCAAGATCTGTTTGTGAGACGCTACACCAGTTCATTCCCCGGTGAGATCAACATGGTATTTTACGAATATTATGAATTATTATACATACGACCAGAATGGGCATAGCTTAGTGACCTTTTTAGACAGGGTGCCCCTCCGGGCACTAGACCAGACGGCTAAAGATCTGGGTGGCCAAATAACTGTCCAAGAAATTAGAACCGCCATTAAAGGTATGGATAATGGGAGGACTCTAGGGTCAGACGCCCTCCCTGCAGAATTGTATGTAACTTTTGGTGGGTCTTTGGCCCCCCCGGTTGGAGACCCTATACACTGAGTCATTGAATAGGGGCTTGCTGCCTGAATCAACCAGAGAAGCCCTAGTGATTTTTTTCATACCAAAGACTAAAGACCAAAATGACCCCCTCACTGAGTTTTGCCCTTTATCCATGTGAAATATGGATTTTAAGTTTCTAAGTAAAGTCATTGCATTCTGATTACTACCTTACATGCCAACAGTGGTACGTTTATACCAAAATGGATTTATTCCAGCAAGAAGCATATCGCTGAACCTCTGCAGATTATATCATGTCTTATATCACCCAGACGTACTAACATGCCTTCACACTACTATTATGTTGATTGAACTGAAGAAGTCATTCCACTCAGTTAGATGGTTATCTTTACAAAGAAATGCTTCGAATACAGTTGTGCAAACAATGAGTGAAATGGATCAGGCTGATGTACGAGTCTCCCACCGCATGGGTTAAGACGGGCCACAGCACCTCAGCCTGATATAATGTTCATAGAGGCACGAAACAGGGATGGCCACTGTCACCCCTTTTGTTCGCTCTCACCATAGAACCATTTGCTGAACTGTTTAGACAAGAGCGCACAGGATATGGCGTGGTGGTGGGTGGTAGGGAACATATTATTTTATTATATGCAGATGACCTCCTACTTTAGCTGGGTGACGCTTTGTTGTGGTCACATTGTGCCATTGACATACTGGAGGAATTTGTACTATATGCAGGTCTCCGAATAAATAAATCTAAGCCCAGTTTGTTCCCCACAGTCTGGAGCAGTTAACAGAAAGACCACATGCCGCAGGATTCAAACTGGTCCCTGACAACATTTAAGTACCTGGGAATACAAGTGTTCCACTTGCTGGGCAATTTGAGGGAAGGGAACCTGGGGGGGTGCCCTCAGATATCTTAAGTCATGTATCCCATTCTGGCCGTTGTGGAAACTTCCCCTTATGGCACGTATTTTTTTATCAAAAATGGTTATATTACTAATACTGTTATATTTCTTTACCAACCTCCTGGTCAAAATCCCTGGGTCCTGGTTTAAACAATTGGACACATTATTTAGGGAGCTGGTAAGGGATGGTGGCATCCATAGGTGTCACTGGAGACTCTTAGATGCTCTCCCAATGAAGGAGGCTTGGCAGCCCCTGATTTTGAGCTTTATCATTTGGCCACCCAGTTGCAGTGGGTGTCACAATGACTGACTAGTACTGACCGTGAAGAGATGGGCCAGACGGGTACAGTTACCCCTCAGGAGGCTGTCATGCCATTCCCCTGACCTCCACCTCTAGATTCCCTGCTTACTCCAAACACGTATGCAGTACTGGGGAGATTGCATGAACTCGCCCATTTTAGAGCGTATTTCCCAGAATAAACCCCACTCCTGTCCCGTGCATCCAGCACACCATAATTCCTATGTGTATAATGAGAGATTACTGTACTTTTGTCACACTGTACGTTACTGTATCCTTGCAGATATATTTGTGTTTGGTATTATAATGCCGTTATGATTGGTATTTGTGCTTCACTGTAATTGTATCCAAATTGCGGCATAAAACTCAAATATGAGGCAAAATGAGGCATGAGACTCTGCAGCGGTATGCTCGTAATTGTACAAGTTGAATCTTTTTGATGCACACGTTACGTAACGTGTGACGCCCAGCGGCCATCTTGGGTGTGGCAAGGCTATATATTGCCACACCCACATTCTGGAAGGCGCTTTCACCAGTTTTCAGGAAGACAACCTCACTCACCTGTTCTTCGTCGAGGGCTCCTTCTTTTCCAGTCGGTTTGATGTCTTCAGCTGCACAGCGCTTGAAGCCAAGGAAAGTCACTGGACCTAGGAAAAAAGGAAAAAGAAGCTAAGTGAACATTTTCTTTATGATCATCAAAAGACGCTCAACACAAGAAAGCAGGAATCAAGTGCAGTCTACTTACTCGTAGATTTCTCTTGGAACAATTTTTGGAACGCTTTTCCTATAAGGAAAAAGACAGAACTTTAAGGACTAATTTGAACATTGTAATTTTACAGCACTTGGCAAATTCGTTTTTTCTCATTTCTGGTTAAATGCTAAAACCTCAGAGTAGAGGAACTGACAATAAATGTCAATAAATTAGTTGTGAGTCTTGCTTATGCTATTTCTTCTTTTAATACAGGTCGTGATGATCCGTTATTTTTGGGGCATGTTGCCAGTAAATGTCATGTAAAGTTTAGAAGTACAAAGTAGGTTAATGGCAAAAGGACATTATAAAATAAGTAACTTATTCAATCTATTTTTAAACCATAAATCAGGAGCAAAGCACATTCTCCTAAAGACAACTACGCCTACTGACTTCTACGTCCAATTAACCACTCAGCCTCAAACAAAACATCACGACGACAACTAGGACGCTGTGCTCTACACTCCTAAAACCGCAGGTAGGAGACAACTCAACTTGATTTGACTATTACTCTCTTAAAGAAGACGAAGTGTTAAAATAAAGCCCTCTGTTTAGAGACGTTTAGTTACAAAGTGTCTTGTTGCCTTTCAGGTCGACAACAGGAAACAGCTAGTGTCCAGGATCCGGCCCTCCTCCTTGAACCCAACCACATAGCCTTAGTGGCATATCAGTAACACTGCTTATAGGTCAGGGTGCTAGGAAGTCAGCTTGGAACCCGTTATACGGCCCAGTGTTACTATTGGTAGGGTTCCCACATTGAGATCTGACCATGTTTATAGAGCCCAGCAGCTGACGGCGTGGTCGGATGCTGGAATACTGACGGTGGACGACCGTTTTCAGTTGAGAAGATTAATTCCATTCGAAGATCTATTGGCACACTATGAATTACCCCAGTCCAGTTCCTTCCCTATGAGGCTCTAGCACGGTTGGTTCAGTGGTACAGAGGAACCTAGAACCCACACAGTGTTACAGCTATTGTTGACCATAGGTAATGCACAGCACTTAGTGACGTGGTTCTATAGAATTATGTTGGAAATGCCCTTTATGAGTCTGAGAGTCAGATGGGGAATTTTGTTTGGGCGTGACTTGCCGGACCATGAATGGAGGAGGATTCTGGCATATCCCATCAAATATCCAGGAATATGCGGTTGAAATATACCCAGTAAAACTTTTTGCACATGACTTATCTAACATCACATAGACTTCTGACCATATATGGGGGACAACCATGACCATGCCCTAGATGTGCAGGATTGGATACAGGCTTTAAACATAAGACTTAGAGCTGCCCCAAACTGTGACCTTTTTGGGGTGGAGTAATGCGTAGGTTGACCTGTACACTGGACTGCCCAGTTGCTTGTTCCTTAGACGTATGTCTGTTAAAACGTTTCCAGAGACCCAGGTCAAAGAAAGTTGGCTCCAGATTTTTGGATTTGGCTCTGGCAAAGAGATGCATAGCAATAGTATCAAATTCAGAAATTGGCCCACTGTTGGAGGCTTGGGAGCAGGATGGTATGACATGGACCAGGGCGGAGGAGCAAACACTCCTTCAGGAGGATTATATTGGAGTGCCTAGATGCCCCATGGCAGAGTTGCGTTTGGAGATGCTTGGGAACTGGGAAAGGCTGACTAAAGACATTGAGAGTCCCACTGAAGATGAGAAGGATAGGGTTAAACCTATAAGGCATTCAGTGAACACTGGAGCTACATGTTCATGGGTATTCTGTATTGCAATCCCATTATCTATGTTTGACCTTATATGAATGGCACCACAACCATCCCTTTCCTGGAGCCCACACCCAAGGCCATAGATGGTGTGCCGTAATGTGATAAAATACTTTGCTTACACTGCCCCCTCTGCCTCCCCATGCCATGGCTGTCCCTCTCATCCTGCAGTGGACCATGAATTTGGGAGAACAACACCCCAGCACGATCCTCAACTATGGAGTGATGAAGAATCTCCCGAAGACATTAGGGTCTGTTATGGTTGTTACTACATGTTTAATCTTTTGAAAGGTCACTATAATAGCTCCAATTGCAGGCACATCTGGAGCACTGCAAAGCGGTGGATGGTCTTATACAGTCTCCTGGCACACCATACACTCCCCCCGGTGTCCTTTACATATGAGGAGTATAGTTGAGACAATAAGGAATCTGGCTAGATGAGATTGACAGGTGTGAATAGTGCTCCATGGGAATATTTAGTCTACTTTTGTACTGGAGATTTACTCAGATGCCATATACAAGCCACCAGTGGTTTGGAGGAAATGCATGGTTCACCCTTTTACTTACTTATTGGTGGGAATGTGGGAACATTTCATATAATTGTAACAACACCAAAACTGGTCGAATTCATTTTTGTAAAGTGCTACCACTATATTATTGTAATGTATATTATAAAATGCCAAAAAATGATATGTTTAAAAAAAAAACAATATGTTTCCGAAGCACTTGTTGTGAATGCAATTCCCTTACAAAGCTGCTAGTGGTTCAATAGCAAGAGCTAATATTAAAGGGGAGAGTGGACATCCCTGATGTGTAGCTCGACCAATATCAAATAAATGTGAATACAATTGATTCACATAAACTCTCGCTTTTGGATAATTAATTAACAATTAAATCAAGAACAGAAAGTAATTACTAGGACCGGGCTGTCCAGCATTTCCATCATAAAGGGCCACTCCAGGGAATCAAAAGCTTTTTCAGTGTCCAGCATAACTGCAACCCAATGGAGTTTAGCCATTAACATTCTGAGATTAAACACCAGAGAGCGTTGTGATATAAACCCTAACTGATCTGGTAGTACCAAAAATCAGGGGCTGAAGACAATGTGCAAGGATTTTAGAAAAGCTCTGAAAGGACACTGATATTTGGACGCAGTGGAAAATATCAGGTTGAAATCCCTGCCCCATACCACTTCCTGCACCTAGCACACAATTATAAGATGTCATCAAAAGGTCTGGATCATCTATATTGGTGGCGTACAGATTAACTAACCGCAATCTCTGAACGTCCAGTATGCCTGCCATCAACAACACCCTGCCCAACAAGTCTGACGTATTCCACCAGTGCAAAGTTAATTGTTCTTCTAATGAGAGTGACCACCCTCCATCCCTCAAGAATAGGATGAATATCAGGAAAAATAGTGGTGTGATCCCCAAGATGCAGCAAAGGTGGAATGGCTCATAGGAGGGCAGTGAGTCTCCTTGAGCATAGCTATGTAAATCTTATGTTGATCTAACTATGCAAGGACTTGGAGGGCTTTGTAGGGGTTATGGAGCCTTGGATGTTCCAAGTTAAAAAGTTAACCATTTAGGCCTGCATTCAAAACCATGGTAGGAAATATCTGTGCTGTAGTGCCATGAAAAGCACTGAGGGGCATAATGGCCCAAGAGTGCATTGCGAAGGATCTCACCACTGGCTGTGAAATCGAAAACAAACTTCAACAATCCTCACCCTCCCTTCTCCCCCGCCAAATCCAAATGTTAGCGAAAACCCTATACCCTCCAGTTTGGGAAACATCATGCGTTTCATGCAGGTGGGGGCGTTCAGGACATGGCAGAATTTAATGCAACCACTACAGCACCTGCTTATGAGTTGCCATACCTTCTACCTAGTGCTGTATGAAAGACGAAATCGTAGTTTCCATTCAAAGGCCAACATATATACTATTCAGGTGTGTCCATAAAGCAAACAAACAGATAAATAAATTAACAATTGGATGAGAAGTAACACTCTGTTTTGAGCATAGCAAGCCAGTGAACAACACTAAGGGTAGAGGATTCACATACTCGCTACCCCCAGAGGGATGCCAGACTGGCAGACCCTAAGCTGTCCAAATCCGCAGGAGATGGATATTTTTCAATAAACTCCAGTGCAGAGGCAGATTGAAAAAAGAAGTGTTTTTTCCCCTTGTGTTTGAATCTCATCTTGGCTGAAAGCCGCATGGAATATTTCACCCCCCTGAATATAAGGATCTTTTTTTACCTCTTGGGAGGAGTGCCTAGCTTCTTGAACCACAGGAGCAAAATCTGGGAAGATAGCAATTTGAAGCACTCAAACTGTAGAGCTGTGGTATCCTTGTTGAGGCGTAGTATGAGATTTCTATCCCTATAGTTCAACAGCCGTGCTGTTATTGACTGCAGGTTTTGTCCATGCTTTGGCGTTGGTGCCATGGTGCCATGAACTATTTCAATAAAGAAAACACTGCTGAACCTGCGGTGTCCAAACCAGGTATCCATCAACCCTGGACAAAGGCCTCCATATCGGTATTTTTAGGTGCCTCAGGAATACCCATGATCCAAATATTTTTCCGACAGGATCTCCCTTCAAGGTCTTTGTTTTTTGCTATGATAGTTGTAAGTTTTTTTTATAGCTAATGTCAGATCATGATTCAAACCCTTTTGCGCATCTTCTAGATCTGAAATGCAAGACTCTCCTTGTGTAAGCCTGGTGTAATGCTTGTTAATGCCCTCATGAAGTGTGTTCATTCTACCTATCAACAAGTCCATTTTACCCTCGATGGATCGGAGACTGTCCTGCACCACCTTGAACATCAACAACACATTAGTCTCCTCCAGTGGCTCAGTGACACCCCTGTCTTTCTGCATCGCTGGTAATTTTTTATCGAATTGCGAAACAGGCTGTAACAGTCATTGATTAGCATGCAGGGAGCAGCCCATGGACTCCCAAAGGTGCAATTGGGGACCTCTAATGAGAACAACTCAGACGATTATGTGCCATAAGCCATCCCCACCCAATGCACCAGAGGCAAAGGGGTGCTCATCAGCATCAGCGCTTGCCCCCCAGCACTCTACTAGCACTCTGTGAGCAGGGGCACATTAACAAAGTGGCCTAAAGTACGATGAAGTTGCAAGTATTTGAAGCTAGGCCCCTGGAGCTCACAAGTCAGGCAGCCATCTTCTCTTCTGCAACCTTTCCACCCACATCCATAAAAGGAGGTTAGTTGCTGATGAGTTCTCAGCGGTTCTGCTGAATGCTTGCTGTCTGCAGAAGTATGATAGGCATGTTTATGAGCCTTTAGATGATGGAAAACCAGACCTTCTCTTTTTAACAGAAACATGACTCACAGACTTCTCCAGCCCCAACTTAGGAAAAGCCATTCCTTCGGGTTATAAGATCCTTAGAAGGGACCGCCTGAAATCTAGAGGTGGTGGGGTGAGCATAATTTATAATAGCGAGTATGACTGTGTTCCTATTACCATAGGGGACCTGGCTGGAGCTGAAAGCATGGGTTTCTGTTGATTTCTATCGTCTCAACAGTCTGTGGCAAAAACCCTGATCCATAGAACCCCTGGCCATGCCGGACCTATCTTGAGATCGTTAAATAATATTCTGGCATCTTGGTCCCTTAAATATACTCATTTTATAGTTCTAGGTGACTTTAACCTCCATATGGACAAGCCTTTGGATGTGGAGGTTGCATCTTTTACAGACATCTTGGGCCCGATTCACAGAACTAACTTAAGACAAAATCCTAAACTTACTACTTTGGTATTCACAGAAGTTAGGATTTTGTCTTAAGTTTGTCTTAAGACAGACTTAAGACAGGCTTAAGTTAGGATTTTGTCTAAGTCTGTCTTAAGTCTGTCTTAAATCTGTCTTAAGCCAAACTTAAGACAAAATCCTAACTTCTGTGAATACCAAAAGTAGTAAGTTTAGGATTTTGTCTTAAGTTAGTTCTGTGAATAGGGCCCCTTGTCCTCACTCGGCATTGTCCCACAGGTGTTCAAACCTACCCACCAGCTGGTCATATATTTGACAACATTCTCTTCAATATAAAGATTGTGTCATTTTACCCTTTACCATTAGCTTGCTCGGACAATTACTTGATTAGATTCATCTGGTCCAAACTTATTTACAAACAGATTCTCCATAAAGAAACTGAGATTATGGCTAGAGCCTTAAACAGAATTCTTCCTTCAGACCTTGGTACCATCCTGGAAAACAGATCCCCCTTTGTTGTCTAGAGATCCTGAAGTAAACGCTGTACGGATGGATGAGTGGATTCCCAGCAGCATAAATTACCTACCTCCACTCTCTGAGTTATGATCTCACAGAACTAAACAGTCAGCCCCTTGGTTTATGATAACCGCAGGACATATAAAACACACTGTAAGTGCCTTGAAAGGACAAGGCGAAAAATTATTTTTACGCAAAGCTCAGTCTAGAGAAAAAAGCTTGCTTTGAAAAGAAAATTGAAGAATCAGACACATAATCAAAAGAAATTTTCAAATTTGTTAAACTTTTCTGAACCCTGAGGCTGTTACTAGATGCCTTCAACTCACCCCTGAATGGGTTGACTAGCTTGCTGTATATGTTTAGAATAAAATGACCACTATCCAAGCCAGTCTGTCGAAAGTGACTGAGACGAATAGCACTCGTTACAACGGGCACCAATACCACGCGTACCATTACAACGCAGGTATTAATACGCGGTGTCAATTACGATGAGATACCATTACAACGCAAACTTTTACACCGACTATGCCTTTACCACACATGCCATTACAACACCAAAACATGCTTGGGGAAAGTATAGTTGTGGTAAAAGTTTCTAAGGTAAGTGACTGTCCTCTCACTACATCTACACTACCCAGCACGACCCCTACACTACACATACACCACTACACTACCATAAACCCTTAAACACTACCCCAGCACGACCCCCTACACTACACAAACACCACTACACTACCCTAAACGCTAAAACACTACCCCCAGCATGACCTCCTACACTACACATACACCACTACACTACCATAAACCCTAAAACACTACCCACAGCACGACCCCCTAAACTACACATACACCACTACACTACCCTAAACCCTAAAACACTACCCCCAGCATGACCCCCTACACTACGCAAACACCAATACACTAATTCAGGGTAGAAGTAAAACATCTTGTATTAACTCGGACCATCTTAGGCACCCCAGTAGACCCTTTCATAAAATTACCCCTGAGAGTCTTGCTCAAGCGTATCAGGAACATCCCTGTACCCTATCCGGCCATCTGGAGAAGGACCTTGAAATTTTTCAGAAATGGTTGACTGAAAGGCTTGATGATCTTGCCCCTCTTTCTACGCCCCGTTCATCTATCAAGCGTAGTTCGTCCCCTTGGTTTTCTAAGTCACTTGCTCTGGCTCGGCGTAACTGTAAGTTAGCCGAAAGATTCTGGCGGAAGCAATATGACCAGGAAGCTAAGTCCGCCTACAAACTATCTATCAAATCTCACCACTCAGACATCCTAGAGGCCAAAAAGAACTATTTTGCCAACAGAATTGAGTCTGCGTCAAACTCCTGTAAAGAAATTTTCACCATCGTTAAAGAGTTTATCTCTCCCAAATCTAGTACAGTTCAGCATAAGTTTTCCGAACCTTGGGTAAAGGAGCTGGCCATTTTCTTTAATACTAAAATCAAACTGATTCAAGAATCCTTTCCACCAGTTGCCCCTAATGTATCCCTTATTGATTCCAATCTGACGTCCTTTTCATCTGATTCCTGCCCCATTCTATCGGAGTTTCCACCTTTATCGGAATCTATCTCTCTGGATCTTTTACTCAGGATCAAATCAGGCTCTCCGCTTGACCCGTGCCCGGCGAGCTTTCTAGCCAGGAATGCTAAGATTCTAAATTCCTTAATATACCCTGTCTTGAACCTATCTTTGTCTTGCGGCATTGTTCCGCCAGCCTGGAAGAAGGCAATGGTTGTTCCCCTTCTAAAAAAAACAGGCCTTGATCCAGAGATACATGCTAACTACAGGCCCATATCTCTCCTGCCCAGTCTCGCTAAGACCGTCGAGAAGCACGTTCACTCTGTGCTTTTTTCCTTCCTTGAAGACCAAGGGTTACTCCACTCTACCCAATCTGGCTTCCGCTCCAACTTGAGCACTGAGACCGCTCTTTTGGAAGTTAATGAAGCCATTAAGGAAGTTCTCGACGCAGGTGGAAGAGCAATGCTGGTGATGTTGGATTTGTCGGCGGCCATCGACACCGTCCCTCATGAGGCCCTCTTGAGAAGACTTCACGAGATTGGTCTCAGAGGAACGGTGTTGAGCTGGCTGAGATCTTACCTAGCGGGTCGTCGACAAGTGGTCTGGGCCCCTCCGTACTCCGCCGAGGTGCCGCCTATGGATGTCGGAGTCCCACAAGGGTCGGTGCTGAGCCCGACCCTTTTTAACATCTTCATGACTCCACTGGTGGTACTGGCGGAGTCCATGGGTGCCCAGATCATATCATACGCTGACGACACCCAGCTTCTCTTCACCTGCAAGAAGGGCATGGAGTTCGACGGGGAGAGCATCCGTGGTTGCCTTGGGGCTGTCTTCGACTGGTTTCAGCGAAGCAGCCTCAAGTGCAACCCTGATAAATCTGAGGTGCTCTTCTTTGGCTGTCAGGCTGACCCGCCTTGGCAGGAATGGTGGCCGGTGTGCATGTCACCCCCTTCCTCTTCCTCCGTGGTTGCTAAAAACCTTGGGGTCAAAATCGATAACACCCTTTCGTTGAAAACACAGATCACAGGTCTCACTGGTACCTGTTTTGGTCTGTTAAAAATGCTGCGTAAATTCCTTCCTCTGCTCCCTTTAGTCCACAGGAAGTTCACAGTACAGGCTCTGATTTGTTCCAGGCTTGATTATTCAAATGTCCTCTACCTGGGTTTGCCGGATTACCTCCTGCATAAACTCCAGGTAGTACAAAACTCAGCGGCAAGGGCTATTTTTTGCCTACCTCGGCAAGCTAGGTCATCAGAGTTGCTTTCCTCCCTTCACTGGCTTCCTGTCAAGAAGCGAATTACATTCAAAGCTCTCACATTGGCCCATAAGGCACTCCATTTGGTAGGGGCCTTGTACATTCAGAAACGGCTCTCTCTTTACAAACCCACCAGATCTCTCCGTTCTGAATGTCTTGGCCTGGCAATGGTTCCTCCCATAAGGAAAGTCAGGATAGGTGGACGTTCCTTTAAACATCTCACCCCCAAACTATGGAACTCCCTTCCCGTTGATCTTCGCCGTACCTCCAATCTGTTTGCCTTCAGAAAGGCCTTGAAAACTTGGCTCTACAATCAGTAATCTGTTATGTTTCTGTTTTTTCATCTCCTTTTCAGCTATGGGTCAGAAAGCGCCGGGACACTCCTTGGAGTAGCCGTGCGCTATATAAGTCACCCATTAACATAACTACCCTAAATCCTAAAACATTACCCCCAGCACGACCCGCTACACTACACATACACCACTACACTACCCTAAACCCTAAAACACTACCCCCAGCACGACCCCCCTACACTACAAAAACAACCCTACGCTACCCTAAACCCTAAAACCCTACCCCCAACACGACTCCCTACACTACACAAACACCACCACAGTACCCAAAACCCTAAAACCCTACCCTCAGCACGACCCCTACACTACACAAACACCACTACACTACCCTAAACCCTAAAACACTACCCCCAGCATGATCCCCAACACTACACAAACACCACTACACTTCCCTAAACCCTAAAACACTACCCCAAGCACGAACCCCCTGACCTCCCTAAATCCCTACCTCCCTCTCCTCGTGGTTCCTCTCTCCTCGTTGTTCCTGCTTCACATCATCTCTGAGGGGTGGTGCACATCGTTCTCAGGAAACGGAACAGCCTCTGTTTCCTTACACGTGGATGGTGTACATTTTTTTAGAATGCATGGTCATTCACTATACATACCTTTACAATGAGATTTGTTGTAAAGGCATGCGTGTTAAATGACCATGCGTTCTACAAAATGGGATGTACAAAGCGTGCGCGATAATGCATGCCCTGTAATGGTATCGCGAAGTAAAAAACTCGCAATAAGGGCTGTTCACCTTCTCAGATAGTTTACTATGTTAGTGAGGCGCCCAGTCCTAGTACATCCTCCCTTGAGGCGACCACTTTTCTTAATTTTCCACCCATTTCCATGGACAAATCCTTATCAGCCATTGTTTGAAGGCTGGATCCCCTGCTGATCCTTGTCCACCCAGGCTTCTTGCTAAAGTGGCCCAGGCTATCAACCCTGTTGTAAACAGAGTCTTAAATGCATTACTATCTTCCGGGAGGGTCCCTTCCAAATGGAAATATGCTAAAATCCTAAAGCCACTCAAAAAAAACCAAGGTCCTTCCCAACTATAGACCAATCTCTCTTCTTCCGGCTTTTTCAAAAGTGTTAGAAAAATATGTGCATTCCCTCGTTTCACGTTACCTTGAAAGTAACAATCTTCTGCATCCAAGTCAATCGGGTTTTAGAGCAAATTGCAGTATTGAAACAGCTGTTAGAGTTAGAAGTAACAGAATACATTAAATACAAGCTTGATAATGGGGGCAAGGCCATTCTGATTATGGCGGATCTATCAGAAGCCTTTAATACCATCCCCCACCATAGACTGTTGGCTTGGCTACATTACATTGGGTTTGGAGGTCTGGCATTAAAGTGGGTGACTTCCTTCTTGGACAACAGAAACCAAGAAGTATGTATCTCCCCATCTACATCCACAACATAAATGTGGAAGTACCTCAGGGCTTTGCATTGAGCCCTACGTATTCAATGCCTATCTTACTCCTCCAGCCGTTCTTGCTGAATTATCTTGAGGTAAAGTAATATCGTATGCTGATGATACTCAGCTACTCTTTACTTGTGAAAAGGGGGCAGAATTTGACAGAAAAAATATTAATCCTGTCTTATTAAGGTGTTCAACTGGTTGTCCATTAACCAACTAAAATGCAATCCCGGCAAAACAGATTTTTTTTTTTGGCGCAACTCCATCGGAGGTCTGGAGATCTTGGTGACCTCAGGATGTCCCTTCTTCCTTCACTCTTTAGTCCACTGCAAAAAAACTGGGAATCAAAATTGCCAGTGCTCTGTACCTGCAATGTGTGAGTCACAGACTTGAAAGAAGACACCGCACTGGTCCCACTCATATACAAGTAGGATGTCCAACTTTGCCCAAAGTTTACTTCAAATTAAAGGTGCAAAAGGAGCACTTATCTTTATGGTACCCCCTTTAAACTCAAAACAAATCTGTCTAACATCCCCCCTGCCTTATTGGGATACAAAAACTAAGTTTTCAGGACCGTTAAAAACTTTAGATTTTTCCTTTATTTTACTTTCTGCGTTTGCCCACAAATTGCATACGCAATAGAGAATATCCTTTCTCACTATGCCTGCCTTAAATCGATGCCTAACCTTACCATGCCTCATGGAGAGCATTCCAAGCACTAAGCAGGACCATAGTGAACTCCGGAATGGATTTCTTTCGTGAAATCACTCAATATTGGATTGCTCTACTGTGGAAGACTCAGGGTTCCATTTGGCATGGGTGTGTAAAAAAATCGGTCCTCTTCTGGGTCTGTTTTGTCTTCCAGTCAGAGCCATGCACACTCCTCATGGATTGACTAATTATATTTGTCATTAAAGTAAATATTTGCCTCACTTCTTAGCAACCTTTTCTGATTTCGATAATTCTTCCTAAATATATCAGTGTTCACATTCTAAATGTTAATACATTAATTTGTTTTCATTTCCCCTTTATTCGATTTTATCGGCCATGTGATAACCTACATGCACACCAGGGCACGAATGCCAACTTCTGTGGGCACCAACTTTACAGAGATAAAACTAGTAAATCACACAGGGGCATATTATCAAGGGGGTTTATCTCCGCTTTTTTGGCTTTAAAAGCAAAGAAAGCGGAGATAAAATTATCTCCCTATTACCTAGCTGTCGCTAACACCAGTTAGTGACAGCTAGTAGGAGATAGCGACCATCTTGGGCCCCACTTTGCATGTCAGTGATATTTATCACTAAAGACATGCAAAGTGGGCGTGCCAAGATGTTAGCAACTGGAAGCAGTCGCTAACATCGCTATCTCCTATTACCAACTTTTGGAGATATTCGCGCTAAGCGGGAATATCTCCAAAAGCTAACACCTGCCCTGAGCAGTTCTTAGCCATGTTATCCAATGGAAGTTGGATAACATGGCTAGGAGCATTAGCTTGGTAATGCATGAATATCGCTGACTTTTCAGCGATATTCATGCATTGCGGCCGATTTTTATCGCATTTGCGATAAACCTTGGTAATACCAAGGTTTATCTGCGATAAAAATCGCCGCAGCTCAGCGGTAAATATTTGTCTCTAACCAAGCAATAGCGATAATTATCGCTATTGCTTGGTAATATGCCCCACAGTCTCTACAGGCTGAACACGTGAGACGGGTGTTGCAGGTGCGGCCCTAAAAAGCACACCAAAACTTTGCTGTGGAACCGATGAACCAGCACAGGCGCTCTCTTAACCCCTTCGCTCTTCATACATATTCCGCTTCTGTCGTATACATCATGACCTCAGGTAAGGCGTGGGTTATAGGTAGTGCTAAATTAAGGAACCCACCCTAGGGGTCTCCCTGTAATCGGCAGCAAGGTATTTAGCTTGCCCCTATATTTTTTGAAGGATTGTGAATGATTCCCCAAGGCACCAGGTTTCCGAAGCTTACTGTGAAGGTGTTCAGGGTCTTTCAATGAATGTGCTTTGATTAAAATTCTACGTGGACTGTGCAGAAATGAAGGGCAATGAACACTTACTGAGGCACTGAAATGTATAAAGCAGGTTTTCAGCAAGGCTGCTTAGAAAATAATTATTAATTAGGATCAAACACTTTTCTTGAGTTAATTGGTAGTCTAAACTTTAGTGGGTATTTTTTTGAATGAATGTGTTGATTAAATTACACAAATGTATTAGCTAATTGCATTACAGCAATATTGCGGCTACAATGCGGATTTTGGGCCATATGTAGGAAGCTAAATTGCGATCGAAAACGCTGGCATTCACAGAATGTCAGCGTTTGCGATCGCAATTTGGGCAGTGTGCTATATACCAGACAAATACCCACTCACAAAATAAGGAATTGCAAAATTTGCGATTCCCTATTTTGCAATTGAATTAAGGAATTCCAAATTGCAATTCCCTAAATGCAATGTAGATAGCAGCCAAGTTGTGCGATTTTGGCTTAAGGAATCGCAAATTACCACCAACTTCAGGTTGGAGGTAGTTTACGATTTCTTTGAAAAATCAAATTTTTTGCATTTTTCAAAGTGCCATGTGGCGCACATACATGCTGCTAGAGCATGTATGTGCGCCATATGTGCACACATGCTCATTTCAGGGGTGCAACAGGGTGTCCTATTGACACCCTTGCAACCTTGAAATTGCATTCTCAATTTGCGATTCTCTAATTGGGAATCACAAATTTAGAATGCCTTCCCATTCATTCCTAAGGGCATTCAAGTCCATAGGAATGAATGGGAAGATACAGCCTGATTCATCATACTCCCGTTTTGCGAGGCCCTAATAGCGATTCATAGCGAATCGCTATTAAGGACTCGCAAAATGGGATTGATGTAGAAATTGCATGAAGAAATGCGATTCCTACATATTCCTTTTTTTGCGATTAGCAAATTGCTAATCGCAAATAAGGAATAACTCGCCATTCATTCCTATGGGCCAAAAGGCCCATAGGAATGAATGGGGAGTATTCCTTATTTGCGATTAGCAATTTGCTAATCGCAAATAAGATAGCGATTTGAAGGGTGCCAGGGGTGTCCAAAGGACACCCTGTAGCACCCCTCAAATGAAAAGTTACACAGGTGTTGCACACACACATGTCCAAAGGACATGTGTGTGTGTAACATGCAACTCAGAAAAATGCATTTAAATGCATTTTTCTGAGTTTTCGCAATTTACCACGAGGTCTGACCTCGCGGTAAATTGCGGCAAGAAATTGCGAATTCGCAAAATGAAATTGGATGTTGAATTGCATTTAAGGAATCTCAAATAGAGATTCCTTAAATGTAATTCCTTGCAAAATTGCGAGATCGCAATTAGCGATTTTTACATTTGGGATGCTGAATCCCAAATGCAAAAATCGCTCTCGCAAAGGGCCAGATTCTCAGAATCTGGCCCTTTGCGAGCGCTATTTTCTTTGATGAATCGGGCGGTTAATTCCTTATTTGTGAATCTCAATTTGCGATTCGCAAATAAGGAATATGTAGTATTCGCAGAATATTTTGCAAATCCTACCTACATTCCCTAAAAATCGCAATTTGAGAATCACAAAAAACGTTTTACCTATATTTAAGGGTTTGGGATACCTTCTTGTTTTTATCAAGTGACTAAACCCGTTTAACAAATATATCAATAAAGCCTGAATCTGGCCATTAAAAACACGGTTAGGAGCAGCAGTTGTGCTAAATAGGACACCCTAGATATGCTGTTCGTATTGAGGGGCTGAAAAACAGCTTTCATATTTCAGTTTGATAATTTCAACACGTCTCATTCACAGTAAGCAACAACGTGTCAACAAACATGCAAAAACACAATTCACAGTTTCGATATTTTCCAGCATCTGCAAATGAAATTATTCTCCCATCTTTCACCACTTTACTGATAAATCTTTGATAGCCTCCAAGAATAAAGGCCGGAATTTATACACTGATTTATTTTATGTCTATATTATTACATAGTTAAAAAATGTCCCTTGGTATGTTGACACCCTCAGCTAGTTCCAGCTTTTCAGGTGCCAGCATTTTGCATTATGGAACTTGCGTTTTTAACATTGTAAGGAGGGGTTGACATTTCCGTCGTGCAAAATGTAGCTGACCAAAAAGCCAGGCCTGGTTCCAAAAATCACACAAGACAATACATTATTTGGAATCTGTGTTTTTAATTTTTTTAATGTGGTCCAGCCTTCTAACTTATTTTCCGCTTCGCTTTTAAACTAAATATAACCTTTTTCATATTTTTTATGGACGTGCTATATTTATTTCTATCATGCTTGCAGTTTGTTTTCACTTTCAGAAAGTGAACGTGATTTTTCAAAGTGTCACTAATCGCTAAAACACATAGCTAACACAAGTCAAAGGATATGTGCATGTGGCAACGCATTAGGGGCCAGATGTAGGTAATACTCTTTTACCGATTCATAAATACCGAATTTTACCGATTCGGTATTTATGAATCGGTAAAATAGAAAGGGGGAGATGTAGGGAAAATCGGTAATTGAATTACCGATTCTGTAAAAATAGGTATTTACCGAATCGGTAAATACTGATTTGGCAATGCCCATTGATTCCTATGGGCATTGAAGCCCATAGGAATCAATGGGCATTACCGAATCGGTAAAAATACCGATTCGGTATTTTACTGAATCGGTAAATTTACCGAATCGGTAAAATAGGGCCCCTACATGCCGATTACTAAATACCGGTCGGTAACGGCCGAAATCGGTCGTTACCGACCAGTATTTCGGCTCCTACATCTGGCCCTAGATGTTGTCAGTCACAAAACCGGTACCACTCAGCAGCGCTGGCACACACAACAGGCACAGATCAAGCAGCAGAAGTCCAAGGTCCCCTTCCATGACGAAAGGTGCAGCAGAGCAGCAGCAGTATGAGCTTCCCTGCGAGTCCTACTGTCCCTGCCATAGCTAATGCTGTTATGCGATGCCAATCACACTGTTGTGTGTGCCCAACACCTGAAATGTTCTCAAGTTCTTACGGACCAGCTATTATTAATAATGGGACCATCCATACATGGTTTTTGTGGGTTAAGGTCAGAGTGAGTGAGTGGAGGTACAGAGAGACAGGACCAGAAAGGAAACACAAATTAGATCTGGCAAAAATGTTCAACCAGGTCTGCTACCTTCCAACGCTCTCGGCCCTCTAAAAATCCTGAAGCACCCCTCTAATTCCACCGTGCCAGCTGTAAATACCAGGGAAAGCTGGAAAAAGTGGCAGAGGGGCCTGCTGAACCCCATTGACTTAAAAACCGGCCTCCAATGGCTCCAGCCCACCAGGGAAAGGTCTGATGAAAAACAGGCTTGTCCGCAACTGCAGACAGCATGAAGTCATCTAAACCAGACACATGATTTCATGCAGCCTCTTTAGCTGGGACATGTACAACAATCATTACAGTAGGACCAGAGCTGTGCAAAGTATAGGATACTACCTGACAGTGGCTGACAGGCAGAGTTTAAGTTGTGAAATATAAGGGCCAGGGCCCTTGTCTGGAGACCACTGCACCTTGGTGAGGATGTATCCCAGCATAGAAGAAAGGACACATAGGGCCTCATTGCGATGTCGGGTGGAATCACTTCCGCATGACACCACATCGGTCATGGGACGACTGACACCCAGTTGGCAGTCCCGACTGCCTCAGTGGGATGCGACCAAACACTGTTCGGTTGCATTCCTACCTTTTACTATGCGAGCATGCTTTCCAGCCATGATCAGGCCTCAATGCATCCTCCCATAGTAAAATGTGAGGTGCAGTTCATCCCTGCACCCTGTGGCAGACACTTCAAAGTTGAGAAATAAAAGGAGGACCCCGCAACAGCTGATTGGGGACTGGGGGGGATAGTATCTCTTAAACAGACTTGGGCGTCCCCTCAACAAAGAAACCACACAGGTTGAGTATTTTACCCAAGAACTAGCATGCCGTTATTTCGGCGGGAAAGGTAAAGTTACAAGGTTCAAGATAATAATCTCTAAAAGCAAACTTCAATCAGGGAGACAATGTCTATGGATCAACAATGTTCTATTTCTGCAGTGACCAAGTTTTCAGTGAATTATGTATATAGGAGAGTATTTCTTAAACACATTTTGACCATAAATATTTTAACTTCAAACCTAAGCATTGGTTTTTACCAAAATGAATTACATAGAAAACACAGTTTATAGTGGTTCAAAGAGATAATCAAAAGATATTTTCCACACCAAAAATTTCATTAAAACTCTGTTATGCATTTATTATATATTCACAATACAATATACAAAATTTTTTAATTTTTTTTTAAAAAAAAACATCATTATACATTTCATAAAAAGATTTTTAAAAACAAGAATCACAAGTCGACGCGGCGTTTCTGTATTCTGTATTTGAACCTTCTTCAGGACTGATTCTAGACAAATTTAAAAAGATTTAAAAAAAACAGAGTTACATTTTTTGCATTGGTCTGGGCATCTCTTCAACCAATTCCCTATATAATCACAATTCATGGTCACTGTACTATGCTCTTTTCTCATAAATATTTTTATCTTTTACATCTAATCAAGTCATGTTCCCTTGTAGCCCTTATCCTTAAAACACATTTCTCTCTGTTGATATACATTTCTATACTTTGACAAAACTAATAGTGTTTACCTTTCCCTTGGACCTAACGGTCCAATGCTTACGAGACCAATTATAGGACATGATATCACAATTTATTATTTGTATAGGTTAGGCATACCTTTAAATTAGATAGGGCAAGGCGCCCACTGGACACAGTTTAATTGAATTCTGCACCATGTAGTCATCGGATTATGATAATCTCCGGAAAAATTCTCAATTTTTGATCCCACTAGTTGAGGTAAATAAATAAAGAGAATGAGGATGCTATTCCATTTAGAAACCCCACTTTTGTTATGACCTTGTTTTGACTTGAAGATCAACAAAAAAGGTGTGTTTGTTCAATACCTGGTGTTTGGGTTAAATTAGCTTTGTCTTAGACTGCCAGGGGGAGCCACCGTCTTCCTATATATGGGTTTCTTCAATAGCCCTGGGGGATTTTTTGAAACGCGCATTAGTCTCATTCTATTTCAAAAGAACTGATTTCTAATATGTCTTAAAGGATTTACTGGATCACTCACCATTCAAAATTGGGTGACTGGCGCAATATTCAGGATGAGTTGCTACCAAGTTCCTTCTTGTTCAACTCCAATTTCTTTCTATTATGAAACAATAAAAGGTATACACTTTGTAGATTTATGTGCGCTCTCCATTTAGTTTATTTTCGTGATCTTTTAATTTTGATAGCCCATAGGTCATATTTATAGACCCTCTATTGTTATTTATTAAAAGAGGGAAGGAGTGGTTCTCTTGTCTCTTTGCATTATATTTGGATTATTAGTCCCTTTACCAAAAAATTGGGAAATTAGAAGGAATTTTATAGTTAATGGTAAGGAGGGCTGTTTAAATATCCCCCTACGCTCCATAGAATCCTGGTTGTTGTTTTCCATTACCTTAATTGACAGATTCGGCCTCCCTGCTCCTGGTCTCTGGCAGTCAGTCCACACGTCCCTCCACTGATCTGGTATGGGCCGTCTCGAACGCTGAGGGTTTCCTCATTCCTCGGCGCTTTTATCAGCAAGCCTCTTCATTGGCTTTCGTTCTCTGTGTTCTAATTGGTTCTCTGTCGGCAAATGGCCATGCAGTTGCCATAGGAACCGAACGCTCCTTCAGCTACCGCTATGTGAGCTGTCCCATTGGTGAATGTCTACCTTTTTCTACTTCTTTGATTTGTTGAGAGCGGGACAAACAGCGCGCGGTTGTCATAGCAACCGAACGCGTTACCGTGCGTCTATTCCCTCACGTTACTGCCGGCTAGGATAGACCACAGCTTTCAGGAGAATTAGCGTCTATTGAATGTTACTTCTTTAACATGCAGATTCATCGGCACAAACAACGCGCGGTTGTCATAGCAACCGACCGCGCTCTCGTGCGTCTGTTGTCATCGCAACCGACCGCGTTCTAGTGCGTCTGTTCCTTCACGTTACTGCCGGCTGGGATAGACCACAGCTTTCAGGAGAATTAACGTCTATTACATGTTGCTTCTTTGACATGCAGATACCCATTCCGTGAAGCTGGCTCTATTATAAGCAACTCGTCTATCTTGCTATTACGTTATGTGTTTTTCTATTCCCAATCCGATTGGTTTATATTAAGCCAATCACTATGCGGTTTCCAATGGCAACCACAAAGCTTCTTGTTCCACACCTAGCGCCACCTGTAATAATCGCGTAATGGAAATCATATTTACCATGCCATAATTTCAGTCATTATTGGATTCGGTTTACTTAGTTCTACTGGGATTCAATCTTATATTCATTAGATATATGCTAGGGTTATATTTAAGCCTTACCGGACATATACCAATACCCTCACTCAGAGCGTGTGGATGGTATCCGGTCTAAGAGGCTTTTAATGTCAGAGATCTGATTTATTATTTAGTAACTTACTGGTGAGACCTTAAAGTTGATCTACATTCGCTCTCTGGTAAGGGGTGAAATATACCAGAAACCCAAGTTTTGCTCAGATCTTGGGTATGCTTGTAAAATAATGTTTATTGTGGTTGAATTATCATTTATTGGAGGGCAGTCTCTACTGAATTATCTTCTCCCAATCTTCTCTTGAATTTAGGCCGCACCTCACACTGTTGAGGGTTGACATGTAAAATTGCTCCCTCCTTTTCCTTTTATTATTTAGGTTCCCACCTCTAATGTTATCAGAAATTTTCTCTATGCCGCACCATTTGAGATCTTCTATTTTGTGGTTGGCTTCCCTCCAATGCTCAGTCAAGGGCGCTCCTGTCTTGTTTGTTCTAAGTGCTGAGCGATGCTCATTGAGTCGCATTCTGAGTTCTCTAGAAGTTTCACCTATGTATGGCTTGTTGCAAGGGCATAAGGTTAGATAGACAGCGTTCTTAGATCTGCAATTGATAAAGGTTTTTATATATATTGTTTTACCATTTGCAGTGATCTGACTCCCTTTAAGGATACTATTGCAGTTTACGCAGCCCATACATGGATGGGTTCCCGTGGGTAAAGGATTATTATCAATGGTGGTTTGTTGAATTCTCAGGTTCTCTTTGTAAGTATGTACCAAGGAGTTCCTGATCGTTCTATTTCTCCGGTACGAGAACATGGGCTTAGGGATAGGCTCCTGATAAAGCTCAATATATATAAAAACCTTTATCAATTGCGGCATAGTGAAAATTTCTGATAACATTAGAGGTGGGAACCTAAATAATAAAAGGAAAAGGAGGGAGCAATTTTACATGTCAACCCTCAACAGTGTGAGGTGCGGCCTAAATTCAAGAGAAGATTGGGAGAAGATAATTCAGTAGAGACTGCCCTCCAATAAATGATAATTCAACCACAATAAACATTATTTTACAAGCATACCCAAGATCTGAGCAAAACTTGGGTTTCTGGTATATTTCACCCCTTACCAGAGAGCGAATGTAGATCAACTTTAAGGTCTCACCAGTAAGTTACTAAATAATAAATCAGATCTCTGACATTAAAAGCCTCTTAGACCGGATACCATCCACACGCTCTGAGTGAGGGTATTGGTATATGTCCGGTAAGGCTTAAATATAACCCTAGCATATATCTAATGAATATAAGATTGAATCCCAGTAGAACTAAGTAAACCGAATCCAATAATGACTGAAATTATGGCATGGTAAATATGATTTCCATTACGCGATTATTACAGGTGGCGCTAGGTGTGGAACAAGAAGCTTTGTGGTTGCCATTGGAAACCGCATAGTGATTGGCTTAATATAAACCAATCGGATTGGGAATAGAAAAACACATAACGTAATAGCAAGATAGACGAGTTGCTTATAATAGAGCCAGCTTCACGGAATGGGTATCTGCATGTCAAAGAAGCAACATGTAATAGACGTTAATTCTCCTGAAAGCTGTGGTCTATCCCAGCCAGCAGTAACGTGAAGGAACAGACGCACTAGAACGCGGTCGGTTGCGATGACAACAGACGCACGAGAGCGCGGTCGGTTGCTATGACAACCGCGCGTTGTTTGTGCCGATGAATCAAAAATTTGCTAGCATTCGCGACAAGAATTTTCAATTCTATTAAGGACACAGAGGCGAGGATTATGCTTCTCAAACTTTACTGCATCAACACAGCAGCCAATGAAAATATATTATTTTCTCAAGTAAACAATAAATAACTACATTTCCCATGAACACCATGGTTATAGGCACGCCCCCACAGTCCATAAGAACCCCTTGCGTGCACATCACTTCCTCTTTCTTTGAGGCGATAAGTCCATAACGTGAACCAAACAAAGCAGTCCATAACTTGAACTAAACAAATCCTCCAACGTGGAAGAAGAACTTCAGGGTGTCATCTCGACGCCAGTCGTCTGTCAGTCCGACTTTTTCTCAGCTCCTGAAATAAAGGAAATAACACCACCGTAATCACTGAAAACATGGGTGGGTAAGCGTTTGATATACAATACAGTACGCCGGGTGGGATAATCCTCGCCTCCGTGTCCTTAATAGAATTGAAAATTCTTGTCGCGAATGCTAGCAAATTTTTGATTCTATTACAGGACCGGAGGCTTCAGATTATGCTTGGTTTAACGCTGAGTAAACACAACAGAAGTAATGTCACCCACCGGCTTATAATAAAAAGTTTTAAATGTCGATTCAGACGACCAATCTGCACAACGCATGATATCTTGGATACTCGATCCCAAACTATATGACTTAGACGCCATAGCGCCTCTCACAGAATGAGCACCAAAAAGTTGCGTATCTATACCAGCTTCTTTCATCACATCACGAAGCCATCTTGCTATAGTGGCTGCCACCACCGGTTTAAAGGGTTTTTTAACAGCAATTAGTAATTGATTACAACCCTGCGGCCGCAAGGCCTTAGTACATTCCTCATAGCATTTTAAGCATTGAACCACACATAATTTTTCATTTGCAGGAAAAGCATTGTATGAAATATGTCTCGATAAAGTTTTTGTGCGACCTGTAATATGAAAAGAAACCCCTTCCGGGGAAAACACTCTACCTGTAACGTCGAGCGCTCTCACATCAGAAGTCCGCCTGCAAGACGATAAGCACAGCAACATAGCCAATTTAGCCGACAATTGCTTTCTAGAAAGAAGATTATTGCTCGGCCATCTGTTGAATAAATCTAGAACCAATGAAACATCCCATAACCCAGTATACTTGGGTTTGGGCGGGTTGGCGACCCTGACGCCTTTTAGGAGTTTGCATACCATCGGATGCATACCCACTGGTTTGCCGTCAATCTGCTTATGACCCGCCGAAATTGCCGAACGGAAGTTGTTTACCGACCTGTACGCCAGGCCGCACCCCGCCTTTTCAGTTAGAAAGTTCAAAACGTGGGACAACTCTGCCCCCACGGGATCCAGGTGTCGTCCCAAGCACCAATCCACCCAGCCTTTCCAGGCCGAGGAATAACGCTTCCTGGTGGAAGGTGCCCATGCCTGCTTGATGAGCTCGGCAGTCTGTCCCGAAATGCCTGGCAACTGCCACTGTTGCCGGAAAGCCTCCATGCCATCAGCGACATCCTGCCCTCCACTAGTAACGGGTGTTGTTCTTGTTGAGGGCCCTGCAATAACCAACTCGAGTCCGGAAGCATCCTCGGACTGTCGCAGCTCCATTGAAGGAGCTTGGGAAACCACGCTTGTGACGACCACCACGGCGTCACCATGACAATTTCCGCCTTCTGTTTGATCACTTGTGTCATCACCCTGGGGATCAATAAGAACGGGGGAAAGGCATATTGGGTCCCCCGAGACCAGTCTTGAAGAAAGGCATCCGTCGCCGCAGCTAATGGATCCGGCCTCCAGCTGAAGAACCGGGGAATCTGAAAAGTCAGCCTGGAAGCAAACAGGTCCGTCCGAAACGGACCCCAGATCTCCTGTAGCCAATGGAAGACACGAGGGCACAGCTTCCAATCGCTGTAATCCCTCAAGTGCCTGGAATTCCAGTCCGCCACCTGATTGGCTTGGCCCGGAATATACTCCGCTATCACTGATATTTGATTCTGCAGACAATAGTGCCAAAAATCCTTGGCTATCTGAACAAGCATGGATGACCTCGTGCCGCCCAACTTGTTGATATACCTCACCGCCGACACATTGTCCAGGCGGAGGAGGATGCAGCAAGATGTCTGCTTCGGGGATAACGTGCGAATCGCGAACGACCCCGCCAGCAGTTCCAAACAGTTGATGTGCATCTCGAGCTCTTGAGCCGACCATCTGCCGCCTGTAGAAACTTCTCCACAGCGCGCGCCCCAGCCCCACCGGCTGGCGTCGGACTCGATTACTACCTCCGGCTGGGATCCAAAGATCGCCCTGCCGTTCCATGCATCTACGTGACTGAGCCACCACTGTAGTTCTGTCCGAACCTCTTCCGACAGAGGGACCGAATCGGTATAAGAAAGGCCTCTTTGTAGATGTTGGATCTTGAGTCGTTGTAGTGCCCTGTAGTGCAACGGCCCCGGAAATATGGCCTGGATGGACGATGCCAGTATACCCACAACTCTGGCCAGCGTCCTGAGGGTCACCACTTGTCTGTCTAGCAACTTCCTTATTTCCTGTTTCAAGTCCCGCAACTTGGCCTGAGGCAGACGTAGTTGCGAGGTCTGGGAATCGATCATGAATCCCAAGAAGTCTATCATTTGTGTCGGAGACATCACAGATTTCTTCAGATTGATCACAAACCCTAAACTTTGCAGCAAGGCTGTAGTCATGTTCAGATGTCGTGAAAGAGTGATCTGGTCTTGCGCCATGATCAAGATGTCGTCGAGATATATAATTAGTCTCACACCTCGTTCCCTGAGGTACGCTACCACCGGCTTCATCACCTTTGTAAAGCACCATGGAGCCGAGGAAAGACCGAAGGGAAGAGCCGAGTACTCGTAACACTGGTCCTCCCACATGAATTGTAGAAACCTGCGATGAGGTGGAAAAATCGGTATAGATAGATATGCATCCTTGAGGTCTAGGCGTACGAACCAATCCCTTTCTTGCAGCAAGTCTGCCAGGAGGTGAATACCCTCCATCTTGAAATGGTTGTACGTCAAGTATTGGTTGAACTCTCTTAGGTTTAGCACCAACCTGTTGCCGCCCCCTTTTTTCTGGACAAGGAAGACGTTGCTGAGGAAAGTACGGGGACCCTGTCTGCAACGAGAGATCGCCCCTTTCTTCAGTAAATCTTCCACCTGCTCGCTTATAAAACTGCGCTCTTGTAGGGAAAAATGGAGAGGTGGAGGGGGAAACGCCTGCGCTGGGCTGGAGTAGAACTCTAGGCGAAAGCCCTGAACCGTCTGTAGCACCCACGCATCCTGCGTCAAAGTTCGCCACTGCGCCATGCAATGCTGCGTGCGCCCCCCCAATGGAAGAAGGGAAACATCTGAGGCACTCACCGGTATTCTGGTGTGATTTGAAGCTGGCTCTATTGTTTCCCGATTGGAAACGTCCGCGGTTGAACTTCCTCTTGGACGGGTAGAAGGTGCCGCCACGGGTGGAGTCCCACTCTCCACGTCCGCGGCCAAAGTCACCGCGTTGGGATCCTTGCTGGTATCCTCGGCCTGACGAGCGACCCCCGCCTCGTCCGGCCCTGGTGAAAACCCCCTGTGTAAGGGCTCTCTTTATCCCACTTTGGGCCTTGTCCAGGGCAGTAAAAGTACCGACGTACTTTGTGACGTCTTTGACGAACCTATCTCCAAAAAGGAAACCTCCGGCCAGAGGTCCCGGCTCCGCATCTGCCAGCTCCGTCAAATTGCTGTCCATCCGGAGCAATAGTGATTTGCGCCTCTCCGAGGAGATCGCGCAGTTGGCGTTGCCAATCAGGCAAATGGCGCGCTGAGCCCAGCCCGCCAGGATATCCGGGTTCACTGTCCCTTGACCCTCCTTGGCCTTCAATGCCATCTCCAAGATTTTTGCCAGGGGCCCCACGACGTCTAACATCTTGTCTTGGCAGCCCCGCCAAGCCCTGTCTAGTCCCCTTTTGGGGTCCTTGGAGAATTTCCTCAAGAAAGTAAGCATACTTGCGTCGATCTCGGGAGTGTCTGCCACGCCGTCTGGAAGCTCAGGGCGTGGACATTCTGACCGCAAGCGGGTCCGAACTTCTCTACTAAAGCCCTTCCGGAGATTTTCGTGTAAGTACTCACAGACCGCTGGTGGCGGGATCCAATCCGAAGATCGGGGGTGGACTATCTCCGTAGGGTCAAAATTGAATGTCTTGATCCTGTCCTCATCCGGCTTAGGATCCACTCTGGCTTTCTTCGGGGGAGGAGGGAGTTCCTCCGATGTATCAGTATCGGTCCCTGTGTCCGTGTTAGTAGTGGAAGTGTCAGTGTCCACAGGGATAGGACGTTTAGCCTTGGCCTTGCCACCCATATACTGTGAACTATATGACTCTTTCAGCGGCAGAGAGGCCAATGATTGAGCGTGCGGCCATTGAATGGTGTCTGCTGAGTCCGCCGCTGAAGAAGTGGCTGCCTGCTTCTTCCTCTTCTTCTTATCCCCATAACCGTGACGTTTCGCAAAACCTTCCAGTTGTTTTCTAATGGGTCGTAGCGCCTCCGCAAGTGCCTGCTGCACAGTCTGTGGGACTTTCGTCTCCATTGCCTTATTTACAGAAGCCTGGACCGAGGCATCCAATGCTTCGACAATATTGTCCTCAAGGACAGCCTCCTGCTGTCCATCCATAATTTCCTCCCCATCATTGAATTCCTCATCAGGATATCTCACCCAACCTTCCATGGTGAAGGCACACAACCTGCAGGGCAGTCCAAGAAACACTGGGTGTAGTGGGGGTAATGGGGGGGGTCAGCCCAAGCACACAGAATAATTAATCAGGCAACGTTTCCCAAACCCCCTCAGCAATGCTGTATTCAAAGAGGATCAAAGATCCTGGCCCTATAATTCCTAGAGCGTGTGCGCACTCTGGGCCAAGTATTTTACAACCAACTGCTAAATTCAGGCTGGCGATCACACAGGGGTTCCCACCGGACTGTTGAGAGCGCGAAAATGCGCTCTCGGAATGCCGAGGAATCGGAGCGAGGCGCGCCGCCCAAACGCTACCAAAAACCTACTAAAACATAGCCCAATTTGGCAGCGCTTGGGGCGCGCGCGTCGACCGAGAGCCACCCGGCCTGAGCGTCAGGGCCGACTAGGGAAGCCTCTGCGCGCCGTCTAGGCTGCCGGTACCGGGCTCCGTGAGTAACGCGGTGGACCCCTGCCGGTCAAGGACCGTAACAAGCGGCGCACCGTAGGCGCGGTGTCAAGCGGGCTGAGCCCGATCGGCGGCAAAGAAATAGTGGTTCACAAAGAGCGAGCTAAGTGCTGAAGCGCTCACCAGCGCCAAAACGTAAACATACAAAGAACAGCAATAAAACAACGTAATACACAGCAAACGGAGCGTTCCGCTCCACGTACACAAAACGCCCAAAACGGGACAATCAGCAATAAATTAAACCCACAGGGAAGAACCCAAACACAAGCAGAGTGAGGGGACCCAAGGGGAGGTGCACTTAACTCTGGCTTGAGCAGCAAAGAAAGAGGAAGTGATGTGCACGCAAGGGGTTCTTATGGACTGTGGGGGCGTGCCTATAACCATGGTGTTCATGGGAAATGTAGTTATTTATTGTTTACTTGAGAAAATAATATATTTTCATTGGCTGCTGTGTTGATGCAGTAAAGTTTGAGAAGCATAATCTGAAGCCTCCGGTCCTGTAATAGAATCTGCATGTTAAAGAAGTAACATTCAATAGACGCTAATTCTCCTGAAAGCTGTGGTCTATCCTAGCCGGCAGTAACGTGAGGGAATAGACGCACGGTAACGCGTTCGGTTGCTATGACAACCGCGCGCTGTTTGTCCCGCTATCAACAAATCAAAGAAGTAGAAAAAGGTAGACATTCACCAATGGGACAGCTCACATAGCGGTAGCTGAAGGAGCGTTCGGTTCCTATGGCAACTGCATGGCCATTTGCCGACAGAGAACCAATTAGAACACAGAGAACGAAAGCCAATGAAGAGGCTTGCTGATAAAAGCGCCGAGGAATGAGGAAACCCTCAGCGTTCGAGACGGCCCATACCAGATCAGTGGAGGGACGTGTGGACTGACTGCCAGAGACCAGGAGCAGGGAGGCCGAATCTGTCAATTAAGGTAATGGAAAACAACAACCAGGATTCTATGGAGCGTAGGGGGATATTGAAACAGCCCTCCTTACCATTAACTATAAAATTCCTTCTAATTTCCCAATTTTTTGGTAAAGGGACTAATAATCCAAATATAATGCAAAGAGACAAGAGAACCACTCCTTCCCTCTTTTAATAAATAACAATAGAGGGTCTATAAATATGACCTATGGGCTATCAAAATTAAAAGATCACGAAAATAAACTAAATGGAGAGCGCACATAAATCTACAAAGTGTATACCTTTTATTGTTTAATAATAGAAAGAAATTGGAGTTGAACAAGAAGGAACTTGGTAGCAACTCATCCTGAATATTGCGCCAGTCACCCAATTTTGAATGGTGAGTGATCCAGTAAATCATTTAAGACATATTAGAAATCAGTTCTTTTGAAATAGAATGAGACTAATGCGCGTTTCAAAAAATCCCCCAGGGCTATTGAAGAAACCCATATATAGGAAGACGGTGGCTCCCCCTGGCAGTCTAAGACAAAGCTAATTTAACCCAAACACCAGGTATTGAACAAACACACCTTTTTTGTTGATCTTCAAGTCAAAACAAGGTCATAACAAAAGTGGGGTTTCTAAATGGAATAGCATCCTCATTCTCTTTATTTATTTACCTCAACTAGTGGGATCAAAAATTGAGAATTTTTCCGGAGATTATCATAATCCGATGACTACATGGTGCAGAATTCAATTAAACTGTGTCCAGTGGGTGCCTTGCCCTATCTAATTTAAAGGTATGCCTAACCTATACAAATAATAAATTGTGATATCATGTCCTATAATTGGTCTCGTAAGCATTGGACCGTTAGGTCCAAGGGAAAGGTAAACACTATTAGTTTTGTCAAAGTATAGAAATGTATATCAACAGAGAGAAATGTGTTTTAAGGATAAGGGCTACAAGGGAACATGACTTGATTAGATGTAAAAGATAAAAATATTTATGAGAAAAGAGCATAGTACAGTGACCATGAATTGTGATTATATAGGGAATTGGTTGAAGAGATGCCCAGACCAATGCAAAAAATGTAACTCTGTTTTTTTTAAATCTTTTTAAATTTGTCTAGAATCAGTCCTGAAGAAGGTTCAAATACAGAATACCGAAACGCCGCGTCGACTTGTGATTCTTGTTTTTAAAAATCTTTTTATGAAATGTATAATGATGTTTTTTTTTAAAAAAAATTTAAAAAATTTTGTATATTGTATTGTGAATATATAATAAATGCATAACAGAGTTTTAATGAAATTTTTGGTGTGGAAAATATCTTTTGATTATCTCTTTGAACCACTATAAACTGTGTTTTCTATGTAATTCATTTTGGTAAAAACCAATGCTTAGGTTTGAAGTTAAAATATTTATGGTCAAAATGTGTTTAAGAAATACTCTCCTATATACATAATTCACTGAAAACTTGGTCACTGCAGAAATAGAACATTGTTGATCCATAGACATTGTCTCCCTGATTGAAGTTTGCTTTTAGAGATTATTATCTTGAACCTTGTAACTTTACCTTTCCCGCCGAAATAACGGCATGCTAGTTCTTGGGTAAAATACTCAACCTGTGTGGTTTCTTTGTTGAGGGGACGCCCAAGTCTGTTTAGGAGACACTTCAAAGTGCCTGCCACAAGGTGCAGGGACCAACCGTAGGCCGTGTATCGAAGGGGACCCTGCTGGGGTCAGGAAAAGACAATTTCTGACATAGTTTCCATGTCAGACAGACCTGCATGGAAACCATGTCGGAAAGCGTCACTGTAATCTTAAGGGCGGGAAGCCAGCCAGAATGACTGGTCGGATTCTTTTCCAACTGCCTTCATTGTAATGAGGCGGTCAGAAAGGTATTCGACTGGCACAACAATGTGGTTCGGAAGGCTCCGACTGACAGATGGAGCTTTCTGAACCGCACCGGAATTATACCCTTAATTTTTATCAGGGGAATTATGCCCAATCAGACCAAGATAGCCTCACACCTAGGATTATGACATACACCAATTTCCCTGACTTCTTGTCACACCATGCTCTCCAAGACACCAACCTCGTTGCTGTTGTAGCACTACACTACATGGTGAACCACTAGTCACAAGTGTGGAGACAGCATAGAACTAGTCAGCACCTGTCTAATTTATAGACTCTTCCCAAGGCCCTATAGGCTCATCGGCCCTAGGATCTTTACCTGGAGAGAGAGATTCATACAACAGAGTGCTACTATTACCTATTCAAGACAGATTTGATCCCAAACAAGGCTGCAAGGAACCACAGCCGTCCCAAAAGCATGACATGTTGTGTGATGTGTGACCGTATTGAATTTTCATGTGTATATAAAAGGGCATGGGAAATGTGAGGTGCACTCATTCTAACTTTGAAGTTTGGTACCTTGGAGTGCAAGAGATCCCGACCTGCTGGCTGTGAATCAAGTTTCAGCATGTCACCAGAGGAAATAATCTACAAGACTCAACTGAAATGTCATTCAGTAACCACACAAAAATCTATTTATTTTGAGCATTGTATAGTGCTGTGAGTTTCGTTTAAGTTACTTCAAAGAGCTAAAAGAGTTTTTAGCATACATTGTAGTACGGCTTATAGATCCATTGTCGACAATTGCTAAATTAGAATGAGCTTCGCTGCCATGAACTTGCTTTTGCGCATGACACTGCAAGCATCTATTTCGCAGTACTTATTTGTGCCCCTTTTACACATGAGAACTATCTGCTTTGCAGGTTCTTGGCTGTGCCCTGAGGTTTAGTCTGCACATTATGATCAAAGTTAAACAACAATGCCCCTTGTTATTCTGTTCTGATCTGTCCCTCGCACCTAGACATAACAGTTTTCACACAGCTGCACCTCTGGAAATCGTGTTCTTTAATATTGCAAACACAAGCTATTTTTCACACACACAGAGAGACACCTTTCCAGAGAGAAGACCAGTGTTTGTCCTGCAATGTGAACATTGCATCTAGGCCGTGAGGTACGGGGGTATGCTGACAAAGCCCAGAGGTCTTCTGTTTTATAATTAACTATTTCTTGTCACGGGGAGGGCGGTTAGGTTGTTCCATCCTTTTCCATTGTTTTCTTCAACATGATTCCACGTTTGTGTTCTATGGATTTGTAACAATGCTGATTAAATTGTGTTTATGCATTAAGCTGCTAGTATTGGCCTTTGTACTGCACCATAAAGCACATTATTTGAAATAAACATTTTAAACTATACTGCGTCTCTGATTACTCGCATTGTGAACAAGTATGAGTGGCTGAGCAACAGAGTGTTTGGCTCCCACGATTCCCATGATAGGGTTACGTGTTCTGGGTTGTCTAATCATTGGTAGCTTTGCTGTAGACTGAGAATGAATGAGACACTATAGCTAGTCGGTAAGGGATTTTGGGTACGGATGTGGTAGGTTGGTACACTACCTATTCACTGAGGTCCTCTTTTCCTGTGCATAGTTCTGTGTATGTGCAGAATCCCCGCAACATGTGCCACCAACATTGGTTCTTATCTGAAAGACGCTTGAGTAGTGCTTGTGCTTGTCCTTGATACCCTCACGTCCGCCTCCGGAGGTGACTGTGACGGGACTACCTCCTATATTCACTTTTTTATAGGGTATTTCAAGGTTGAAGTTACATAAAAAAGGTTACTGTCTATTATTAGCCTGTGCTGTGCTGCTATGTTAAGTTGTACATCCTACATTTGTGATGTGGCATGAGATTGCCGCACACAGTCGTAACCCGCTCAGGGACTACTTAAGGACTTATGGGGTCCCTGATACTGGGGTCGATCTAATTTTTGTAGTTGAAATGGATCCTACATATCCGTTCGAGGTCTTTTATTTTTGGGTCACCTTTCCTGGCAGTTGAAGCAGATGATAATCTGTTTCATGAGTATACTGCCACTGCGATGCCGGTTGCGTATCTTCCATATAAGACCCTAGAGGTTCCGCTATCAGCTTGGCACCCCCGAATTTGGTACCCTTCCTCACTCGTTTAACCTGCTCAGTTAGGTCCTTTATCAATTGAAGGAGCCTCATGGCTGGTGTTTGCTGGTTATGCACCGCACCCCCATGAGTTAACACACGCGAATCTTGATGAATTGCGGGCGTTGCATGCTTCCTTAACTCGTGTACATAGAGCTGTCTTACAGTTTGTGTCAAGTGCTTTTCAGGCAGCTCCACCAAGGGTTGTCGCACTTCCGGCAGTGACAGGTGGTGTGACTATCAGTCCTGTTATAGTTAATTCAGAAATGGGCAAGAGTCCGACAAATAACGATGAACTACCTTATTGGCTTGCCGAAATATTTGGACAGCTTGAAGCTGTTTTTCCTAATACCTCTCCTGTAGAGAAACACCAAATTTTAACAATTAGTTTTCCTCAAGTTTTGCTTTTGAGTTAGCTGATTATAACACAAGGGGAAAGGTGTTTGTAGCTGTATACTCAAAATGTTTCAGCACACCAGCTACGACTGTCCTCCCCTCCTTGATAAAACGTGTTCAGGATGAACACGGCGCTGAAGCGGCTATAAAATTGGGGATGCGTCTGGTGGGAGTATTCATGGTGCTGGCTGATATAATCCTCGCCAATGTCAAGGGTGATGCTGTGAGCTTTCATGTCGCTAACGGCTTGGCAGCAGTCCCTGAGATGGACAGACAACGCAAATTACCAAAAATTATTGCTAAGGCTTATAAAACCATTGGCCACAATAGTTTTGGGAACAAACCGTTTACTCAATCGCAAGCACAGGCTAAAACACAGCCTAAAGTCCCGTCTGATACAGATGGGCATCCCGTATTTTCTAAAAAGAACTGGAGAAATAAGAAAAAGGGGCAAGACCAACAACAGAAACAAGGTTTCAGTGCTACTTCCCCGACTTGTGAATCTTCTGAGCGTACTTATGACTTGCGTGACTGTGCAAAAATTAAGACTCCTGATAGATTTCAAGTCCCTGATCGGGGTTCTCCTTGTTCTTCACAGGACACATCAGGCTCACAAGCTGGCGGTGGGGATCGCCAGGATCGAGTCAAGAATCCGCAAGTTCCATGGGGACGTGATCAGACTTGTCAGTTTGACGGCAAAGGGAAAAAAGGAAGAGCAGCCACATTTCCGAGCCCCTTTTCAAAAGAGAAAAGTTACAGCTTTAACAGCGAGATATGCCTCAGACAGTGAGAACACGACTACTGGATTAGACATGGGCAGTAACCCTGCTAAACAGCACAGCTGAAGTTACAATAGTGCGGGAGGCACTATGTCCTTATCTGGAGGTGACAGCAACTGAAACATTCATTACTGTAGAGACAGCCGACACACGGGTAGCCCCCCCAGATCTACTGTACGAAATAGTTTTTCGTATAGTGGGTGACATTGAGCTTGTTATTACTGGGATTTTGGGGGGAAAATCTGACCTCTTCCTATGACATTTTGCTAGTGGAGGTGAACTGGTCCCCACCTTTTGTTCTGGCTGCAGCTCACAGAGAAGACGTGATACTTCCTAGTTTTTCACGTTACGTACCAAAAGAGCATGCAGAAGCCTTTGCGGCTGAGTGGGCTTTAGCCCTTGCTCCGGCCATGTACCGTAATCAAGTTGGCTGGGATAAAGATTCACCGCCACATGACATTCCTTTGCAGTCAATGCCTCAACCGCAACCCTAATATCCTATTAAACGTGAAGCTAAAGATCCTGTTGCCGACATTCTCACTTAGTTGGAATATCAAGGAGTGATTGAGACGTGTATATCGCCAATGAATAATCCGCCCTTTACTGTATCCAAACCTGATGGGTCATACAGCATAGTTTTTGATTACTGCCATTTGAACTCCCATTGTTGGACCTTTGCTGTACAAAATACCCAAAGCTCTGCCTTGGTGGACAGTCTAGTACGTAAAAAAGACAAGACGACACTGAATAGTTCAAATGGTGGTTACTGACATAATCTGTCCCCTTAATGCAGCCAATGGACCGCATTCACAACGAAAAAATACTGACATCTCCCAATGGGCTGAAAAACAGTCCCACAGTTTTCGCTGCACGTGTTGTCTCTTTGTTAGACAACATAGACCCAGACGCATACTCATATGTTGATGATATCTATCTCACAGACGACAAATTATGGCCACATCTGTGTCGAGTAGACCACATAATTCTGCATTTTGCAGATTACGGTTACAAGTTTAATTTTGCCATGTCTCACATTGCATGTTACCTGGTGCTCTTCTTGGGCTACAATCTCAATAATGAAGGTCGAGGCCTGACTCCTCATTTTCTGGAGAAATGCGCACAGTTGCAATCTCCTACCACACTGAAAAAACTTCAGTGTTTGCTGGGATTTTTTAATTTTGGGCGTATTTATATTCTCGATTATGCCCAGCGTATCAAGCCACTGTATGCCTTGATACAACCTACTTTTTCAAAAGCCAGCTGGTTACTGGAACATTCTGCTATATTATTTTCTTTGCAATCTGATTTGATTGAATCTAAATACTTTTTAACACATAACAACCACACTAACCTGGTGACACAAATCGTACCAGGTGCAGTGGGTTTCACTTACTTGACGTACAATGAAGCAGACACAGTGCCAATCGCATACAAATCACATTTGTACACTTCAACAGAAAATGAGGTTTTCAACTGTCGAGAAAGTTTTGACAGATGTCCAAATGTCAGTTCTGAAAGAACCCGCTTTGGCACAGGGAAAACACATTTTGGTGTTACACCATGTCCTGCTATAGCGGCAGATATGAAGGTAAATGTGCCAAACTCAAAAGCTTTTCATCCTCGTTGGATACAATGGGCTTCTTCTTTGACATCCCCTGATGTCACTTTTATCTTTGACGCTTCTCTTCAGACACAGGAGTTCTTGCAGTATGAACATGTTCATCCACCTCCCTTATCTTTACTTCCTTTGGAAGACTATACTTTGTAATACTTTGTATTATTTACACCGATGGATCGGCTCAATTGGCCATGGGTTCTAAACATGCTTACTCGGCAGCGGGTGCTGTAGTTGCAGGTGCAATGGTGAATGGAGAATTCAAATCTTCCATAGTGCACACTCAGGCACTGGGAGACTGTACTGCACAATTAGCTGAGCTGCAGGCCTTAGATCTTGCTCTTGAGTTTGCTGATCCAAACTTTTGACTCTTATTGTCTGCGATCCTTATTACTGTGTTCAGTCTTTCAATGACAACTTATTCTTCTGGTCTCAAAATGATTATCAAGATTCTAAAGGCAGCACAATTAAGCATAAAATGCTTCGGGCTTGAGAGGCAGATCTTAAACAACGTTTGCCACTCACACATGTTATACATAGTCTTGGCTACCAGCGTGTCGGGGCACACGCTGTTGGGAATAGTTTGGCTGATGAAGGGGCCAAATCTGCAGTAGCTACGTGTTCTGTAGCAGCAGTTACTAGATCCATGAAGAACATTGACATTTTGGCAGCGATAGCTGCAACAAAGGAGGGCCTAAATTACCCTCAGGGTTTTCCCTCGAAATATTCTTATAAGTTAACTCCCGAAAAAATTCATTTTGCTAGAATACCAGATGCCGGAGATCAGCTGATTCCCAACTCAGACCACAGACACACTTTGATTAAAACCGCACACGAAGGCATAGACTCGGCACAAGCTGGAGTGTCTGCTACTGTTTCTATTTTGCAGCACCGGTACTGGTGGTGTGGTTTATATAAACAGACCTTCAATTATGTGCTTTCTTGTGACATTTGTCAACAGATTAAGCCATCTGTGGTTACATGTCCCCTACAGAGACCACTTAGCATTGCTAATCGGCATTTTTCTTGTGTGTACCTTGATCATTGTGGTCCTTTCTCTTCAGATATTGCATATAAATATATTTTAGTTGCAGTGGATTCGTGCACCAGATTTCTTTGGGTCTGGCCACAACGCAGTGCTGACGCTCGAACTGTCATCAGGGATTGGCGTGTCTTTGTAGGGATTTTTGTCTGTGGCACCTTTCATTCTGACCAAGGTCCAGCATTCGTCTCTAAGGCCTACAAGGATGCTATGCAGTCTATGGGGGTGTTGGTGCAATTTCCGTCTCCATATTGGCCGAGGGCAACCCAATTGTGGAGCGAATGACCCGTAACCTACAGCAATACTTGACAGCCTGAGTCTTAGGTACTGGTAGGAACTGGTTAGCCCATTTGTATAGCATCCAATGTGCACTTAATCATTTCCTTAGATGACCTCTGGGTGGGCGGACCCCATCCGAAATGCACTTTGGCATTAAAATATTTGTGCCAGACCTTGATGGTCTATACGTTGTGACTGCTGCCCCAACCTTTGACGTAGGTAATCACTCTGCTATGTTACAGAATCTACAAGAGACACATGCCATCCTTGCTACTGAATTTTTGTCTTCAGCAAAAGACGCAGCGCAACAGAATCCAGTGGTTGGCTGGTTTCCAAAGGTTGGAGATCTGGTGGTCCGAGAAAAGGTGGAGAACAAAAAAGAATTTGGTCCCTCTGATCGTGCAACGGTTCCAGTGCTTGGCCTGAAGGGTACTCGTACAGTCATTTTACCTCCTCTACCTGGTCGCAAAGACAACAGATACATCTCAGTGGACAATGTTAAGTGACAACATCTTGCCAATTCTAAATAGTGTGACACCTGCTGAATCCTGTTCCACAATTTCAAGAATTTGAGAAACTATAACATCTACTAATTTGCCAAATGACACTGTCATCAAGATGGTCACTGATATTGAGCCTTCTATCGTTCCTCCTCTAACAACTGATACGACGGATGCTGAATACACATATCCCACAAGTGGCTCTGTCCATGATTTGCCGGATACTCCTTTGCACCGTGGCAGATATTCGTTTGATGCATCTTCCACAGCCTGAAGTGACCCGAAAAAATTGTCAATTTTTTTTATCTTGGTTTAAAAAGACTTATTTGGTTCCTCCCTAGACATACATTTGGTTGACTATGTTTTTTAATTTTTCTTTTTATGTCCAGTGGGTTTTTAAAATCTAACTGTATTTTTTCAACTCATCAATGATCACTACTTGCCTGAACGTTTTGCTGCAAACTTTATTGATGGAATTCTGGCCCCACATTCATCTTCACAAATCATGAAGCGTGACCAGACTCTTGTTAACATTTCAGCATTTCCTGTTTCAGATGATATTGTTTGAGATAAAGTGGGGTTCCAAATTCATGGTCCTACAGAGCTGATTAACGTACCGTAAGTGTTTATAGTCTCTATAGGTGATGTGATTACACAATACATTCGTTCAGATGATTGGGACGTGCATGCGATTCAAGCTTTGTTTTCAGATTCAAAATATTATGCTGCTTTTGACGCTGCAGACTTGTATATGAATTCTGCAAATTATACTGACCTCTTCTGTTATCAACATTATGGCCATCACTTCATACACAAGACTAGTGCATTACGCCCTGTCGTGAATTACACTCAGTGGGAGCATTGCCCCACGCCAGTAAAAGGCAGCTCGAAAACATTAAAGAAAAGTTTACCTACTCACAGAATTTAGCCCATCCAATCCTGAATCTTTCTATTTCCTCCTCTCAGAAACTCATGTTGACACATAGTAAATTGATATATTCTTCTTCCTTGTGCCATAATCTGGCCATAAAGGGTAATGACCATTGGAAGGAAGCCATTGATCTAAAGTCAATTTGGGGCTCTAAAGAATGGCAGGTGCAGGGCTCCAAGGCCTTTCATTGCGCATGCCTCATTCCCACTCAAATGCTATTTTTGAATAATACCATTTACCAAACCACATGTTTTGGTTTAGCAACTACGAAACAAATAAATGTCCCAGCAATTCCGACTTTAGCAGAATATAATAATTGGCGCTTACATAAAAATTAAACCATTGAAGATTTACAGAGTTATTGAAAAATAATTCTTTTAATGCTTCTGAAATGGTTTGGTTAATCTGGCCTAATAGTTCAAATGGTTGCCAACTCCGTTTTTTTAACTCTAGTTTAGATTATAAATATGACCGGCCAGACCCTAGATTTTCTGATTCACATACTGTAATGAGTTACTCTGTTGGTAAACTGTGTCAACAATGGTTACAGCACTCGAAATTGTCGTCTGTTATACAACATTTATCCTTACTATCAAATAATATTAATGTGGCCGACTTTGTCCTGGGACCTAGAGCTCCTAGAACAAAGAGAAGGATATATGATGCTTACACTGAAATTTGGAAACTATCACAAATTGAAGCAGCATCACGTTTACGGGAAATAGACCAGGCAAACTTGGAAAAAGTTTTAGCTGTTGTCGACAACAGCATTAATACACTGTCTTCCCACATTTATACATAAGATAATATTGTTTCATCTGTTATTGACATTGTACAAGATGATGTTTCACTGTTATATAATGGACAAAATCAATTGCGCTCAGTAATGCAATTTGCTTGGACTTTGCAAACGTTGAAAATTAAGAAAGTGCCATGGGATTTTTTGAACGCTAGCACTTTATTTGCCCTGTTTAATTTGACAGAAAACAGCAATTTATGTTGATGAAAGATGCCACTTATACCCTATTGCATATTGAAAAAATAGACCCTTTACCATTTTCTGTAGCGGAATCGGATTCTGCAGTTTGGTTAATCCATGGGGTTATAAGTTTACCATTTTCATTGTTTCAATTTACATCCTGAATGAAACATTACCCTGTGGGCTGTTTTGAACCTCTTGGAGGTTTACCTAATGGGGAGGATTGTAATTCCACTGTCAGACATTCCCTAGTCTGTAAAAATATACAGTTGCACAGAGACTGTAATCTTTCAGCTCCAAATCTTGCGTGTGTTTTAAAAGGTAAACCACCTCCAGCCATAATTCTCATGTTCACACTGCTTACTAACGGTAGCTATCTCAATTTAAATAACCAAAAATGCTGCGGCTTGCAGGCTGGCATTCCTTACATTGTAACAGTTTCCCAGCGCGTAATTTGTTGCAATAATGTGCTTTTCCCACCCCGCATGGGCCACTGGATAGTCCACTGTGGCCTTCAATTCCTACCTTGAAGGCAGATTTCAACAAGCTGAGAAGATTAAAGTTGCTTCTAACACAACAAGAAGTTGCATTGACTTCCGCATGTGAAACCTTCACGCTCAGGTGATGAGTGCAGCTTCTGAGATTCAAACAAATTTAAACATAAACCTCCCACAACATTTTGGAGAGTTGATTCATCGTATTTTTAATGCATCGCATACACAATGCCTGGTTCATTTTTTTAAACATGTGTGTTCTGGCCTCGTGACTTCATTTCAGCATATATTTGGTGTGATACCTGCATTCATTGATTCTATCTTTTCCAGCGTCTTTGGCGGTTTACAGTTACTATTCGCTTTGGCGGCTGGTGTCCTGCTTCTGCTGTGCCTCCTTTTCAATGGTTGCTCCTCTTGTGGTACTGCGCAGGCCAGGCTGGCTGCAAATTCTCCATGACCGGATGCATGAATGCTTCCATACACTACCTCTTGCGCCTCTCAGTGTGTCCTACATATTATCGTTTTGTTTTGCGTACTTTACTTGCGGGCAGGCTGTATTTTCGTGCCGCCGCTGTGATTTTACATGGCATTGGAGTTATGTCTCACCAACACCTCATGTCCAGTTTTCGATTTTGACCGGCTAATGGACCCATTAGTGGCTCATGAGCAGGATTGCAATAAGATTGGCTTGATGGCGCGTGCTGCTGCACTTGGCATTTTGGCACAATGGGATATCTGTGAGGCTTCACACAATCTCCTCCTGCAGAGCTACATTGAATACCACGCAAGTTATCCATCAATGTTAATGGAAGCCCCAGACTATGAAGAACATTCATGTTCCTTCGACCTACTGAATTGGTTGGCATCTTACTTTTCCACTGACCAAAATGATGTCCTTCTGGAGGGTATTGCATTCTTTTGCACTTACACTTTGATGGATTAATCAGGTACATCTAACCAGTAGAAATTGGTTGGTCTTCCGGATGCCTTGCTTTCAACGTTTTTCTGCTATCATTCCCTCTTCTCTTTCTTGTCTTTTGACTACTTTCAGGATTTGCTTTGTTACACAAACTTTTGTTTTTGTGTTTTCCAAATTTAAGGGACACACCGATTTTATATCTGCTTAGACCTCTTGAACTTTGCTTTCTTGTATGATCTACATATGATGGCCATATGAGGGGGAGGGTGTAGTAAGGCTTACAGGTCCATTGTCGACAATCGCTAAATTAGCATGAGCTTCGCTGCCATGAACCTGCTTTTCCGCACGACACTGCAAGCATCTATTTTGCAATACTTATTTGTGCCCCTTTTACACATGAGAACTGTCTGCTTTGCAGGTTCTTTGCTGTGCTCTGAGGTTTAGTCTGCACATGATGTTCAAGGGTAAACAACAATGCCCCTTGTTAGTCTGTTCTGATCTGTCCCTCGCACCTAGACATAACACGCTTCACACAGCTGCACCTCAGGAAATCGTGCACTTTAATATTGCAAACACAAGCTGTTTTTCACACACACAGAGAGACACCTTTCCAGAGAGAAGACCCGTGTTTATCCTGGGATGTGAAGATTGCATTTAAGCCGTGAGGTGTGGGTGTCTGCTGACAAAGCCCAGAGGTCTTCTGTTTTATAATAAACTATTTCTTGTCACGGGGAGGGTGGTTAGGTCTTTCCATCCTTTCCCATTGCATTCAATAACATGACTTCCCCGTTTGTGTTCTATGGAATTGTAACAATGCTGAATATATTGTGTTTATGCATTCTGCTGCTAGTATTGGCCTGTGTACTGCACCATAGAGTGCGTTACTTGAAATAAACATTTTAAACTATACCGCATCTCCGATTACTCGCATTGTGGACAAGTATGAGTGGCTGAGCGAAAGAGTGTCTGGCTCCCGCAATTCACAAAATATGGTTACATGTTCTGGGTTGTCTAATCATTGGTAGCTTTGCTGTAGACAGAGAACAAATGAGATACTATATCTATTTGGTAAGGGATTTTGGGTATGGATGTGGTAAGTTGGTACACAACCTATTCACTGAGGACCTGTTTTCCTGTGCATAGTTCTGTGTATGTGCAGAATCCCCGCAACATGTGCCACCAACATTGGTTCTTATCTGAAAGACGCTTGAGTAGTGCTTGTGCTTGTCCTTGATACCCTCACGTCCGCCTCCGGAGGTGACTGTGACGGGACTACCTCCTATATTCACTTTTTTATAGGGTATTTCAAGGTTGAAGTTACATAAAAAAGGTTACTGTCTATTATTAGCCTGTGCTGTGCTGCTATGTTAAGTTGTACATCCTACATTTGTGATGTGGCATGAGATTGCCGCACACAGTCGTAACCCGCTCAGGGACTACTTAAGGACTTATGGGGTATGCATGTGCATAATCTCCACAACAACATTGTATCAAGAGGCACATCACAAAGCCGGGGAGAGTCCAGTCATGATATTTTGCATTTGCATTCCTTGATCTGTGGAAGGTCTCAAATGAGTATTCTCAATCTTGAGGCTTTGAGTTTGACTCCCTAGCCCAATCTGGGATACAAACATGACATCTGTGTGTGTCACCATTCATGACAGCAATAATTGAAACATTACATACGCACTTAAAATAGTCACACAGTTTGAAACATTCAAAACAAATTAAATGTGTGCTTAGCATCTGACATTTTTAATAATTCTGTGCATGTGTAGGTCATGTCTGCACTTGTGCTTTCTGTCACAGTAGTCAAAAATACAGTGCTTAATTTCAGTGCTGTCTTAACGCATGGTTCACGCTGGTCAATTGCCCCAGAGTCCCACAAGCATAGGGGCCCAATGCAGATCAGAATTTTACACAAATTTTCATTTTTATTTCTGTGAGTGGTTGTGTGGGTAGGGCCCAGTGCACTGATTTTCTTGGGGGGCTATAATGCAGTTAATACGGCCCTGCTAAATGTGTGCAGGTGGTGGGCCTCCTTTCTCATATTTGTGGACTAGGACTTATTTTTCTCAGACTCTAACTCAAGACATAAGCAGGAGAAGGAAGATGGGAGAAAATACAGGAAACCAGTTGCTAAAACCCAGACCAATTAGATCTGGGAGTTTTTGTTTTAAAATTGTAAAACTTTCAAAAGGTTGATGTAAGTGTCCATAAGCAATAATGGATGCAGACCAAACTTTTCAATAGTTTTGTATGAGCTGCCAGGTGGCAGTTCATACACATCCATAGTGTTCACTGCCAGGTCAGTGGTGAGATCTCAATTTAGCAGGTGGAGTAAAGGCAGGGTGGTGAACTTAATATCCACACCACCCTGACCACTTTTACTCCATCTACCAAATTCTAAATCTGGCACTTAATCTGGAAGTCGCAATCTTCCAACAGGGCAAGATTCAAGGTAGTGGGCAGTTAGAGTCCCTTAAAGTTGGATAAATTATGGTTGATTTCCTACGTAAGCAGCTGGTTTTGGAGCCAATACATCCACGCAGCACAAATTCAGATTTTAAAGCCACCAAGTCCCTTCATCATTTGGATACATTTGCCACCTGAACTTAGTCTTAGGTTTTACCATTGAACCTAGTATTTTTGTTTACGTCAAAATCTTTCAGTAGGGCAAAGCTGGAAATTACATCTGGGCTGGGCTCCACAAAGCAGATACCTTTATCGCTAAATCCTACGGAACCTGTTTGCAGTGGAGCAGAATAAACGTGGTGTTCCTGCCCACCTAAGATGTGATTGCCCAGGGTATGCCTTACATGCAAAAGAAACAATTGACGGATGGAATTCTGACAATGCAAACATTCCCCCCAGTCACAAGGATCTGGGTTAAATCCATCCTTCCTTTTCTCACCACACCACCCCAATTAAGACCCAGCCATAAGCAAATCAGCCTTGGCCCTGTTCCTTGTGGGAACAGTGGAGCCCGAACTGCCAAGCCAGGGCCTCCCTGGACCGGAGACTTTTCATCTCGGGACCGGTTTCCAGGCATCACCCATCATCAGCCAGGCTAGCTTGAATCCAGTAGTGTAGTGAGCACGGGACCCACGTCTGTGTGTACCCTTCCCACTTAAGGTGCCATATGCAAAAGAAACAATTGATATACGGCATGCTGACAATGCAAACATTCACCCCCAGTCACAAGGATCTGGGTTAAATCCATCATTCTTTTGCTCACCACATCACCCAATTTGGACCCAGCCATATGCAAATCAGTCTTGACCCTGTTCCTTGTGGGACCAGTCCAGCCCGAACTGCCAAGCCAGGTCCTCCCTGGACTGGAAACAAGCATCCTGGGACTGGTTTCAGGGCATCACCCTTCATCAGGCAGGTTAGGTTGAATCCAGTGGTGCAGTGAGCACGGGACCTATGTCTGGGTATACCCTTCTCACTTAGGGCGACATACGGGTTAAATCCATCATTATTTTGCTCACCACACGCACCCCAGTTTGGATCCAGCCAAATGCAAATCAGTCTTGACCCTGTTCCTTCTGGAAACAGTCCAGCCTGAACGGCGGGGCCAGGTCCTCCCAGGACCGGAAACAAGCATCCTGGGACTGGTTTCAGAGCATCACTCTTTATCAGCCAGGCGTCTTGAATCCAGTTGTGTAGTGAGCACTGGACCCACGTCTGGGTATACCCTTCCCACTTAGGATGACAAAAGAAACAATTGATGGACGGAATGCTGACAATGTAAACATTCACCCCCATTCACAAGGATCTGGGTTAAATCCATCATTCTTTTGCTCACCACACCACCTCAGTTTGGACCCAGCCATATGCAAATCAGTCTTGACCCTGTTCCTTGTGAGAACAGTCCAGCCCGGACTACTAAGGCAGGTCCTCCCTGGACTGGAAACGAGCATCTTCGTTTTCAGCATCTTGTAATGATCATCTGGGAATGGAAAATATGGGTAAGCCTCTCCATATGCTGTAAAGGTTACTGCTGCTCAGTACGAAAGTCCCTAGCCCCTGAGACCAGGCTTCTAGGCACCAGCTCTCTCTCCTGCTAGATCTCCTAGAGGGTCCAGTTCTCTTTTGTCAGCTGGGTCCTCTTGGAGTCAGTCTCATTCCTGATCATGACACAGACAAACAAGAGTCCAACAACTTGACCCTTGTAGAGCAGTTGCAGGTCCTGTGAGCCAGAGGATATATGAAGTAAGGTGATAGGGAAGGTGCCAGATTTAACCTGTGCACTATGTCAGGAATTGGAAAAATTCTGTCACCCACTCCTTCCTATCTTTTTGCAGTCCTCCCATCTCTTTCTCTTTGACCTGGTGTATGATTACCCATCACACGATGACATTACTATTCTGTGACCAGGCATTCCTGTCTTGCCCTCCTTGGCAACTCCCCTAATTAGAGGACCTATTCTTCCCTCATGCCGTGTTCAAATTGGTTCTCTCCCCCCAATGAATTTGGATTCTGGTCGTCTAGGAGGGCTGTGGGAATCCAGAGCTCAGAAGCAGGCCATTGTGTTCTGAGTCAAGGTTGTCAACCTTCCAGCCAAGAATGAGTATCCTTTTTGTGGCTCCACAGCCAAAAGTACATTTTTAAAGTTAATTTTCCATTTGTTGTCATATCTGATTTTTACTACTAAATCAGATTATGAAAATTAAGTAAGAAATCACTTTGAAGGTCTTTGCTAACATTTTCCCAGTCATGTAATAAAAACAAATTACATTAATAAGACCTATGTTTATGGAAGCTATGCCTTGACCTTCACAGTGAAATCACTTCTAGGCCTTAGGTTACTGTGAGGGAATATGTTTTCAATATAGAGTGTACCACTAGCTTTATATTAAGCAATTTATTATATGGGCACACTTTAGGATTTATGTTTTAAAATTGAAACATATTTATTTCAACATGGCAATGGCAATTTTACTTCTCATTTGCTACTGAAGTACCTTTAAACTGCAGCTCAGCCAGACCAAAGTGGTGCTCTTAGCAGGCGCATTCTTATGTCATGTATGTGGGTTGTGCAAATACACTTTATTTTACAGGGTACAGAGTCCCAAAAAAGGTGAAAAATCTTACGCGAACATGTTAAAAAGATTAATTTACCCCTGTATTTTTTACAGTACGGGGCATATTTACCAACATTACACGTAACACATTGCAACAAGAGAGGTTTCTGATCTGAGATGCATTAAAGGGAGAGAACAGAAGTGCACCATATCTACTCTCGTAGCACTGGAGCACTTCTGGCTGCCTAGTGCCAATACAGGCACCCTTGCACCATGGCGAAATTGTGCCTGTGAAGTGTGCACAATAGCTTTTGTGCCGGAAGGGAAAACTTCATATACAAAAACTATTCTTAGAGGCTTACTCCTCCTTGTGTGTATGCTGCAGGACGTAAAAAGGTAAGCATACCATTTTGACATGAACCTATGTTTACTGAATTTAGTAAATATGGATTTGTCAAAATACATGGGTGGATGCACAGGAACACCCTCAATGCACCCATTTAATTTCTCACTGATGCAAGGTGATGCAAGGCAAAGCTATGGCTGTGTAATTTTTATTTTATAAAGCCACGCAAATCAGGCTGTCATACAGTAGAGTTCAGTGGAGTATCATCAAGTGGAGTGTTATCAAGTAGAGTGCCCTACTGTGGCATAGAGTAGAGTACAGTATTATAGAGTGGAGTAGCATAGAGTAGAGTGTCAGAAATGTGAGTGTCATCGATTGGAGTAGCGAAGAGTAGAGAAGAGTGTCGTAGAGCATAGTGTCACAAAGTGGAGTGTTGCAGAGTTTCTTAGAGTGGAAGGGCATAGAGTGGAGTGGCGTACAGTGTAGTAGCTTGTGGTAGAATGGAGTGTTGTGTCTCAAAGTGGAGTGGTGTGTTATAGAGGGTAGCACTGTGTCAAAGAGTGCAGTGGTGTAGAGTGGAATGGCATGCTGTAGAGTGGAGTGGACCTGCATGTCATAGAGGGCGTGTCATGGAGTGGGGTGGGTTGGCATAAAGTGGAGGCAGATAGAGTAGAGTAGAGTGTTGTAGCCTGCAGTGGCATAGAGTGGAGTGGCGAGAGTGAAATGGTTTGTCATAGAGTGCCATGTTATACAGTGTGTTAGAGTGGGGTGGCCAAGAGTAGAGTGGCATAGAGTGAAGTAATGGAGTAGAGTGGAGTACAAGGGCATGGAGAGGTATAGAGGGAGTTTTGTAGAGTGTCATAGAGTGGAGTACAGTGTTGTACCCTGACAGACAATGAAGTAGATTGTTTGGAGAGTGAAGGGGCATAGAATGGAGTAAAGGGGAGTGGCATAGAGTGGAGTGTTGAAGAGTGGAGTGTAATAGAGTTTTGTGTCATAGAGTGGTGTGTTGTACAGAGTGTTACAGTGGAGTGGTGTAGAGAGGACTAGAGGAGTAGAGTGGAGAAGTGGGGAGTATGCTGTCATAGAGTACAGTGGAGTGAAATTGGTGGAGTGGAAAAGAGGGAGTTGAGTAGAGGGTTGTAGAATGGAGTTAAGTGTGGTGGCATAGCATGGAGTGATATAGAGAGTTGTGTTGTAAAGTGTTGTGTTATAGAGGGCTGTATAAAATGCTCACGCTTGCTGAAAGTGAAGCAGAAGTGCTTTTGGACAGAGGGAGTTGCATGTTCAGCAGCTCCCTCTGTCTAGAAGCAATGCTGCCTTCTGCAGGATGTGGGGAGCCTGCAGGGACCGTGGGCCTTCAGGCTACCCCCGCGGTGCCCATCTGGGACGAGTTGGTGCCCTGGGTGGGACCAGTGCTTTAAAAGACAAGGGTCCTTAGCTTATTAAAATCTAGAGTGTGAATGAAATATAGGCCATAATAGGAGACTATATTTGTCCTCTGTCCAGCCGGACAGGGTATTCATTTAAACACGATGAAAAACAGTTAAATAAAAGGTTTTTAGGCACAGTCCTGTACCTTACTCAAGAAGGACAAACAACATATAGGAGAGAAGATTTCACAGGCAAAAAAGAGCAATGCTGGCCACTTTTAAATCAATGTTAAATTGAAGTATTTGCCAGAAAGCGCTATACACAACTGGAATAAAACACAATGGCTAGGTTGTGAAAGCATTACATGAAGTCGACGTTTCAATCCCTTTTTGCTCTAATTACAAGGGATCATCATCAGGACTAAAATTGACAACATTTGCCTGCCTGTAATTGTAATACGAGCGCCCAATTCTGGGCTCTTAAGATCAGGAGCGTGTGGCATGCCGCCTCCACGGGTGGCTGATAGCGCAGTTGTGATGATATCAAGGTGAGAATGCTCAACCTGAATTTCCGGACTCTAGGGGTCCGCACAATTGGGATTGGACTGCAGGGTCCTTGTATGTGCCACCGAGAGTAGTTTTCTGCGGTGCAGTGTCCTTCGTCCGAACAATAGGAAATGACCTGCAGGGTCCGATTGAATACCAGCGCTGCGTCTCGGTAGTGCACTGACTTACGCTGGGGGTCGGAGGAGCGATGTCCTCTCCGTCCACTGCAGTGGACAGAGAGGACATCGCAAGCCTCTGGCACAGCAGAGGCTTGCGCTGTCCCTCAGCACCACGTACTTCACCAAGCTCGTCAGGCGAACGGCTGTGCTTCGTCGTTCGTCTGTGTTAGTTCAGAGTAGCCTAGTTTTCGTTTCGCAGTTACCGGCAGTAGCTTAGTATATCACTACTTTTTGGAAGTGAATCTCTAGCAAGGGATTCCTGAGTTTTCAAAGAAGAATTCCTGAAGAGCTTACCCTAGTTTTGTCCCTTGCTGCTCTCCTGATTTTCCAGTCACGCAAGAAAACAATGTAAACTAAAAGTCAATTCTTACCTCTATCTTCATTATTCCTGTTGAGCTTAGGGTTCCAGGTAACCTGCAGAGAGATAAAGGGTTAAGATATTTAGTTTAACAGTTGTTTAAGTCCTCCTAATTGTGTATGGTGTTCAGTGCCAGTTCTATATTACCAATCCAGATGTCAAGACTTTCTACATTAGAATAGAGAGTTGTTTTGTAGCACTTATCAATTCCCGTCACTCAAAATACCATTGGATATCTTCTACCACGGTTTCATATCTAAAATACTATGGAGTATTCTTTCAAATATACATTTAAAAGACAAATACGAAGAGAAGCAATAGCTCAGTCTTAAAGGGTATGTTGTAAGGAGAAGCAGAAAATACACTGAGATAGTCTTAGAGTATTGAGTAGACTATATTAATGTGTTTATTTCTATTACAGTGTCTATTGATTGAAAGACTGCAAAGGAAGAGATCTAGAAGTAGAAGTTTATGGAAGACGCCATATAAGAAGACAAGGCTGTCTCTTCTCTATCCCCATCCCCTTTCCCCCTGGTAGTTCCTTCATTCTCACTAGAAATATCTGTGGGAGCGTGGAGGGAGTCTCAGAGAGGCATTAGGAAAAGGCATCATTCTGCTCCTGTGAAGAATCTTGGAAGCTTCGAGAACACTCTACTGACAAGGGTATTTGCAGAATGGTGGACAAAGGGGCGTGGCTAGGACAAAATGCCTGTAACCATTGTTTTTTTAGTAAATATATACATATATATATATATATGCACACATAGATATATATCTAGCACTTAATACTGACCAAAATGCTTACATTTACACATATATTGTTTTACCACGAGTATGCCTTTACCGTTCATGCTTTTACAACAAAATTCATTGTAAAAGCATCTGTGGTAAAGGCATACTCATGGTAAAAAATGTCATTGTAAAAAGATTTGAGGTTAAGGCATTTTTCATTTTAACGCCTTTGCTGTAAAGACATTTATTGTTAAGACATTGTTGTAGATGGTGTTTCTCTGTGAAGTGAAATCGAGCATCTTTTATATTCTGCATCAACTTTTCACACAGACATAGTGGCTAAATGGCATATTTCTTGGTTTGTACATGCAATATCCCTTATTACTATATTTTGTAACTTATAGGAAGAAATGAGGCACTTTACCAAAGTGTGATTTGTTAGAGAAAAGTATTTTATTGTTCTACATACTTTTTAAAAAGGTAATGGAGTACTGCAGTACTATCTTTGAAGAACTGCTGCACTTTTAAAATTAAAAGAAGAAAGGATTAATGGCAAACTATAAAACAATAGTTTTTTATTGTTGTTTATTAATGTGTTATTGTTTGTCATAAATCCTTTGTTATGTTTAATTTCGAAAAAGTACTCTGCATCATTACTAGTACTGCGGGATCCAGCATTGCTCTTAAGACAGGGAGCTCCTAAACATGCAGCTCCCTGTCTGTGAGTGCAATCATTTAGTCTGTTTCCCTGCCCACTTGACAGGGAACCAGATGAAACCTCTGCATCCAGCAAGCGAGAGCGTTTTGCCAGCGCCCACTTGCTGAAAGCGGTGTGTTTGCTCTGACTTGGAGGGAGCTGTCAAAACTCCTGCCAAGTCACAGCAAACATTGGCTCAAGGTGGGCTGCACATTCCCCATTCTTTAACTTTCATGGGCAGGCCCCGGGGGGTGGTCCCCGAGGCAGAGAATGGCCTAGGAGAGGTCCACATTACTCCCCTCCTTCTTTAACAAAAAGCCCAGAGGACGTGATGGGTCCAGGTGGCCCCCAGCTGCATAATGAATTTAGCCTCAGGCTGAAACCAAGCCTGAAGAAGGCTGCCAACACTTCCTGGTTGAAGTTATGCAGCTAATCAGAGCTCTGCATTTCCTGCATGAGCTTGTTATTATTCACAAATTAGCTACGGCCACAGATATCCTTATTTTTTCCCTTACATTTCTCAACAACTACTGAACGGATTTATTCCATGAGTGATCTGCATTACGAAATCTACCTTTCTGCCTAATTCCGTGCAATTCCGTCCAGCGGTTGGAGCTGTAGTCATATTCAAATCCCCAATGGGAATTAACATGGGAAATGCACTTTTGTGACCCACCCTTTTTCTCAGCCGCAGCTTGATGGATTGGCCAGAAACTTTCCATGGGCAACAAGAATCACTGGCATACCTTTTTTGCTAACTTTTGTGAAGATTCATCTAACACAAAGCTATAGGCAAGTCAAAAACGCTTTTCATATGGAAACACGGTCCTAACTATAACTACCAACTGGCGAACACCAGTAGTTTTTTTAAATATATATATATCTATATATCTCCAATCCTGCCTCCTCCATGAAGAAACTGGTCCGACACATGCACTGGGGCCAATCCAGGTAACTCACATTGGAGCCTGGATAATCCAGTTTGACGGCACCGTTCTTTTCCACCTCCTTTGTAGTCCTCGCAATGAATGATGGTCACTGTAGTCCCCACGCCAGCATGTCGATCTTTAGCCCAACCGCAAACAGAAATGTAGCAAGCTTCGTCACGGACTCAGGTTCAATGACCGGTCCGGGCACTAATACTGCCCCAGCACTGCCAGCTCACGAAATTGCCACGTACTACTGCGGGGATTCTCCGATGGTGGCAATCGTCTCCCGGATTCAGCTCCAGCCAGCACGGTTGTGCTGCTCTCTCTCCAATACCAAAAAGCCATCCTGGGTGGGGGGTCGCCACTGTGTGCTGTTAAGCACGCAACACCAAACAAAGATGCCAGCCTCAGTGGAGCACCTGACCGAGAGGCGTGTCGGATATGCAGCACCGACAGCTGCATTAACATCTCCCTCCAATCCTGCCTCCTCCATGAAGAAACGGGTCCGACACATGCACTGGGGCCAATCCAGGTAAGTTTATCGACACCACCAAGAAGACACAATTAAAAAACACCTGGCAAACGCGTTTCGGCATGTGCCTTAATCATTGCCACTCTTTTGTGTTCTGTGCTGTGTTATTTCCGTGGGGGCCATGCTGCTGGTCAAAACTCACATGGGAGCCTGGATAATCCAGTTTGGAGGCACCGTTCTTTTCCACCTCCTTTGCAGTCCTCGCAATGAATGATCACTGTAGTCCCCATGCCAGCCTCTCGATCTTTAGCCCAACCGCAAACAGAAATGTAGCAAGATTCGTCGCGGACTCAGGTTCATTGACCGGTCCGGGCACTAATTCTGCCCCAGCACTGCCAGCTCACGAAATTGCCATGGACTGCTGCAGGGATTCTTCGATGGTGGCAATCATTTCCCAGATTCAGCTCCAGCTAGCACAGTTGTGCTGCTCTCTCTCCATTACCAAAAAGCCATCCTGGGTGGGGGGGCGCCACTGTGTGCTGTTAAGCACGCAACACCAAACAAAGATGCCGGCGTCAGTGGAGCACCTGACCGAGAGGCATGTCGGATATGCAGCGCCGACAGCTGCATTAACCTCTCCCTCCAATCCCGCCTCCTCCATGAAGAAACGGGTCCAACACATGCACTAGTGCCAATCCATGTAAGTTTATTGACACCACCCAGAAGACACAATTAAAAAACACCTGGCAGATGCATTTCGGCATGTGCCTTAATCATTGACCGTCTTTTGTGTTCTGTGCTGTGTTATTTCCGTTGGGGCCTTGCTGCTGGTCAAAACTCACATTGGAGCCTGGATAATCCAGTTTGGAGGCACCATTCTTTTCCACCTCCTTTGCAGTCCTCGCAATGAATGATGGTCACTGTAGTCCCCACGCCAGCGTGTCGATCTTTAGCCCAACCCCAAACAGAAATGTAGCAAGCTTCTTTGCATAATTTTGTGAAGATTCATCTAACACAAAGATATAGGCAAGTCAAAAACGCTTTGCATATGGAAACACGGTCCTAACTATAACTACCAACTGGTGAACACCCGTAGGTTTTTTCATATATATATATATATATATATATATATATATATATATATATATATATATATATATATATATATATATATATATATATATATATTACAGTTTCCCAAAGCACAACAATGCTGGTGCACTCCACTCCAAACAACGTATTACCACTCCATGATTCTGTTTGCAAAAAAAGCGGGTTTATTTAATTCATCGAAACACGTTGGGTGTTTTTCCATCTATCTCGACACACCATGCTGAAAATCATGAATTAAATAAACCCGCTTTTTTTGCAAACAGAACCATGGAGTGGTAATACGTTGTTTGGAGTGGAGTGCACCTGCATTGTTGTGCTTTGGAAAACTGTAATTACAAGACAGGGCAACCTCCGACCCTGGGGTGCACCGCTGTCCTGGAGTCCCGGCAACCTCGGAGGAGGTGTGGAACTTAATATATATTACCTACTGGCGGTCGCCAGTAGGTATATATAGTTAGGATTTTTTCTCTATGGAACTTTTGAAAATTCTATGTCTAATAACGTTGGCGTTTGTGGACGGAATCGGCTGAAAATTTCAGGAAAATGGCACATTTTGTTTCTTAGCAGCCCCTGAAAATTTGGGGGGGTTTCGTTAAGGGGGGGCGAGAAAAAGGGGGGGTCCCAAAACGCGTTTTTCCCATTCATTTTTCCATAGGGCGTTTGGCCTCACTTTTAGCTCGAACGGCTGAATGGATTTACACGAAACTTGGCAAAATTGTAGGGACTGTTAGCCCGATGTGCCTTTGCTGGGTCTCAATATATGTGCTCCAGTGGATTTTGAGAAATTAACGTTTAAAAAAACAGATATATCTGTGACAGCGTCCCGGGTAGCGCTCCAGATCGCATACTTTTCGCGTAACGGAGCTTTGCGAAGCGAAGCTGATTGGCTCTCCGGTGTCTGTCAACATTCTAAACAGTCCGGTGCGGCCGCCATCTTGTCTCTCGGTAGGATCGAGAGACAAGAGGAGGAGAAAAACGAAGGGGGAATTTAATGAAAGGGGGCAAGGTAGACCCCTCTTGACCCCCTAGGAATGATGTTGGGGTTATTAAAGGGTCCCGTGGGGCAAATAAAAAAAGAATTAATTTTTCGCGGTAGAAGCGCTTCCCGGTTCGCGAACCGGGTCGCAAACTGGTAGCGAAACGGGAATTCGCCATTTTGTGTTTCGATTTAATTAAATTACAAGATGGAGGAAAAACTATGTGAGAAATGGGTATAAGGGGGTACGGGAGACGTATCCTGACCCCCTATGTTTTCTGAGGGTGGTTGAGGAGGCTCATATATGTTGATACTTGTCTTCCAGCGGCTGTGCGTGAGTGTTTTTTTTTTTTTTTGCTGCGTGACGTAAATCTGCATACACAGCACCAGGGGTGTCAAGAGTGAACAGGTCCTAGCTGCTTTACCAATGACTGACAAATGCTATATTAAACACTTACTATGTATAATACTTGCGTTCACAATAGTTTTACTTTACAAAACAGAACAAAAGATTGTTTATTAGCATAGTGAATGGAGCAGTTATATACATATTCGGGCATAGCAATAATCAGAATGTCACATTCACATGTCTGCTCAGTGTTTACAGGTACTTAGTATCATTGATTTTTCATTTTCGTCTGGACCATGGTGACCAACTATAGTTTATTCTCTATTTCGTTACCTTGCCATAACAAAAAAAAAGTCTTGGGTTATTTATGGAAGGGAAGATTTTTTGTTTCTTCCAATTTTTTTTAAAAACAAAGGTTTAAGGAAAGGCAACCCTTAATGTGCATGTTTTCCACAGAAATTTGCCTTTGAAAACTAGAGGCAATAAATAAGGCCGAAATCTGCATACACAGCACCTGGGGTGTCAAGAGTGAACAGGTCCTAGCTGCTTAACCAATGACTGACAAATGCTATATTAAACACTTACTATGTATAATACTTGCGTTCACAATAGTTTTACTTTACAAAACAGAACAAAAGATTGTTTATTAGCATAGTGATTGGAGCAGTTATATACATATTCGGGCATAGCAATAATCAGAATGTCACATTCACATGTCTTCTCAGTGTTTACAGGTACTTAGTATCATTGATTTTTCATTTTCGTCCGGACCATGGTGACCAACTATAGTTTATTCTCTATTTCGTTACCTTGCCATAACAAAAAAAAAGTCTTGGGTTATTTATGGAAGGAAAGATTTTTTGTTTCTTCCAATTTTTTTTAAAAGCAAAGGTTTAAGGAAAGGAAACCCTTAATGTGCATGTTTTCCACAGAAATTTGCCTTTGAAAACTAGAGGCAATAAATAAGGCCGAAATCTGCATACACAGCACCTGGGGTGTCAAGAGTGAACAGGTCCTAGCTGCTTAACCAATGACTGACAAATGCTATATTAAACACTTACTATGTATAATACTTGCGTTCACAATAGTTTTACTTTACAAAACAGAACAAAAGATTGTATATTAGCATAGTGATTGGAGCAGTTATATACATATTCGGGCATAGCAATAATCAGAATGTCACATTCACATGTCTGCTCAGTGTTTACAGGTACTTAGTATCATTGATTTTTCATTTTCGTCCAGACCATGTTGACCAAGTATAGTTTATTCTCTATTTCGTTACCTTGCCATAACAAAAAAAAAGTCTTGAGTTATTTATGGAAGGGAAGATTTTTTGTTTCTTCCAATTTTTTTAAAAACAAAGGTTTAAGGAAAGGCAACCCTTAATGTGCATGTTTTCCACAGAAATTTGCCTTTGAAAACTAGAGGCAATAAATAAGGACGAAATCTGCATACACAGCACCTGGGGTGTCAAGAGTGAACAGGTCCTAGCTGCTTAACCAATGACTGACAAATGCTATATTAAACACTTACTATGTATAATACTTGCGTTCACAATAGTTTTACTTTACAAAACAGAACAAAAGATTGTTTATTAGCATAGTGATTGGAGCAGTTATATACATATTCGGGCATAGCAATAATCAGAATGTCACATTCACATGTCTGCTCAGTGTTTACAGGTACTTAGTATCATTGATTTTTCATTTTCGTCCGGACCATGGTGACCAACTATAGTTTTTTCTCTATTTCGTTACCTTGCCATAACAAAAAAAAAGTCTTGGGTTATTTATGGAAGGGAAGATTTTTTGTTTCTTCCAATTTTTTTTAAAAACAAAGGTTTAAGGAAAGGCAACCCTTAATGTGCATGTTTTCCACAGAAATTTGCCTTTGAAAACTAGAGGCAATAAATAAGGACGAAATCTGCATACACAGCACCTGGGGTGTCAAGAGTGAACAGGTCCTAGCTGCTTAACCAATGACTGACAAATGCTATATTAAACACTTACTATGTATAATACTTGCGTTCACAATAGTTTTACTTTACAAAACAGAACAAAAGATTGTTTATTAGCATAGTGATTGGAGCAGTTATATACATATTCGGGCATAGCAATAATCAGAATGTCACATTCACATGTCTTCTCAGTGTTTACAGGTACTTAGTATCATTGATTTTTCATTTTCGTCCGGACCATGGTGACCAACTATAGTTTATTCTCTATTTCGTTACCTTGCCATAACAAAAAAAAAGTCTTGGGTTATTTATGGAAGGAAAGATTTTTTGTTTCTTCCAATTTTTTTTAAAAGCAAAGGTTTAAGGAAAGGAAACCCTTAATGTGCATGTTTTCCACAGAAATTTGCCTTTGAAAACTAGAGGCAATAAATAAGGCCGAAATCTGCATACACAGCACCTGGGGTGTCAAGAGTGAACAGGTCCTAGCTGCTTAACCAATGACTGACAAATGCTATATTAAACACTTACTATGTATAATACCTGCGTTCACAATAGTTTTACTTTACAAAACAGAACAAAAGATTGTATATTAGCATAGTGATTGGAGCAGTTATATACATATTCGGGCATAGCAATAATCAGAATGTCACATTCACATGTCTGCTCAGTGTTTACAGGTACTTAGTATCATTGATTTTTCATTTTCGGCCGGACCATGGTGACCAACTATAGTTTATTCTCTATTTCGTTACCTTGCCATAACAAAAAAAAAGTCTTGGGTTATTTATGGAAGGGAAGATTTTTTGTTTCTTCCAATTTTTTTTTAAAACAAAGGTTTAAGGAAAGCCAACCCTTAATGTGCATGTTTTCCACAGAAATTTGCCTTTGAAAACTAGAGGCAATAAATAAGGCCGAAATCTGCATGCACAGCACCTGGGGTGTCAAGAGTGAACAGGTCCTAGCTGCTTAACCAATGACTGACAAATGCTATATTAAACACTTACTATGTATAATACTTGCGTTCACAATAGTTTTACTTTACAAAACAGAACAAAAGATTGTTTATTAGCATTGTGATTGGAGCAGTTATATACATATTCGGGCATAGCAATAATCAGAATGTCACATTCACATGTCTGCTCAGTGTTTACAGGTACTTAGTATCATTGATTTTTCATTTTCGTCCGGACCATGGTGACCAACTATAGTTTATTCTCTATTTCGTTACCTTGCCATAACAAAAAAAAAGTCTTGGGTTATTTATGGAAGGGAAGATTTTTTGTTTCTTCCAATTTTTTTTAAAAACAAAGGTTTAAGGAAAGGCAACCCTTAATGTGCATGTTTTCCACAGAAATTTGCCTTTGAAAACTAGAGGCAATAAATAAGGCCAAAATCTGCATACACAGCACCTGGGGTGTCAAGAGTGAACAGGTCCTAGCTGCTTAACCAATGACTGACAAATGCTATATTAAACACTTACTATGTATAATACTTGCGTTCACAATAGTTTTACTTTACAAAACAGAACAAAAGATTGTTTATTAGCATAGTGATTGGAGCAGTTATATACATATTCGGGCATAGCAATAATCAAAATGTCACATTCACATGTCTGCTCGGTGTTTACAGGTACTTAGTATCATTGATTTTTCATTTTCGTCCGGACCATGGTGACCAACTATAGTTTATTCTCTATTTCGTTACCTTGCCATAATAATACATTTTACAGCTTTTCATATTTGCTATTAAAAAACCATTGAAATTCACTGAAAAAACCATAGGTTATAGACCATATATAGTTAGGAATTAGCATTTACAAAACCTTAATTTACTCGCACAAAACCATAGAAATTCGAATATATAGTTAGTTGCAATAACTATATATCGCGCACCCGCAATCCACTGCTGATGATGTCACATATTACATCATTCATGACATGGTCAGTGACATCACTGATGACATCACTGATGACATCTTAAATGACATCACTGATGACATCTCAAATGACATCACGGATGACATCTCAAATGGCATCACTGATGACATCACTGATGACATCTCATTTGACATTACTGATCACATCACTGATAATATTATTAATCTGATAATACGATGAACCTCTTCAGACTCTAATATAACCTTAGATACAATCAGTGTAAACAGACACTCTCAGACTGTCACTCATCCATGGAGTTACTCACACACCTAGTCAGTCATGCAAAGAATCAATCACACCTCCATTTCCTCAACTATACAGTTATACACACCTTACTTATTCAAACATATACTTACACATATTTACTCTCTTATACAATCCCTGATACAAGTTCACAATGATCCATACAGCCACTCAGACATTCACTGGCTCTTATGCACAGTTATTTATATATGCCAACTCTCACGTGTACTGTTTTTTACATATGTACTTACTTTGAAATGTAGCACTGAGATATCCATTCACTCACCAATACACTCATGCACACAGTCAACCGCCCATACAGCTGTTTCCACATGCAGTTTTGAACCCATGCATCTAGTGAATCAACTGTTCACACATCTATGCATAGAGTCACACACCTCCCAGACACCCACACACACACACTCACTCTCCCATACAAATACTTGGGCAACCAATCAATAACCCATATAGTTACTCATATAGCTACTGATCAACACATGCAGCAGTTTACAGAACAACAGATATAATGTTCTCAAATTAAGACAGTTTAGTCACTAACCCATGCACTCAGTGAGACACATTTAATCACTCACTCATACAGTCAGTCATGCACCTACTAAATCCTTCATCCAGACACTTATACATCCACTCATTCTTTAATATGTAAGACATATTTTAACTTTAAAGAAACATACAGTCACTGGATAATGTCATCAGTGATGTCATCAGTGATGTCACTGACCATGTCATGAATGATGTAATATGTGACATCATCAGCAGTGGATTGCGGGTGCGCGATATATAGTTATTGCAACTAACTATATATTCGAATTTCTATGGTTTTGTGCGTGTAAATTAAGGTTTTGTAAATGCTAATTCCTAACTATATATGGTCTATAACCTATGGTTTTTTCAGTGAATATATATATATATATATATATATATATTACCTACTGGCGGTCGCCAGTAGGTAGTTATAGTTAGGATAATTTTCAATGTTAAATCTCAACATTCTATTTTGAATAACTTTGGCGCCGGTTGACGAATCTGCCTGAAATTTTCAGGAAAATGGTCTCATGGCGGTCCGGTCCTTCCCTGAAAGTTTGGGGGGGATTCGTCAAGCGGGGGCCGAGATAAAAGGGGGGTCCCAAAACGCGTTTTCCCCATGTTAATTTCCATAGGGCGGTCGATTTCACTTTTAGCCCGAACGGCTGAATGGATTTCCACCAAACTTGGCAAAATTGTAGGGACTGGTAGCCCGATGTGCCTTTGCTATGTCTCAAGATATGTGCTCCAGTGGATTTTGAGTAATTTAGGTTCAAAAAAATATATATATCTATAGCAGCGCACCGGTGCGCGCACCGGGGAGCGCTCCAGGCGCGCCACGCGAGGTGCGCATGGAAAGCTGATTGGCTCTCGGGTGTCTGTAAACATTCGAAACAGTCCAGAGCGGTCGCCATCTTGTGTCTCGGTAAAATCGAGACATAAGAGGTGGCTAAAAGAAAGTGGGAACTGGCCATAAGGCGTCAGGGATAGACCCCTTTGACCCCCTAGGTTTGATGTGGGGGCTATAAAAGGGCCCCGCGGGGCATTTAAAATATTTTTTTTTTTTCGTTTTGCGCGGGGGAAGCGCACGGTGCGCGCACCGGGGAGCGGCCCTGGGAGCGCACTATGATGAAAAAAGGTGACAGAGTGTTTAAAAAATGAAGTTTTGATTTAGAAATTGGAGGTAGTTCTAAAAAGAACTTTTTTTTTTCTTCTTTTTGTTGTTTTATATTTTTTTTGTGTTTTTTGAACTTTTTGTACTTTTTTTGGCTTTTCAAAACAGTTTTATATATTTTTTTGTATTTTTTGGGGGGAGAAACAAAAAAAGGGAATTGAAACTGGCTCAACTGGAGCAAAAAAACAAAAAACCCAAAAAATTACTTCTTTTTGGGGCACTTGTGATTATCACCTGCAAGGACGATGAGTTTCACACTTTGTTCCCCATAGGAGATAAGTTTGCCACAAGCTTTGCAAGTAATTTTAAAATCAGCAAACCTCGGCTGAATGCAAGGCATCACTTCAGATGTTTCTGGTTGCGAGGAAGTGGGTTGGTTTCTTTGGGAGGGGGTCCTTGATGAATGGGGGAGGTTACTGGCCAGTTCCCGGAACTCTGCACGAGAGTAGTTGTTTGGATGCTTTCTTGTCATGTGCCGAATCATGGTATAGTTACCAAAAGAATATTTCTTATTTGGGTTGCCCCGTGAAAGTTCATCATTGCAGATGAGGCAAGTGACTTTTGGCGCATTCACCTTTTTTTTCCCCTCTGGAATTGAAAAAAACTCCCAAATGAAGTGTGGTTTGGGTTTATAAGGTGTGTTTTCTTCAGGCAGCCATCTTCTTCTCCCCTCCTCCTGTTCCTCTTCCTCTTCCTCCTCCTGTTCTTGACCACCAACATAATTTGGAGCTGGTCCTCTTGGTGGTTGTGGTGGTGGTGGTGGGGCAGATGCACCAGCTGATGCTACTAATGAAGCCATTTTATAGTACAAAATATTACTCAAAGAGCAAAAAAGTAGACAGAGCAACAAACAGGTCTTCCTCAGTCAAAGGACAAAGTCAGAATAAGGAAAAAAGGTGGGGTCTTTCATCATTTAGAAAAAAAAACTGTCCTGAACCAATGAGAAGTGTTATTTTCAGGTCACAAGACCAGGGGCTTCATCATTATGAAACCAAAACTGTTATGAACCAATGAAAAGTGTTATTTTCTGCTCACATGACCCGACGCGCTTACGCTACGCGCCCGGGGCGCGCCCGGGGGCGCGCCCCGGGTCGCGCAGCGTAAGCGCGTCGGAAGTTTACGTTGTGCGATCGTATTCGCTCGAGTACTTCCGGGTGCGCTTACGCCGTGCGTATCACGCGGTCGCGGCTACGCGATACGTCACGATTATGTTTTCGTTTGCGATATTGGCGCTTACGGGACGCTCCCCGGAGCGCGCCCCGGGGCGCTTTGTAAAAATACGCTTTTCGGGGCGCTCCCCGGGGCGCGCTCCGGGAGCGCTCCCCAAAATAATTTTTTAAAAAAAAATTGGGAAAATTGTAGGGACAGGTAGCTCTATTCTGAAGTGGTTTGTAAAAAACATTAACTTTAGAAAAATATGTATTGTGCTACATTGGGCTTAATATATGTTAGAGCCAAAATGTAGCCCAAATGTAGCCCAAAGTAGCCCAATGTAGCCCAAAGATGGCCACCAGAGATCAAAAATTGAAAATGTAGCCCAAAATTCAACTAGATGTAGCCCAACTGTAGCCCAATGAGAAAATGTACCAGATTGTTAAAAAGAACAACTAGAGTGCTAACAGTCTTATTTATAAAGTGAAACTTATAGTTAGGAATTAGCATTAAAAAAACCTTTGAAATTCACTGAAAAAACCATAGGTTTCACACCAGTTATAGTTAGGAATTAGCATTTAAAAAACCTATTAAATTCACTGAAAAAACCATAGGTTTCACACCAGTTATAGTTAGCTGGAAATTTTACTGATATAAAACCATTGAAATTCCCACGTTATAGTTAGTCGGACTCACTATAACTTGCGCGTGCAATGCACTGCTGATGACATCACATATTACATCACTCATGACATGGTCAGTGACATCACTCATGACATCACTGATGACACCATCCTTGTGACACAGTCACAGACCTCCTCTCAGTGTAAAGTAACCCTTGAGACACATATTCAAAAATAGAAACTGAAATTTTTTAAAAATGGACATACCTATATCAGTTACAACAAGCAATTCTGTACTTCCACTATCTATATACACATCCACTCATTCACCAACAGTTCTATATAGTCACTCATACATATACTCACTCATCATATGAAGAGATACACCTATACATCCTGTTACACACCGACATTCATCCAAAAGTTACTCACACACATATTCACACGTGCAAATAAACTATTGAACAACCATTTATTTGAATATAGAGTTATACACACACTTCCACCTTACTTTTATTGAAAATTACACATATTTATTCTCTTAAACAATCACTTATAGAAACACATACTTATTTAAACAGGAAATCTTACAATCTCTTACTCTCACATATACTCACTTATATACATCAATATTCATATATACTAGATTAAAACATATGTAGTTACTGATAAAGACACTAGTGAGACAGTCATTCACTCACTAACAAACACATATAGACACTCATCCACCCATACAGTCCTGTACATATGCTGTCTTCAAAACACATACAAACAAAGAGTCAGTCACTCATGCATCTATGTGCTAAGTAATACCCCCACCAAACCATATAGACACTCATAGTGATACTAATAAAAATATCAAATAACCCATATACATACGCATGTAGCTACTTATCAACACATGTAGTCACTTATACACAAAGTGAAACACTAATATATGTATTTAAATATTTAAACATAACTCACTAATATTTATTTTTCAGAAAGACACATATTCACTGGATGGTGTCATCAGTGATGTCATGAGTGATGTCACTGACCATGTCATGAGTGATGTAATATGTGATGTCATCAGCAGTGCATTGCACGCGCAAGTTATAGTGAGTCCGACTAACTATAACGTGGGAATTTCAATGGTTTTATATCAGTAAAATTTCCAGCTAACTATAACTGGTGTGAAACCTATGGTTTTTTCAGTGAATTTAATAGGTTTTTTAAATGCTAATTCCTAACTATAACTGGTGTGAAACCTATGGTTTTTTCAGTGAATATATATATATATATATATTCACAGAAAAAACCATAGGTTTCACACCAGTTATAGTTAGGAATTAGCATTTAAAAAACCTATTAAATTCACTGAAAAAACCATAGGTTTCACACCAGTTATAGTTAGCTGGAAATTTTACTGATATAAAACCATTGAAATTCCCACGTTATAGTTAGTCGGACTCACTATAACTTGCGCGTGCAATGCACTGCTGATGACGTCACATATTACATCACTCATGACATGGTCAGTGACATCACTCATGACATCACTGATGACACCATCCAGTGAATATGTGTCTTTCTGAAAAATAAATATTAGTGAGTTATGTTTAAATATTTAAATACATATATTAGTGTTTCACTTTGTGTATAAGTGGCTACATGTGTTGATAAGTAGCTACATGCGTATGTATATGGGTTATTTGATATTTTTATTAGTATTAGTATGAGTGTCTATATGGTTAGGTGGAGGTATTACTTAGCACATAGATGCATGAGTGACTGACTCTTTGTTTGTATGTGTTTTGAAGACAGCATATGTACAGGACTGTATGGGTGGATGAGTGTCTATATGTGTTTGTTAGTGAGTGAATGACTGTCTCACTAGTGTCTTTATCAGTAACTACATATGTTTTAATCTAGTATATATGAATATTGATGTATATAACTGAGTATATGTGAGAGTAAGAGATTGTAAGATTTCCTGTTTAAATAAGTATGTGTTTCTATAAGTGATTGTTTAAGAGAATAAATATGTGTAATTTTCAATAGAAGTAAGGTGGAAGTGTGTGTATAACTCTATTTTCAAATAAATGGTTGTTCAATAGTTTATTTGCACGTGTGAATATGTGTGTGAGTAACTTTTGGATGAATGTCGGTGTGTAACAGAATGTATAGGTGTATCTCTTCATATGATGAGTGAGTATATGTATGAGTGACTATATAGAACTGTTGGTGAATGAGTGGATGAGTATATAGATAGTGGAAGTACAGAATTGCTTGTTGTAACTGATATAGGTATGTCCATTTTTTAAAAATTTCAGTTTCTATTTTTGAATATGTGTCTCAAGGGTTACTTTACACTGAGAGGAGGTCTGTCACTATGTCACAAGGATGGTGTCATCAGTGATGTCATGAGTGATGTCACTGACCATGTCATGAGTGATGTAATATGTGACGTCATCAGCAGTGCATTGCACGCGCAAGTTATAGTGAGTCCGACTAACTATAACGTGGGAATTTCAATGGTTTTATATCAGTAAAATTTCCAGCTAACTATAACTGGTGTGAAACCTATGGTTTTTTCAGTGAATTTAATAGGTTTTTTAAATGCTAATTCCTAACTATAACTGGTGTGAAACCTATGGTTTTTTCTGTGAATTTCAAAGGTTTTTTAAATGCTAATTCCTAACTATAACTGGTGTGAAACCTATGGTTTTTTCAGTGCATTTCATAGGTTTTTTAAATGCTAATTCCTTTGTATATCGAGTTTCTAACCTTTTTTTTTTTACAATTTGCTGTTTTTTTTAAGTATTCATTTTTTTTATGATTTTTTTTTTTTGCGCTCTGGGTGCGCGCACGGGGAAGCTTTCAGCTAAGCTCTCCTGTAAGCTTCTCCGTGCGCTCATCTGAAAGCGCACCCAGAGCGCAACTGTCGTTCGTGAAAAAAAAATATGAATGAAAAGTTAATAATAATGCAAAACATTTCGTACCATACAAATAAAATTTGTTTTTTTTAATATGGAAAATGATTATGCATTTCTATTAAAGTTTGATGACGTCACTTCGGCGCGCAACGTACGTGCCCTCGGAAGCGCATACGTGCGCGGCGCCTAAACGCACGCAAAAGCGCCTACGATCGCGCCACGTGTGCGCCCCGGAAGCGCCTACGATCGCGCTGCGTAAACGCACCCGGAAGTGCACCCGAGCGCGCATCGTAAGCGCGTCAGGTCATGTGACCCTAAAATAACACTTTTCATTGGTTGCTAACAGTTTTTTGTTACAATGAATGAAATCCCCACCCATTTCCTTCACTTCTTCTTTCACTTTTGTGACTGAAAGACCTGCATTTTTTGCTGCTCCATATTCCTGGATTCATCATGGCTGCCAGATCATCCAGCAGTGAAGATGACTTCATTGATGAAGAGCCACCTACCCCAAAGAAGAAGGGACATTTCATTTGGAAATTCTTTAAATTCCCAGCAGACCAGAAGAAGGTGAATGCACCAAAAGTAGAGTGCAGGATCTGCAAAAAGGTCCTGTCACGGGGTAACCCCCAAAAAAAGTACTCTTTTGGAAACTTTACGATGATCCGACATGTGGAGACCAGGCACCCCCAGAATTTTGCCCGGGAAAGTGTCAGGGCTCTGGCACAGGAGGTTCCTAGAGATGGGGCCTCTACATCTACAGGAGGAGCAACTTCTTCCGGAAGAGATCAATCTCAGGGGCAGGTGGCAAACATCCAACCTGCATTCAACCATGGGGTCGTCAGATGCAGATACTGCAATCAACTCCTCACCTATGGGGAGCAAAGTGTCCTGCTCATGGTTCGGGCATTAGAGAACCATCACTGCCCTTCCCACCCCTAATTTTTTTCTTTTCTTTTTGCTCCTGTTGAGCAGTTTCTATTCCCTGTTTTTGTTCCTCTTCAGTTAAAAGAAGAAAACCAAAAGTTCTTTTCAGAACTACCTCCAATTCTCATCAAAGAGCTATAATCTTAAAAAATGAAGAGTAAGTGAAATATAGTGCATTGATAATTGAAAGGAGAATGAGTAAGAAAGAACAGAAAGGTATGAGAGGTGAAAGGAAGTGAAGTAGGAGGACTGAAAGAAGGTGAGTGTTAGAAAAGAAATTTATGACACAGTGAATAAACTGGAGGCCTCATTTCTGAAAAGTGACGCATCGCTACGTGAAAATAGCGATGCGTCACTTATCTGGACGCACTCCTTATGACATTCCACATATGTCATATTTAATATATGACTAATCAATTCGCAAGGAGTTACAGATATGTCAGTATTTCTGACATATCTCTAAACACAAAAGTAACGCATTGCAGGAGTGCGTCACAAAAGTGACGCAACTCCAGTAATGTGTCCTTTCACATGGAAAAAGCACCATGTGAAAGGTTTGCTGTGAAGCAGGCGCAAGATTTTGGCGCAACTGCATCCTAAAAGTGACGCACTGCGTCATTATTACCAAGCTTTTTGCAAGGAACACCCCCTCTGCATGCATTATACCTGACACTATTTTTTAAAAAGTGACGCATGTAGGTACATGGGTCACTTTTTAAAACTCTGCGCCATATTGTATCTGCATCAGGTATAATGTATGCAGAGGGGGCAATCCCTCGCAAAAAGCTTGGTAATAACAACGTACTGAAATCTATGAGATTTCCCTGCGTCGCTTTTAGGATGCTATTGCGTCAAAATTTTGCGCCGGCCTCGCATCACTTTTATGTTTACACATATGTCAGAAATACTGACGTATCTGTAACTCCTTGCAATATGATTCGTCATACATTAAATATGACACATCTGGAATGTCATAAGGACTGTGTACAGAAAAGTGACGCATCACACCAGCAGTGTAATAAAATGTGCCTCGTTGCACTATATTTATATTTAAATCTCAAACATTTCACTGCGTCGCTATTACAAAGCTTTTTGTGGGGGAACACCCCCTCTGCATGCATTATACCTCACGCAGATATAATGTGGCGCTTGATTTTAAAAAGTGACCCATCTACCTAGATACCTCACTTTTTAAATATAACGCAACGCAACACATTTTTTTACACTACTGGTGCAATGCGTCACTTTTCTGTGCGCACTCCTTATGACATTCCAAGTAACGCATTGCTGGAGTGCGTCACAAAAGTGACGCAACTCCAGTAATGTGTCCTTTCAAATGGGGAAAGCAGCATATGAAAGGTCTTGCCTCAGTCTAACACCTGCTGTAAAGCAGACACAAGATTTTGACGCAACAGCATCCTAAAACTGACGCAGTGAAATCTCAAAGATTTCACTGCGTCGCTATTACAAAGCTTTTTGCGAGAGAACACCCCCTCTGCATACATTATACCTGACGCTATTTTTAAAAAGTGACGCATCTAGGTACATGGGTCACTTTTTAAAACTCTGCGCCATATTGTATCTGCAACATGATTCGTCATACATTAAATATGACACATCTGGAACGTCATAAGGAGTGCGCACAGAAAAGTGACGCATAACACCAGCAGTGTAATAAAATGTACCTCGTTGCACTATATTTAAAAAGTGACGCATCTAGATAGATGCGTCACTTTTTAAATATTGCATAACAATGCACATTTTTTTACACCGCTGGTGCGTCACAAAAATTGACGCACAGGAAGCGCAAAACTAACAGCGCAAGGCCTTCATAAATATAGTCCTGGATTTAGGGGGTCAGAGGGGGTCTACTCTTCCCCCTTATGATCCAATCAGCTTCCTGCGCGCAAGTCGCGTGTCGCGCCTGGAGCGCACTCCCGTGCGCGCACGGGAGCGCGGCTATCCCCGCGCAAAACGAAAAAAAATTTTTAATGCCCTGCAGGACCCTATTTTAGTCCCTACATCAAACCTAGGGGGTCAGAGGGGGTCTACTCTTCCCCCTTATGGTCATTTGCCCCTTTTTTTTTCAAACTCCTTGTGTCTCGATTTTACCGAGACACAAGATGGCGGCCGCTCCGCACTGTTTAGAATGTTTACAGACAACTGAGATCCAATCAGCTTCCTGCGCGCAAGTCGCGTGTCGCGCCTGGAGCGCACTCCCGTGCGCGCACGGGAGCGCGGCTATAGATATATATATTTTTTTGAACCTAAATTACTCAAAATCCACTGGAGCACATATCTTGAGACATAGCAAAGGCACATCGGGCTACCAGTCCCTACAATTTTGCCAAGTTTGGTGGAAATCCATTCAGCCGTTCGGGCTAAAAGTGAAATCGACCGCCCTATGGAAATTAACATGGGGAAAACGCGTTTTGGGACCCCCCTTTTATCTCGGCCCCCGCTTGACGAATCCCCCCCAAACTTTCAGGGAAGGACCGGACCGCCATGAGACCATTTTCCTGAAAATTTCAGGCAGATTCGTCAACCGGCGCCAAAGTTATTCAAAATAGAATGTTGAGATTTAACATTGAAAATTATCCTAACTATAACTACCTACTGGCGACCGCCAGTAGGTAATATATGTATATATATATATATATATATATATATATATATATATATATATATATATATATATATATATATATATATATATATATATCAGTTTCAAAGGAGGGGTTCTTCCGGGATTCTGCTCCCTTCGTCAGGTGGCGCGTTCATATATATATATATATATATATATATATATATACACATATATGTGTGTGTGTGTGTGTATCATGAGTTCATGAGTAGTTTGTAGAGTTTTGTCAATTCTTTCTGAATGGCTTTTAATGGTAAGAGTTTTTGTTTTTTGTCATTTTTTGCACAGCTGCAGGCACTTTTCACTTTTGTTTTCTTGGGGTGTAGTTTGTGGAACCATCTGTCTTTAGAAACTGTGAAAATTATATACGTATAATACAAGGAATCCTTTAAGAATAACCCACGGGGGTAGAATTATTGCACTTTAATCATAGGTGCCACTGTAGAGTAATGACTCAAATTAATTTTGCCATAGCAATTTAGTATTACTGGTCCAGTACTTATGTGACTTTAGGCACTTGCATTGATCTTTCAATTTAGCATTATATTGCGATTTATCATCTTTGCATTGTATTACAATTGTGTAGCTGACATAAAATGTTGGGTAGTGCCTATAATTGCCCACAAGGGCGAGACTGTGGCTGGAACTTTGATAATGGTCAGCTTTCAACAATTAGTGTTAAAATATGGCATAACTCGTTCATTAATGTAAATTGCAGATTTGCACAAGTATTGATACAAGTGTTGATACTGTTAGTATACAGTTGCAGACGCCCGCAATTGCCCACTAGGGCGAGATTAGAGGCAGCGAATTATACAGTGGTCAGGTTTTAACAAATAATATTTATTGGAATTCATGTATTAACTAAACTACAGTTTTCAATATTGTTGAGATTGCTAATAACAACATAATTTTGTTTGTAAAGTTTCATAAATGATCATGTTCAGATGGCCGGCACATTCACCTAGTCACATCACGTGATGGTGGTTGAGTCCCCTTTTCACTTTTGACACAAGCATTCTAAAAATGGAGTAACAATCTTGTAATTAATATTGCCGTGAGCAAGGGGTAAAGCCAAAACGCGTCGAATTGCCATTGTAAATTGGCTATTTGAAGCTTACGCGAGCGACTGAGTATTTTCTTCGTATGGGAGAAAGGAGTTTTGGCTTTGTGGGTTACCTGGTAACCTGACTCAGACTCCCCACCGAGACAGCCTCGCAATATACTGGGACCATAGGTTTCAGGCCTTATATAGTTAGGAATTTGCATTTAAAAAACCTTGCAAATTCACTGAAAAACCATAGGTTTCAGGCCTTATATAGTTAGGAATTAGCATTTAAAAAACCTTGCAAATTCACTGAAAAAACCATAGGTTTTTGGCCTTATATAGTTAGGAATCAGCTTTTCAAAAACCTTTGAAATTTACTCAAAAAACTATAAGTTTTAGGGGTGTTATAGTTAGCTTTACATTTCACTCATACAAAACCATTGAAATTGCTCCTATATAGTTAGTTGTACTAACTATATTTCGCGCACCCGGAATCCACTGCTGATGATGTCACATATTACATCATTCATGACATGGTCAGTGGCATCACTGATGACATTTCAAATGACATCAATGATGACATTGCGGGGTAGGCGCACCGTAGACAATACTACTTGTAGGTACTTAATTCACCCAGATAACACAACAGATCTTTTCAGAGCTACCCTACCTCTAAACATTCTAAATTCATTATTTAAACACATTTTTTTTCTCTGTTTTTCCCCGTGGTACGCGTACCTGTACGCGCACCCGGAGCGCACTCCGTGAAAATTCCCCCCCCCCCCCAAAAAAAGGTTTTTTGCCCTTCATGGTCCTTCTAGGCCCACCTCAGAAAACATAGGGGGTCAGGGGGTGTCTACCATGCCCCCTTTTAATCATTTCCCCCTTTTTTTCACCTCTTGTGTCACGATTCTACAGAGACACAAGATGGCGGACTCTCCGGACTATTTGGAATGTTGACAGACACCCGAGAGCCAATCAGCTTTCCGCTCGTGCACTTCCGTGGCGCGCCGGCTGCGCTCCCCGGTACGCGTACAGGTAAGCGCTCGAAGCGCGCATATAGATATATATGTGTTTTTGAAGTTACTTTTCATAAAAACCACTGGAGCAATTTTCATCAAATATAGAAAAGGCACTTCTGCGTACCAGTCCCTACAATTTTGCAAAGTTTGGTGTAATTTTGTTCAGCCGTTCGGGCTGTAGCCGTGTCTGATCATCCTATGGAAATTAACATGGGGAAAACACATTTTGGGCCCCCCCTTTTCTCGGCCCCCACTTGACGATTCCCCCCAAAACTTTCGGGGAAGGAGCAGAACGGAGCTGGCCAAAATTTTGGAAAACTGCACGCAATTTCCTCAATCGACGCCAAAGTTATTCCCAATATAATGTTGCGGATTTCCTATGGTAACTAGGTCCTAACTATATATACCTACTGGCGACCGAAAAAAATGTGTGATTATCTTTTTGAATGCTTTAAATGGCGGCAACTCTTGTAAACCGGGTTCACACAGGGGAAAAAGGCACGTTCGCTGAATCGCGCCCTGTTTGTGCAGTAAACTAATTTTTTACAACCCTCCACCCAAGTGCGGCCGCTTCCTTCCCTGCTCTGGGAGGGGGGCTTCTGGAGCAGATATATATATATATATATTGCTTACTCTCCACGGCTCATTTGCGGCGGAACCTCCCGTAGTCTGGTGGCGCGTTTGCACTGGCAGAGCCCCGCCAGTCAGTCAATTTCCAAAAGTATCCAAGTTAAAACGCACGCTCAGAGATCAAGTGGTACACAGTGTTGCTTTATTGCTGTTACGCATTTCGGAAGCCTCTGCTCCCTTGCTCACACAACAATCCATTAGCTTTCCACCAGTTACATACACAATTTGTGCTAACCATAGAAACAGGACTGCACATTTCATTTTGGCTGACATCTTGGAGTGTACCTGTGTTACATTGTCGTTTTACCCCTGATGTCTCACTTTACAAAACCACTTAGTTCATTGTAGCAGTTAAGTACATTTCTTTCTTTGTCTCAAATTCCTTTCGCCACAGTGGCTAATTGTGCAAATACTCTTTCTATTCCCATCTTCTTTCGCCTAGTGGCTTAGTCAGGGTTCAATGTCTCTGGGGAGAGCTTGTTTTTAAAAACATAAAGTGAAAAAAACGTGAACTTAAGTGAATAAATCTTTACTTTACTACGTGAAGAAGTCTTCTACTCTATTCTCCCATGAATCCTCTGGGTGACAGGGTCAATTGCTCGTGAAGTGCACGTGATCCCTAATAAGAGCATCTTGATTCTACCTGTTAGAGTAAAACAAAAATTAAATTACAATTGTGCTACGATTCTCATTAAAAACATATATACATTTTCAAGCTTTGATTTTCTTGGAACAGAACCACTTCATCATGATAAACATACATTAATTTGATTTTCTTACATTATCTAGATACAGTATTCATACTTTCTAGTTATGCCCTTATGAATCATATAGGTGAACTGCTAGCTCTTCATGGTCATTGTGTCCATTCGGCTGTCGTGTTTCTAATTCTAGAATCCATTTTGATTCCTTCTTTCTTAACTGTATCTCTCTGTTACCTCCTCTTTGGTTTTGCCTCACTTGTTCAATTGCAAAATACGTTAGTAGATTGCAATTGGATCTATGATGTTGGGCAAAGTGCCTTGCAACTGGGTATTGGGGATCCCGGTTTGTAATTGCCCTTAAATGTTGCATCACTCTATTTTTGGCCATAACTGTCGTGCTGCCTACATATCTTTTCTTGCACGGACATTCAAGTACGTATATTACATGTGTTGAGCTACACGTCAGAAACTGAGTTATCTTCCTATTGGTCTTGCCATGAGGGATATCAAAGTCTTTTCTCATTGGGCTATGCTTGCAGGCTTTACAGTGCCCGCATGGGAAAAAACCTACAAGGTTGTGTTGGTTCCTATCCTTGTAGTCCGTGATATCTCCTTTCGTGATTATGTCCCTCAAACTGCGACTTTTTCTATAAGTGATAGCTGGTCTGGTACTCAATTCAGGGCCAATGATAGGATCACTTTTTAGGATGTTCCAATTTTTTGCAATTATTTTCCTTACCTTTTGAGACCCCCTATTGTAGGTTAAAATTACTCTGGTGGTCTCATTCCCTTGGTCTTCCTTCTCCTTTGTTATCAAGGTACTCTCCCTTGTTATATTTTCCATTTTAGATAAGGCTCTATCTAGGACCCACTTGGGGTAACCCCTTTCCTTAAATCTCTGTATCATGTTTTCACTTTCTTGTTTGTACTCTTCTGTATTAGAACAATTTCTCCTTGCTCTTAGAAGTTCCCCATAGGGGATGCTCCATTTTAGAGTGTCAGGGTGGCTGCTGAGGGCATGGAGGACACTATTGCCTGCGGTATCCTTCCTAAACAATTTCGTTTTCAAACAATCATTTTCAGCCCTTACCTCTACATCTAGATATTCAACCTTACATCTGTCTTTCTGATGGGTCAATTTTATGTTGTACTCATTGGTATTCAGTTGTTCCACAAATTCATCCGCTTCTACATCACTTCCACTCCATACTACAAACAGGTCATCTATATATCTGAGCCATACCTTGACTCTCTTGAATGCCTGCCTGTACTGGGGGTCATTGTGTATTTCTTCCTCCCATTTCCCTAGAAACAAATTCGCGAAGCTCGGCGCGAAGCTCGTGCCCATACAAGTACCAGTAGTCTGTTTGTACAGTTCACCATTAAACATAAATACATTGTTTTCAAGGCATATTTTTATCATTTCACCTAGCATCCTCGTATGCTCTAGGTACATTATGTTCCGTTTTTTTAGATAATGCATGCATGCATCAATGCCATGTTCATGTTCAATGATAGTGTACAATGAGTTAACATCCATTGTCATGAGTATGTATTCTGGTTTCCAGTTTATGTTGTTAACCTTTTCCAAAAAGTCTTGGGTGTCCTTCACATAGGACGGGAGTTTCCTTACATGTTCCTGAAGAAAAAACTCGACATATTTGGACACATTTTCATATACACTCCCTATGGATGACACTATGGGTCTCCCTGGTGGTGTTAGTGGGTTTTTGTGGATCTTAGGGAGAAAATAGATTATTGGTAATTTGGGATAGTCTTTCTTAAGGAAAGTAAACTCCTCCCATGACAGAAGGCCATCCTCCTGCCATTTCGCTAGATTGGACCACATGGTTACGATATTATTTCTGTAAACTCCACCATTGCTTTTACAGTAGAAAGTTTCATTATCTAATTGCCTCATGGCCTCTTTTATGTATGCCTCCCGATCTTGTATGACCACATTCCCACCTTTATCTGCAGGGCGTATTATGATTGAGGAATCATTTGCTAGGGATTCAATTGCTTTCCTTTGTTTGAAATTTAAGTTAAAGCCTCCTCCCTTTCCCCTTGGGCAGTGTTTATATTCTACTAATGACTTAGTTGTTATATCATGAAAAGTGTCTACATTGTCGTGTGGGAGGTTTGGAAAGAATACGGATTTAGGTTTAAAACCCGTCATGGCAGCTCTATCTGTAGTCATGTTAAGTATTCCCGTACCCCCTTCACGGAAGTGTGTTTCAATGCTGTCTCCTTCACATAGTAACTCTTGCGCTACTTGAATGGCATTAGCGTCACCCACTTCTAAAAAGGGCTGACTTGGAGATATGGATTCTTGTACAATCAAGTTACCAGTATTAGTTTTTAGAGCATGCCATTTCTTCAGTTTTAATTTCCTTATGAAACGGAATATGTCAATTCTAGTATCGCTGTAGTTGAACATTTCTGTAGGGCAAAATGAGAGGCCCAAACTCAGGGTGTTCCTTTCTATATCAGTTAGCTCTCTACTTGATAAATTCACTATAGTTTTATTTACCATTTCATTGTTCTCCATTACTGATTGCGTTTCTTGTAGTCACCACGCCTGGTTCCCATTGGCTCGCGTTCCACTTCTTTTCCTTTTCCTTTGTTTCCTTCTTTTCCTCCGCTGCTTGCTTCGTCCGTCCCTCTTCCGGCTCCTCTTGCTTTTCCCCGGGGCCTCCCTCTCGTGCCTCTTCCTCTTTGTGCTGGAGGGGGTGAGAATCTTCCCGACTGCCGCCCCCTCTTCAGCGCTCGGAATTCGTCTAAATACGTCGGTTTGGAGGTGATTATTTCCATCTCAGCGATTGTGCTTGCGCTGTGTGTGGAGCCCTCAGTATCAGACCCATCTATGGTCTTTATATCTGGTCCTGCCCCCTGGGTTTGAGGAGATTTGCTTGACGAGGTGGGTTGCTTTATGTCATATAGATGGTCATACTTCTTACTGTATGTGAGGATACGACCGGAGTCATAGTCATTGCAATCTCTATGCAATTTCCTTTGTTTCCTTAAAAGAAAGGAATTTGAGACAAAGAAAGAAATGTACTTAACTGCTACAATGAACTAAGAGGAAGAGGCATGAGAGGGAGGCCCCGGGGAAAAGCAAGAGGAGCCGGAAGAGGGACGGACGAAGCAAGCAGCGGAGGAAAAGAAGGAAACAAAGGAAAAGGAAAAGAAGTGGAACGCGAGCCAATGGGAACCAGGTGTGGTGGCTACAAGAAACGCAATCAGTAATGGAGAACAATGAAATGGTAAATAAAACTATAGTGAATTTATCAAGTAGAGAGCTAACTGATATAGAAAGGAACACCCTGAGTTTGGGCCTCTCATTTTGCCCTACAGAAATGTTCAACTACAGCGATACTAGAATTGACATATTCCGTTTCATAAGGAAATTAAAACTGAAGAAATGGAATGCTCTAAAAAATAATACTGGTAACTTGATTGTACAAGAATCCATATCTCCAAGTCAGCCCTTTTTAGAAGTGGGTGACGCTAATGCCATTCAAGTAGCGCAAGAGTTACTATGTGAAGGAGACAGCATTGAAACACACTTCCGTGAAGGGGGTACGGGAATACTTAACATGACTACAGATAGAGCTGCCATGATGGGTTTTAAACCTAAATCCGTATTCTTTCCAAACCTCCCACACGACAATGTAGACACTTTTCATGATATAACAACTAATTCATTAGTAGAATATAAACACTGCCCAAGGGGAAAGGGAGGAGACTTTAACTTAAATTTCAAACAAAGGAAAGCAATTGAATCCCTAGCAAATGATTCCTCAATCATAATACGCCCTGCAGATAAAGGTGGGAATGTGGTCATACAAGATCGGGAGGCATACATAAAAGAGGCCATGAGGCAATTAGATAATGAAACTTTCTACTGTAAAAGCAATGGTGGAGTTTACAGAAATAATATCGTAACCATGTGGTCCAATCTAGCGAAATGGCAGGAGGATGGCCTTCTGTCATGGGAGGAGTTTACTTTCCTTAAGAAAGACTATCCCAAATTACCAATAATCTATTTTCTCCCTAAGATCCACAAAAACCCACTAACACCACCAGGGAGACCCATAGTGTCATCCATAGGGAGTGTATATGAAAATGTGTCCAAATATGTCGAGTTTTTTCTTCAGGAACATGTAAGGAAACTCCCGTCCTATGTGAAGGACACCCAAGACTTTTTGAAAAAGGTTAACAACATAAACTGGAAACCAGAATACATACTCATGACAATGGATGTTAACTCATTGTACACTATCATTGAACATGAACATGGCATTGATGCATGCATGCATTATCTAAAAAAACGGAACATAATGTACCTAGAGCATACGAGGATGCTAGGTGAAATGATAAAAATATGCCTTGAAAACAATGTATTTATGTTTAATGGTGAACTGTACAAACAGACTACTGGTACTTGTATGGGCACGAGCTTCGCGCCGAGCTTCGCGAATTTGTTTCTAGGGAAATGGGAGGAAGAAATACACAATGACCCCCAGTACAGGCAGGCATTCAAGAGAGTCAAGGTATGGCTCAGATATATAGATGACCTGTTTGTAGTATGGAGTGGAAGTGATGTAGAAGCGGATGAATTTGTGGAACAACTGAATACCAATGAGTACAACATAAAATTGACCCATCAGAAAGACAGATGTAAGGTTGAATATCTAGATGTAGAGGTAAGGGCTGAAAATGATTGTTTGAAAACGAAATTGTTTAGGAAGGATACCGCAGGCAATAGTGTCCTCCATGCCCTCAGCAGCCACCCTGACACTCTAAAATGGAGCATCCCCTATGGGGAACTTCTAAGAGCAAGGAGAAATTGTTCTAATACAGAAGAGTACAAACAAGAAAGTGAAAACATGATACAGAGATTTAAGGAAAGGGGTTACCCCAAGTGGGTCCTAGATAGAGCCTTATCTAAAATGGAAAATATAACAAGGGAGAGTACCTTGATAACAAAGGAGAAGGAAGACCAAGGGAATGAGACCACCAGAGTAATTTTAACCTACAATAGGGAGTCTCAAAAGGTAAGGAAAATAATTGCAAAAAATTGGAACATCCTAAAAAGTGATCCTATCATTGGCCCTGAACTGAGTACCAGACCAGCTATCACTTATAGAAAAAGTCGCAGTTTGAGGGACATAATCACGAAAGGAGATATCACGGACTACAAGGATAGGAACCAACACAACCTTGTAGGTTTTTTCCCATGCGGGCACTGTAAAGCCTGCAAGCATAGCCCAATGAGAAAAGACTTTGATATCCCTCATGGCAAGACCAATAGGAAGATAACTCAGTTTCTGACGTGTAGCTCAACACATGTAATATACGTACTTGAATGTCCGTGCAAGAAAAGATATGTAGGCAGCACGACAGTTATGGCCAAAAATAGAGTGAGGCAACATTTAAGGGCAATTACAAACCGGGATCCCCAATACCCAGTTGCAAGGCACTTTGCCCAACATCATAGATCCAATTGCAATCTATTAACGTATTTTGCAATTGAACAAGTGAGGCAAAACCAAAGAGGAGGTAACAGAGAGATACAGTTAAGAAAGAAGGAATCAAAATGGATTCTAGAATTAGAAACACGACAGCCGAATGGACACAATGACCATGAAGAGCTAGCAGTTCACCTATATGATTCATAAGGGCATAACTAGAAAGTATGAATACTGTATCTAGATAATGTAAGAAAATCAAATTAATGTATGTTTATCATGATGAAGTGGTTCTGTTCCAAGAAAATCAAAGCTTGAAAATGTATATATGTTTTTAATGAGAATCGTAGCACAATTGTAATTTAATTTTTGTTTTACTCTAACAGGTAGAATCAAGATGCTCTTATTAGGGATCACGTGCACTTCACGAGCAATTGACCCTGTCACCCAGAGGATTCACGGGAGAATAGAGTAGAAGACTTCTTCACGTAGTAAAGTAAAGATTTATTCACTTAAGTTCACGTTTTTTTCACTTTATGTTTTTAAAAACAAGCTCTCCCCAGAGCCATTGAACCCTGACTATGCCACTAGGCGAAAGAAGATGGGAATAGAAAGAGTATTTGCACAATTAGCCACTGTGGCGAAAGGAATTTGAGACAAAGAAAGAAATGTACTTAACTGCTACAATGAACTAAGTGGTTTTGTAAAGTGAGACATCAGGGGTAAAACGACAATGTAACACAGGTACACTCCAAGATGTCAGCCAAAATGAAATGTGCAGTCCTGCTTCTATGGTTAGCACAAATTGTGTATGTAACTGGTGGAAAGCTAATGGATTGTTGTGTGAGCAAGGGAGCAGAGGCTTCCGAAACGCGTAACAGCAATAAAGCAACACTGTGTACCACTTGATTTCTGAGCGTGCGTTTTAACTTGGATACTTTTGGAGATATATATATATATATATATATATATATATATATATATATATATATACATATATATATTCATATCGTGCTCCTGGGGTTGGTCCAACATGGAAGAAGCACTCGGGTACAAAGAGACAAAGAGCTTTAACCCCAACAGCTTAGAATAACCGCCCCCATCGGACAAATAGGCATAAGACTGGTGCCCGGACGCGTTTCGGGTAAGTCCCTTCTTCAGCGGAATTGCAGTCTTTGGCACTCATGGGGCCACGCCCTCCACTTAATCCTTATTATTCGCCATTGATTGGCTGCTCTAACTTGAGGCTGCACGTTGATTTCTGGGAGGCGTAGTCCATTACTCCTCATGTTGGACAAACCCAGGAGCATGATATATGTAAATAGTTGATGAATTTTTGGTAAAAGAATTTACATACATACATGAATTGAATGTAATGAAGGTATATGTTCTGGATTATATGAGTTTCAAAATGAATTGTGTAATCCACAGCAGTAAGTGTATTTGGATACAGTGCAATAGCTGATACACGGCTCAATCAGTTCCATTTTTCCTATAGTGAGAATCATGATGAAACATACTTTAAGATGGCTGCCATTTGAACATATGTGCAGAAGTGCATCATTTATGTTAATTACAAATTTCAATGACATTGTTTGTGTGAAAACTTTATTTAAACACCGTTTTCAAAAGTTGTGCCTAACAGCAAGAAAAAGGCGCGAAGCCGAAACGCGTCCTGTTCTGATTTAACGGATTAATAAACCTGTTTTCCTTTCCACTAACGGAGTGCAGTCGGTTCTTTTGGTTTTCCGGAAGAAATTGGAGCGTGATATTTTCAGTGGCTGCCATCGCCACTGTTTACAGACTCGCACCCACTCCCAAGTGCTTATATGGGCGTTTTCCGATGGCAATTGGAGCTGGTTTACACATCGCCGTAGCACCGCTGCAAAGCTGTTCCGAATATATCGGATTTTGAGCTGGGAAGAACACAACGGCGAGGACGGGTAAGTCAGAGGGCCTGCCTTTTCTTTGACCTGCCGTGTCTTCGAGCCACTATTGATTCGAGTGCCTTTTATTCAGTGTTGAACATAAACACGACATGTGGCTGGAGTTTTAGTGGAAAAGATTGAACCATCATTGTGACTACTAACTGAAGGCACAGTGAGAATGTATTCCAAAGAAGCGCGCCGCGAGGCTGCGGCAGATATCTGTAAAACCCAAACTGGAACCACGGAACAAGGATCCACGGGCGCTACAACTAAAAGAGTACAAAGCCCCTTGAAAATACTATTCGTACAATTAAAGAGACTATTTGAACGCGAGATAAGGAAGTGGTGGGAAGCCACCTCTCTTCAAAATTACTTAGAAGTTAAACGGATCCCTCGAGGGCTCCGTATTTACACGCTGCCATCCTACGAAAATCCCGATCCAGAGCTTCTGGATGAATGGGCCAGTTACACTACAGAAACGTCTGCTGGAATGCTCCAAATTTTGATCAAATTTGCATGGCGTGACAGAGATAAATGCAGCAAAGAAATTGAAGCACTTGAAGCTCTGATTGTACAAGATAGAGATGAAACAGCCAAAGAAGATTTGGGAGCAGCAATGAAAACGCGTTTATTGGCTTACGAAGATAAAATTAAAAAACCTAAGCAAAGCAAGTTTCAACGTGATGCAAGAGATTACGAACAAGGACGTATCCTCACGTTTGCTCGTAAATTTGATGCCCCACGTGGAGCCTTAAGAAATGTGAAAAGCAAGAAAAGCACTCCAGTGATTATCACCTCGGAATCTGGTGTCACAACAGACACCGAACAATCTGGTGATGAGAGACCCACAACATCCAGAGAGCAGTCCCATTTTCACGAGAAATTCCAATTAATGCATCAAGCGTTCCAGAGGGAGGCCAAAGGCAAACTGCCAGAAAGAAAACAAGAGAGACGAGGTGAGGAGGCTGCAACAGAAGAGCATCTAGGCGTAGCCTCATATACTCGGAGCAAGAGAGGCAACAGACGGTAACTAATCAGCAAATCTCTAACTCACTGGATAAATTGGCTCCTTTGCGGAAAATCAGGGACAGGGCAAGATATGCCATGCCTTGGTTTTCCAAGGAGCTTTTCCAGCTGAAACTCCAGTGTAAACGGGCGGAGCGTACCTGGAGGAAACAGTATCTTGAGTCTGATAAGGCCCTTTTTAAACAGGCATTGTCGGTTTACAAAACGCAGCTTAAGTGCGCCAAAGCCAGTTTCCTTGAGGAGACGTTAATGCTAGCAGTGAATAAATCTCAGGCCCTGTTTAAGATCGTCAGGGACCTGTCGCGCCCTACCTGTGCTTCTAATGACATCCCAGCCTCTCAATCGTTTAGCGATTCCTTGGCAAAGGCTTTAGAGGATAAGATCGCTTCCATCCTGAGCAACCTTGGTACTTTGGTTACCCCTGATCTCCAAACCATGCTCAAATCTGCACCGGTGACTATCCTCAGGACTCTGAAGATGGATGGTCGGCAAGCCCGGTTGAGCAGTTTCCCCCTCCCGTCCTTTGAGGATTTTTGCTCAGCAGCTGACGGGGTCTCTTCGGGTTCTCCCTTTGACCCGCTGCCACATAAATATTGGAAATTGTTCCATGAGGAGCTTTTCCCTCCCCTTCATGCAATCTGTTGTCAGTCCTTCAGCACTGCTCGGGTTCCGGATTGCTGGAAGCTGGCCGTGGTATCGCCGCTTCTGAAGAAGGATACATTGGACCCTTCTTGCGCAGCGAACTACAGGCCTATTTCATTGCTTCCTTTCCCAATTAAGATCTTGGAGAAACTGGCGACTAAACATCTGTCCAGCTTTATAGAGACTAACATCTGCTTGGACGAGGCTCAGTTCGGCTTCAGACCAGCCCATGGTACTGAGTCTGCATTGGTGACCGCTTTGGATGACCTTCAATCGCGTGTCGACCTTGGTCGAGCAGCCTTTCTAATGGCGCTTGACATGTCGGCCGCATTCGATACGGTCAGCCATGCCATCCTGGTCAGGAGACTAGAGGAGATTGGGGGGCCTGACCCTGGACTGGTTGATCTCTTATCTCGATAATAGACACCGGGTGGTAGCCTTGCCGCCCCACCGTTCTGACATCAAGAAAGTGGGGCAGGGCGTACCCCAAGGGTCGGCCATCAGCCCTATTCTATTTAATCTATACCTCTGTCCCCTGGTCAAGCTGATCAAATCCTTTGGCATTGCGGTCATCAATTATGCCGATGACACGCAACTTATCTTCTTGTTTGAGGGTAGGGACGCTGTGTCGCAGGAGACTTTCCATCGCTGCATGACGACTACCGCAGACTGGCTGAGTCTAAACTCCCTGCAATTTAACTGCTCAAACACTGAGGTATTGTACTGTTCAATGGATCGCATTCCCCGGCCTCTGTCACCGGATTTTTGGCCTTCCTCTTCCCAAGGCACAGGGTTAGCGGCAGACTCAACTCGGAATCTGGGTGTGATGTTCGAATCTAACCTACAGCTAGACGCGTTTGTCAACAAAACTGTGACAACGTGTATGATGCTGCTCCGAACATTGCGGAAGATTCTCTCTTTACTCCCGGTCCATGCCCGCCCAGAGGTAGTGCGTAGTATTATATTAAGCAGGCTCGATTCCTGCAATGCGCTACTTCTGGGTGCGCCAGCTACCCTAGTTGGGTAAATTGCAGCGAGTGCAGAATATGGCTGCTAAGCTGGCTCTTTCTAGACGGCGTCTTGATTCTTCCTCCTTGGCGCTTATGGAACTTCACTGGTTGCCAATTGCCCAGCGTATTGATTTTATAGCATTATGTCTAGTCTTTAGGGCACTCCATGGTCAGGGGCCGTCTTCGCTGCAGGCGATGTTTTCCTGGTATACTCCTACCAGATCCCTTCGCTCTTCATCAGCCTGTCTGGTGGTCATTCCTAAAATTGTGAGGACTCGGATGGGCGGACGCTCCTTTAGATTCGCCGCAGCTAAATTGTGGAATGCCTTACCCTTGCCTTTGAGAAGTAAGGAGGATCTCTCCTCCTTTAAAAAAGGATTAAAAACATACCTCTTCCCTAGGACAGTATAAAGATCGAGGCAGTATAACATCGCGTATGGCTGGTCCAATTCAAAGCGCCAGGATACCCTTTGGGTGACAGTTTTCGCGCTATATAAATATGCCATACAATACAATACAATACAAGAAGATCTCACAATTGTGAATCTGACACCATATCAAATGAGTAAAAATGAAGAAAGTGTTTTGAAAAAAGGATTCACCTTTTGCCCTGGACATAAATTCGAATACACTCAATCTAGGATCGATCTTTTTCAGTTCTGTAGAAAGCTTAAACTCTTGAAATTTAACAAGTTAAAGGCTGCACCAAACATTGATTCGCAAAGTGTGACCTTAGACACAGAATTGGAAAACCTAGTTGGTGACGATTTAAATCTATTACAACTAATGGCAAGTCAACCGACAAGTGAATCACAAGTAACTGAATCTGTGGCTCAATATGGAATCAATCAAATAAAACCTAAAACAACCTTCAAAGCCCGATCCAAATTTATTCCAACAATACCACATGATTTGATTTATGTATTTGAAGAATCGGTAAAAAATGACTTGATGAAATTAAGATTACAAAACTCTGTGATCAACAAGAACCAAGAATGGAATTTGACAAAAGAACAACAAATTGCATTAGAAAAACTGAAAATGAATCAAAATCTGGTATGTAAACCATCAGATAAAGGAGGTAACATTGTTCTCATGTCTCGTGAATATTACAGCACAGAAGCAATGCGTCAACTGAATGACACAACATGTTATAATAAGATTAGCAAAGAAGAGTATAATGAAAGTATTGTTCAATATCATAATCTTCTTGACAAATATATCTATATATATATCCACCTTGCATCGGCTCGACTTTCTGGCACATCTGCTTTGTTTTACCTGTGATCAAGGTCATTGATAGACTGAAACGCATTGGGCTGCGCTGAATAGTCCCAATAGTGTTGCTGCCAGAAAAATAAACAACTGGATATCAACTATACCTGTGAGTGCGTGTGGAATTGTTTCTGTAGAGGAAAAACTGCTCTGATATCAATATATATATATATATATATATATATATATATATATAGTCAAGTCAAGTCAAGTCAGAGAATTTATATAGCGCACTACATACCCAGAGGGTCTCAAGGCGCTTAGAAAGGGGAGGAGTATTACTTGTCAAATATCCACGTTTTAAGTTGCTTTCTGAATGCTATGTGGTTCTGGGTAAGGCGAAGGTAAGCGGGGAGAGAATTCCATGTTTTAGCAGCCAGGTATGAGAAGGATCTGCCTCCCATGGTGGTCTTGTTGATGCGAGGTACATTGGCGAGGGCTTGGCTGGAAGAACGTAGTTGGCGGGAGGGGGTGTAGAAGGACAGTCGTGAGTTGAGGCATTCTGGTCCGATGTTGTAGAGTGATTTGTGTGCGTGGGTTAGCAGTCGGAAAGTGATCCTCTTATTGACGGGTAGCCAGTGGAGGTCTTTAAGGTGACCAGAGATGTGTTCGTTGCGTGGGATGTCTAATATGATCCTGGCTGAGGCGTTTTGGATACGTTGGAGTTTCTTCTGGAGTTTAGCGGTAGTGCCTGCGTAGAGGGTGTTTCCGTAGTCCAGTCGGCTCGTGACCAGAGCATGGGTGACTGTTTTCCTTGTTTCGGTGGGGATCCAGCGAAATGTTTTTCTGAGCATGCGAAGAATGTTGAAGCAGGAAGAGGATACGGCGCTGACTTGTCTGTTCATTGAGAGTGAAGAATCCAGGATGACGCCTAGGTTCCGTGCGTGGTCTGTCGGGATGGGTGCTTTTCCGAGGGCTTCCGGCCACCAGGAGTCGTCCCATGCAGAGGGGGATGTACCTAAGATGAGGACTTCTGTTTTGTCAGAGTTCAGTTTGAGACGGCTTTGTTTCATCCATTCGGCAACTTCTTTCATTCCTTCGTGTAGGTTAGTTTTGGCGGTGCTGGGGTCATTGGTGAGAGAAAGGATTAGTTGAGTGTCATCCGCGTATGAGATGATGTTGAGGTTGTGTTGGCGGGCGATGGCCGCGAGGGGGCTCATGTATACGTTGAAGAGGGTGGGGCTGAGAGAGGATCCTTGTGGTACGCCACAGATGACTTCAGTGGCCTCGGACTTGAATGGTGGAAGGCGGACTCTCTGGGTTCTTCCGGTGAGGAACAAAGTGATCCATTCAAGTGCTTTTCCTTGGATCCCGATGTTTCTGAGGCGCTGTAATAGGGTGCTATGACAGACTGTGTCGAAGGCTGCGGAGAGGTCGAGGAGGATGAGGGCGACTGTGTCTCCATTGTCCAGTAGAGTTCGAATGTCGTCTGTTGCTGCGATGAGGGCGGTCTCAGTGCTGTGTTTTGCTCGGAAGCCAGATTGTGAGGGGTCGAGGGATTTGTTGGCTTCGAGGAAGGCGGCGAGCTGGTTGTTGACAGCTTTCTCGATGACTTTGGCCGGGAATGGAAGGAGCGAGATGGGGCGGTAATTTTTGAGTTCGGTGGGGTCCGCTGTGGGTTTTTTCAGAAGGGCGGTGAGTTCAGCGTGTTTCCAGTCTTCCGGGAAGGTGGCGGAGTTGAAGGAGCAGTTGATGACTTCTCGGAGGTGCGGTGCTATGACGGAGTCTGCTTTGTTGAAGATGTGGTGAGGACATGGGTCTGTGGGGGATCCTGAGTGGATGGAATTCATCAGGCGGATTGTGTCCTCAGTGGAGATAGGGTTCCAGTTGTTAAGGGTGTTCACGGGTGGAGAATGTTCAGCAAATGGTAGGGTGGGCTGGTTTCCGGGTTGGTTGTCGAAGCTGTTGTGGATGTCTGCAATCTTGTTGTGGAAGAATGAGGCTAGGGAGTCGCAGAGGGCTTGAGAGGGGGTGATGTCGTTGGAGTTGGCCGAGGGATTGGAAAATTCCTTGACGATGTTGAAAAGTTCCTTGCTGTTGTGGGCGTTGTTGTCAAGTCGATCCTTGAATGCTGTTTTCTTGGCCTTTCGGATTAGTTGGTGGTGAGTGCGGGTGGCGTGTTTGAAGGCGTCCTTGGTGCTAGTGGTTGGGTCTTTTTTCCAGGCCTTTTCAAGGGAGTGGCAGAGTTTCTTGGACTTCTTAAGATCATCGTTGAACCATGAGGCCTTTTTGCTGCCAGGTTTGCTTTGACGTTTCATCAGTGGTGCTAAGGTGTCGGCGGTGTTGGATAACCATAGGGTGAGGTTGGCGGCGGCTTCGTTTGCGTTAGAAGAGTGGGCTGGGGTGTTTAGAAGGAGCGATGCGGAGATCTGGTCCGTGGTGATTTTGTTCCAGTTTCTTTGCAGAGTTGGTTGGAGGTGGTTGGTGGGTTTTGGTTTGTTGTAGGTGAAGTGAACGCAGCTGTGGTCAGTCCAGAGGAGATCCGTAGTATGGCTGAAGGAGACATGATTGCTGGAGGTGAAGATGGGGTCGAGTGTGTGACCTGCGATGTGGGTGGGGGAAGTGACTAGTTGTTTAAGTCCGAGGTTGGCGAGATTGTCCAAGAGGGTGGTGGTGTTGCGGTCGTAGTTCTTTTCAAGGTGAAAGTTGAGATCTCCCAGAAGGATGTAGTCTTTGGAGGGGAGCGCGTGAGGAGTGATGAAGTCCGTGATGTCTTCACTGAATCTTGCGCGGGGTCCTGGTGGTCTGTAGAGGAGGGTGCCTCTGAGTGTGGTCTTGGGGTCGATGTGGATCTGGAAGTGAAGGTGTTCGGAGTTAGCGAGGTTGGCGTCAGAGCTGGTTGAGATGCGGATTGATTTCTTATGGACGATAGCGATTCCTCCTCCTGTGTGGCCGGTACGGTCCTTGCGTGTGATCTTATAGTCTTCAGGGATGGCAATGGTGATGTCTGGGGCGGAGGAAGCGTTCATCCAAGTTTCTGTTAGGAAGGCGACGTCTGGAGAGATGGTGTCAAGTAGATTCCATAGGTCAATGGCGTGTCTGTGGACCGATCGGGTGTTGAGAAGGATGCACTGTAGGTGGTTGGGGTCAGGAATCTGTGTTGTGGTCGTAGCGGAGATGTTGTCGGTGCCGATGAATTTGCAGGAGTAGCAGGAGAAAGGTCCATGGGTGTGTCCAGGAGCGGCTTGGACGCAGTTGGGGCGCGACCGGGGTTAAGGGCTAGGAGGGTGGCGGCATCGTAGGTAATGCGGGAGGGCTGGGCAGCGCAAGGGGCAGGGGGTCTGGCACTGGGCGCGGTCCAGGCGCGGACGGGCGTAGACGGGCTTACCTTTGGCGCACCTTCGGCGCGGGTTGGGCGCGGTCGCTGCGCGTGAACGCTGCGCGCGGGAACTTCTGTCATATATGGATGGTGGAGGGGGAGGGGCGAGGGCGTCTCAGCTGGGAGGCGGGGCGGGCACACGAGGACTAGCACAACAAACAAAATGGAGGCGGAGGGGGGGGGCACAGCAGAGCGCTAGCGGCAAACGCGCTGAAAACAAACTTAAACAGCACAGATAGAATAAACAAAGCGCTACTACAGCAAAGCGCTAAGCCAGCATACAGCACGTAAGAAAATAAGGCAATGTAAACAGCAATTCAGCGCTACGATACCAGCAGTCAGCAGGGACCCTGGGAGCGACCACTCGGCTCGTGGGAGAGGAGCGAGTCACGGCGCCTGTAGGGAGGTGAGCGCTACTTCAGGACAGTGGGAGGGCGTCTCAGCTGGGAGGCGGGGCGGGCACACGAGGACTAGCACAACAAACAAAATGGAGGCGGAGGGGGGGGCACAGCGGAGCGCTAGCGGCAAACGCGCTGAAAACAAACTTAAACAGCACAGATAGAATAAACAAAGCGCTACTACAGCAAAGCGCTAAGCCAGCATACAGCACGTAAGAAAATAAGGCAATGTAAACAGCAATTCAGTGCTACGATACCAGCAGTCAGCAGGGACCCTGGGAGCGACCACTCGGCTCGTGGGAGAGGAGCGAGTCACGGCGCCTGTAGGGAGGTGAGCGCTACTTCAGGACAGTGGGAGGGCGTCTCAGCTGGGAGGCGGGGCGGGCACACGAGGACTAGCACAACAAACAAAATGGAGGCGGAGGGGGGGGGCACAGCGGAGCGCTAGCGGCAAACGCGCTGAAAACAAACTTAAACAGCACAGATAGAATAAACAAAGCGCTACTACAGCAAAGCGCTAAGCCAGCATACAGCACGTAAGAAAATAAGGCAATGTAAACAGCAATTCAGCGCTACGATACCAGCAGTCAGCAGGGACCCTGGGAGCGACCACTCGGCTCGGTCGCCAGTAGGTAGTTATAGTTAGGATTTTTTTCAATGTTAAATCTCAAAATTCTATTTGGAATAACTTTGGCGCCGGTTGACGAATCTGACTTAAAATTTCCTCAAAATGGCCTCGCGACGTTCCGGTCCTTCCCTGAAAGTTTGGGGGAGATTCGTCAAGCGGGGGCTGAGATAAAAGGGGGGTCCCAAAACGCATTTTCCCCATGTTAATTTCCTTAGGGCGGTCGATTTCACTTTTAGCCCGAACGGCTGAATGGATTTCCACCAAACTTGGCAAAATTGTAGGGACTGGTAGCCCGATGTGCCTTTGCTATGTCTCATGATGTGTGCTCCAGTGGTCTTTGAGTAATTTAGGTTCAAAAAAATATATATATCCATGGCAGCGCCCCGGTACCCGCCCCGGGGAGCGCTCCGGGCACGCCACGTGAGGTGCGCACGGAAAGCTGATTGGCTCCCGGGTGTCTGTAAACATTCGAAACAGTCCGGAGCGGCCGCCATCTTGTGTCTCAGTAAAATCGAGACACAAGAGGTGGCTAAAACAAAGGGGGAAATGACCATAAGGCGTCAGGGATAGACCCCCTCTCACCCCCTAGGTTTGATGAGGGGGCTATAAAAGGGCCCCGCGAGGCATTTAAAATGTTTTTTTTTCTCGTTTTGCGCGGGGGGAGTGCCCGGTACGCGCACCGGGGAGTGGACCAGGGAGCGTACTATGAGGAAAAAAGAATGACAGAGTTTTTTTTTTAAATTAAGCCTTTTTTTTAGAAATTGGAGGTAGTTATAAAGAACTTTTTTTTTCTTCTTTTTGTTGTTTTATATTTTTTTTTGTGTTTTTTGAACATTTTGTACTTTTTTTGGCTTTTCAAAACAGTTTTATATTTTTTTAGTATTTTTTTAGGGGGAGAAACAAAAAAAAGGGAATTGAAACTGGCTCAACTGGAGCAAAAAAGCAAAAAACCCAAAAAATTACTTCTTTTTGGGGCACTTGTGATTGTCACCTGCAAGGACGATGAGCTTTACGCTCTTTTCACCATAGGCAATAAGCTTGCCACATGCAGTACAAGTGATTTTAAAATCAGCAAATCGTGGCTGAATACAAGGCATCATCTCTGATGTTTCTGGTCCCGATGAAGTGGGTTCGTTTCTTTGGGAGGTGGTCCTTGAAGACTGGGGGAGGTTACTGGCCAGTTCCCTGAGCTCTGCACGAGAATAGTTGTTAGGGTGCTTACGGGTCATATGTCGAATCATGGTATTGTTACCAAAGGAATATTTTTTGTTTGGGTTGCCCCTTGAGAGTTCTTGATAACAGATTAGGCAAGTTACCTTGGCCGCATTCACTTTTTTCTTGCCCTCTGGGAGTGAAAAAAACTCCCATACAATGTGTGACTTGGGCTTGTATGGGGTATTTTGTTCAGGCAGCCATCTTCCACCATCCTCCTGTTCCTCTTCCTCCTCCTCCTCTTGTTGACCACCAATGTAATCTTGAGCTGGTCCTCTTGGTGGTTGTGGTGGTGGTGGTGGGGCAGATGCACCAGCTGCTGCTGCTACTGAAGCCATTATAAAGATCAAAAAGGTACAGAGAGGTACAAACAGGCCTTCCTAAGTCAAAGGACAAAGTCAGAATAAGGAAAAAAGGTGGGGTCTTTCATCATTTGGAAAAAAAACTGTCCTAAACCAATGAGAAGTGTTATTTTCAGGTCACAATACCAGGGGCTTCATCATAATGAAACCAAAACTGTTATGAACCATTGAAAAGTGTTATTTTCAGGTCACATGACCCGACGCGCTTACGCTACGCGCCCCCGGGCATCGTCGCATATATATATATATATATATATATATATATATATATATATATATATATATATATATATAGCGACAGAGAGAGAGAGCATGAGATTACATTGATTGAAAACAGCTTTAAATTATATATACAGTTTGATTGACTATGACAGAGAGATGAACATTACCTAATTTTGTAGGTAAGATGGTAAATAAAAAAAAATACATACATTCTGGGTAAGATTTATCAAAATGGTATGCTACGGAGTTCAACGCAGCAAGAGAGGGCAGGAATGCCCCATATTTGGCATTGTATGGCTCATTCCTGTCTTCTCCTTGTGCTGCTGCACTATGTGCAACCTAGCACCAATGCAGGCACTCTTGCAACATGGTGAAAGTGGACCTGCATTGCAAGCAGGATTGTTTTTGAGCAGGAAGGGACATTCCTGCACAAAAACAATGGGGCATATTACCAAGCAATAGCGATAATTATCGCTATTGCTTGGTTAGCGGGAAGAATTTACCGCTGAGCTGCGGCGATTTTTACCGCAAATAAACCTTGGTATTACCAAGGTTTATCGCAAATGCGATAAAAATCGCCGCAATGCATGAATATCGCTGAAAAGTCAGTGATATTCATGCATTACCGAGCTAATGCTCTTAGCCATGTTATCCACCTCCCATTGGATAACATGGCTAAGAACTGCTCAGGGCAGGTGTTAGCTTTTGGAGATATTCGCGCTTAGCACGAATATCTCCAAAAGTTGGTAATAGGAGATAGCGATGTTAGCGACTGTTTTCAGTCGCTAACATCTTGGCACGCCCACTTTGCATGTCATTAGTGATAAATATCACTGAAATGCAAAGTGGGGCCCAAGATGGTCGCTATCTCCTACTAGCTGTCTCTAACTGGTGTTAGCGACAGCTAGGTAATAGGGAGATAATTTTATCTCCGCTTTCTTGGCTTTTAAAGCCAAAAAAGCGGAGATAAACCCCCTTGATAATATGCCCCAATATTTTAAAGATGTTTCCTCTTTCTATATGCGATGCATTCTGCAGAACACATAGAAAGTGCAACATACAGCGAGAAATAAGGTATTTCGACACATTCCCAGGTCTACCACTCATGGTAAACCTGGGAATACAACAAAATCCATGGGTGAATGCGTGGGGACACCCACTCTCCACCTACGGAACACCTTCCTGGGGCAAGGAAGTGGCTTGTTATGCCAAATTTACAAAACTACGCCCGGCCACACAAGTTGGCCTTGCGTGGCTTTGTAAACTCATTCCAGGTATTGCATGATGCAAAATGTTTGATAAATATGTCCGTATACTATTCCTCTTCCCCGCCGGACCTCATCAAGATGCTCCTGCGGCGTCCCCATTCTTGAAGATTGTTTCAAAGGGAGACACCGCCCCCCCCCACCCCAGATCATGATGTGCTATCACGCATGCTGACAAATATACGAGAAAAGGTGCTCCTACGTAACTCCGCAAGTCGCAGCACGCCCCAGTTCGTAGAGAGCTGGGATGGCCCAATAATGAAGCATGTCACCGTGGGGAAACCCTGGTAAGTGAGGGTACTCAAGAAATTAAGAAGAAAGAAAGAAATTATTCTTTCTGACCATAGTGGCCAGGAGCCACAATCATAAGCTTGGTCTCAGAACCCGATACTTTGGATGATAAATATGCCCCTCTGTTTCCAGAATATTCTCTCTTCAAGGGACAGCTAACAATATCAATTAGAATGTTTAGGTTACCTATGGGCCGGGATGCCCGCCACCCCCTCCCAACACCAATTCCCCATGGGAGGAGACAGACACAGATTTGAACTTTTGGAAGGCGGGGGGGAGTTACCCCCCCGGCCGTATTTATTAAAATATGAAACAAAATTTAAAACTTTAAATTAAACGTTTCATGAATCATGTACAATTTTATCTTCCATTACATTTTGATGAAGACAAGTTCTTTGGCTAACCTTAACAAATCTCTAATACAAAGGTTTCCTAGCCGAGTCTATCATCCTGAACATTCTAAAAATAAAATTGTACATCCTAGCATTAAGGGCCAACGGCAAGGTCTTAACCGGTGTCAGATCCCTACTACCAAATTCCCGCCCTCACGGTGTGAGTGGCGCATGCGCAGAGGACTTTACCCTTGCTGCCAACTGTAACTTCCCTTGTCGTGGGGGCCCCCTTTCACTCGACGCCATCTTAAAGGTCGTCCGAGTTCTCGTGTGAGGTATCCGTAAGAAGGACAGCATGGACTCCCCCCTTCCCCACACTCTCTTCCGCCGGAGCGGATATCCGGCCCCCGGGAAATTCGTAGGAGGGGCATATAGCCGTCTCCCCCTGAGAGGGGCCTATGGCCGTCTCCCCCTGGGCGACCCATCCGTAGTGGGTGCCGCCCCCCGTGGGAGGGGCCAATGGCCGCCTCCCCCCGGGCGCTCCCATCCATACTGGGTGGTGCCCCCCCTAGGGACCTTGAAATCACTGCTCACCGATCATGACCTTACCGCCCGACCAAAATAAATACAACAGTTGTTTTACCTACTAAGGAAAGAAAATACGCCTAATCTGTAACAGCTTGACAATTCACCAACTTTGACATTGCTACGAAGGGAAAAAAGTCCTAAAGCACAAGACAATTTTTATTATTTGATCCATTCCTCTACGTTTCTACAAAGGAAAAAAGGCCTACAACATCTATTCAATCAAAGGCATACATCCATGATGCAAAATGACTGTATCTTTTTAATACATTTGAATAATCACCAACAATTACTTCATTCAAAACATTGCCAAAAGGGGGCTGGTGGGTGGGTCAAAATTGCTGCTTGTTCCTTCGAGGGCTCACGAGCGACGAGTGGTGCAGCCTTCAGAGCACTGGAACAAGAGGAAGCTTCGTTGGATTCCCTCTCTATTTATCCATCTGCGGGAGGGCGGATGCCCACGTCAGGTACGCCCATCTGTGAGCGGACTTCCGGGCGGGTGTTTAGGACAACCCCTTCTAAGCGGGAAGGGCGTGCTCCGGCTACGCCGCTTTGGGCACACCAGCCGAGACACGCCCCCCCGCCCACAACGGTTTCCCGGGGGGATCGGGGCACCCATCCATACGTTCGGGAGGACCGAGTGGTCTTCCCTTTCCATATGGGCCGGGATGCCCGCCACCCCCTCCCAACACCAATTCCCCATGGGAGGAGACAGACACAGATTTGAACTTTTGGAAGGCGGGGGGGAGTTACCCCCCCGGCCGTGTTTATTAAAATATGAAACAAAATTTAAAACTTTAAATTAAACGTTTCATGAATCATGTACAATTTTATCTTCCATTACATTTTGATGAAGACAAGTTCTTTGGCTAACCTTAACAAATCTCTAATACAAAGGTTTCCTAGCCGAGTCTATCATCCTGAAAATGCATAACATTCAGAAAATAAAATTGTACATCCTAGCATTAAGGGCCAACGGCAAGGTCTTAACCGGTGTCAGATCCCTACTACCAAATTCCCGTCCTCACGGTGTGAGTGGCGCATGCGCAGAGGACTTTACCCTTGCTGCCAACTGTAACTTCCCTTGTCGTGGGGGCCCCCTTTCACTCGACGCCATATTAAAGGTCGTCCGAGTTCTCGTGTGAGGTATCCGTAAGAAGGACAGCATGGACTCCCCCCTTCCCCACACTCTCTTCCGCCGGAGCGGATATCCGGCCCCCGGGAAATTCGTAGGAGGGGCATATAGCCGTCTCCCCCTGAGAGGGGCCTATGGCCGTCTCCCCCTGGGCGACCCATCCGTAGTGGGTGTCGCCCCCCCGTGGGAGGGGCCAATGGCCGCCTCCCCCGGGCGCTCCCATCCATACTGGGTGGTGCCCCCCCTAGGGACCTTGAAATCACTGCTCACCGATCATGACCTTACCGCCCGACCAAAATAAATACAACACTTGTTTTACCTACTAAGGAAAGAAAATACGCCTAATCTGTAACAGCTTGACAATTCACCAACTTTGACATTGCTACGAAGGGAAAAAAGTCCTAAAGCACAAGACAATTTTTATTATTTGATCCATTCCTCTACGTTTCTACAAAGGAAAAAAGGCCTACAACATCTATTCAATCAAAGGCATACATCCATGATGCAAAATGACTGTATCTTTTTAATACATTCGAATAATCACCAACAATTACTTCATTCAAAACATTGCCAAAAGGGGGCTGGTGGGTGGGTCAAAATTGCTGCTTGTTCCTTCGAGGGCTCACGAGCGACGAGTGGTGCAGCCTTCAGAGCACTGGAACAAGAGGAAGCTTCGTTGGATTCCCTCTCTATTTATCCATCTGCGGGAGGGCGGATGCCCACGTCAGGTACGCCCATCTGTGAGCGGACTTCCGGGCAGGTGTTTAGGACAACCCCTTCTGGGCGGGAAGGGCGTGCTCCGGCTACGCCGCTTTGGGCATACCACCTGAGACAGGCCCCCCCGCCCACAACGGTTTCCCGGGGGGATCGGGGCACCCATCCATACGTTCGGGGGGACCGAGTGGACTTCCCTTTCCATATGGGCCGGGATGCCCGCCACCCCCTCCCAACACCAATTCCCCATGGGAGGAGACAGACACAGATTTGAACTTTTGGAAGGCGGGGGGGAGTTACCCCCCCGGCCGTATTTATTAAAATATGAAACAAAATTTAAAACTTTAAATTAAACGTTTCATGAATCATGTACAATTTTATCTTCCATTACATTTTGATGAAGACAAGTTCTTTGGCTAACCTTAACAAATCTCTAATACAAAGGTTTCCTAGCCGAGTCTATCATCCTGAAAATGCATAACATTTTAAAAATAAAATTGTACATCCTAGCATTAAAGGCCAACGGCAAGGTCTTAACCGGTGTCAGATCCCTACTACCAAATTCCCGCCCTCACGGTGTGAGTGGCGCATGCGCAGAGGACTTTACCCTTGCTGCCAACTGTAACTTCCCTTGTCGTGGGGGCCCCCTTTCACTCGACGCCATCTTAAAGGTCGTCCGAGTTCTCGTGCGAAGTATCCGAAAGAAGGACAGCGTGGACTCCCCCCCCTTCCCCACACTCTCTTCCGCGGGAGCGGATATCCGGCCCCCGGGAAATTCGTAGGAGGGGAATATAGCCGTCTCCCCCTGGGAGGGGCCTATGGCCGTCTCCCCCTGGGCGACCCATCCGTAGTGGGTGCCGCCCCCCCGTGGGAGGGGCCAATGGCCGCCTCCCCCCGGGCGCTCCCATCCATACTGGGTGGCGCCCCCCCTAGGGACCTTGAAATCACTGCTCACCGATCATGACCTTACCGCCACAGGCCGGATAGTTGACCGACTATCCGGCCCCCCCACACCTCCTAAAGGTCATGTCTCCTCAACGCCCTCAGCCACGCTACGAAGTAATTCATTCCCAGCCCTGGACAGGTGCACCCCATCATTCAAATAATAGTGATCACCCCGGATACACCCATGAGGAATGCTTTGTAAATGAGTAGAGCGAAACAGTTTCTCGATCTTGTTGTTGACCCTCTTTACCGAGTGGTTCAAAGCCGACACAGACAGACCCCCCCGCCAAACTCTTCTGGGAATCATGTGGGACCAAGCAATCGTACACCCCGGAAGCCTCTTGGACAACCAACTGACTGCTGACAATATGTGCTCCAGCAATACCCGTGTACCCAGCCTTACCAAGTCGTTGCCTCCCAGATGCACTATGATTACAGATGGCGGTGACCTTTGCCGCCCAAACAGTTCCTCCAGATAGCTCTGAAACTGGTCAAAACAGAGGCCTCCCTTCCCATGGAAGGACACTCTGAACCCATACTCTTCAGATGCGTGGATCGCGTCACCTGCCTTGAATATGTCCCCGGCACACCTCACGTATGAGTGGCCCACGACCCATACCACTTGATCCCCATTCAGCGATCCTTTCCCGCTGGTCCTTTGGTGTTGGGCCGATCCCAATTTTTGCCCCGCGTTACAGGCTTGCGAAACTGTAATCCAAACAAAAGACAAAAAGCGTGAGTGCATTTCATCAGTCTTTTACAACATGTGCAGTCGCACATACCTCTTGAAACAGTTCGAGGACCAACGGCCTAACTGTTTCACTTCCTCCGTACCCAGACCCCGAGCCGTAGCCTCAGTAGCGGCCCCTATTCTGAATGAGTGGGTCCCAAAATCGCACGGGTTCAAGCCCGCCGCAGCAATTGTAATTGCCAGCACCCTCCGAAACTGAAATCTCGTCAACGGGGTGCCGTCCTTGTGTCTAAGCAGGGTCCCCCCCCCATGTTGTCAACCTCTGTGCCAGGTAGTCCTCTAAATACCCTATGGGACAACCGGGGCTCCCTCGGGCGCGCTGCAGAACCACACTATTCCCCAAAGCTTCCTGGTCTGTTTTGGACCTGGCTATCGAGATCAACAGAGAATCACCCCGTAACTGAACATGATCCCTGCATAGACCTCCCTCCACATCCTTCTTGTTCCTTGCTACGAGTTTACTTACCCGCATGGCCCCATGGAATGCCAATGCGAACGCCGCTCGGAACAGAATTACCTCGGTGGGCGATGAGCATGTCTCATCCAGTTTAGCTAGTAGTAAGGACAATCTGTCTAGCCCAATCGGGTGCTTTTTATCTTGTCTGCGACCTTCCAGGCGCTGCCAACCGCGGAGGGCCTTCCTGACTAAGAAGGAACCCGTCGGGTCCCGTATCCCATGGAGCTGTGCCATGAATGATATGGCCGCCCCATATCTGTTGGCGGTTGCCGCCGATCGGCCTTCTTTATGAAGTGCCACCAAAAACCAGAGGAAGGATTCCTCCCGCCCCCAGCTATGTCCCCCTACCGGCCCTAAAAAGGCGCAGTATGAACGAAACGCTCCTTCATAAGCTTTCCTTGTCCCGGGCGCTAAACTGGCTGCCACGAGGTCTTGTAATCCGGGGCACCGATCTGCCATAGTGCTTCGGGGAACGGTGCCGCCACTAGTTCCGCTGTGGGTAGATAACCCCTGAAGGCCTGCATGTGTGAACGAGAGAGTGCATCAGCTGCATTATTCAGGACACCCGGCACATGCCTTGCCCTGAATTGTACATTCAATCTCATGCATCGCAATACAATTTCTGTCAACAGTCTCAAGATCCACTTGCATCGTGCAGCCTGGTGATTAATACACTCGACCACCGTCATGTTATCTGACCAAAACATCACTGAGCGGTTCCTAACGTCTTCGGGCCATGCCAACAGAGCCACCCAAATGGGGAATAGCTCCAGGAACCCAATGTTACCTGTTAGGCCACTTGAATGCCACCACCCCGGCCATGTTTGCGCCGACCATCGGTTACCAAAGATCGCGCCAAATCCCACACTCCCAGCCGAGTCGGTCCACAAGCCCAGTTCGTCAGACGATGCTGGGGGTTTGTTCCACGCAACTCGACCGTTGAAATCCGCCAGGAATGCTAACCAAATGCGCATGTCCTGGCGAACCTCTGCCGACAGTCTAGTGCGGTGGTGTCCTTCTTTGAGGCCCACCATAGCTTGTGCTATCGAACGTGAGAAGGGGCGAGCCATCGGTATCTCTTTTAAGGCCAAATTAAGCTGACCCACTGTCTGTTGTAACTGATGTAGGGTCACCTTGTCCTTACGGAGACATTGTATCAAGGAAGCCCTGAACTTGGCCACCTTCCCCATTGGCAGACGGAAACACCCCTCCACTGAGTCCAGCTCAATCCCCAGAAACTCCAGTGAGGTAGATGGCCCCACCGTCTTACCTGGCGCCAATGGAACCCCAAACTCCCGCATGAGTGTGCAGAAGTCCTGCAGTGTTTGCGCACATTCCGGAGTGTCCGCCGGACCTAGAAAGAGGAAATCATCCAAATAGTGCATCACCTGTTTATGCCCTGTGGCCTCAGTGAACGCCCATTCCAAAAAGGAGCTGAACATCTCAAAATAGGCACATGAAATTGAACAACCCATGGGCATACATATATCCATGTAATACTTCCCTTGGAACGTGAATCCCAGCAAGCGCCGGTCCCGAGGGTGTACCGGGAGCAACCTGAATGCCGATTCGATGTCTGATTTTGCCAACATTGCACCGGGGCCCAGGCGATTCAACAGAACGACTGCATCATCGAACGATGCGTATCTAACTGAGCACACCTCAGGGTCAATAGCCTCATTTACCGAGGCCCCCTTAGGGGCCGATAAATTGTGGATGAGTTTATACTCCCCGGGTCTTTCTTCGGAACCACTCCTAAAGGTGAACACACAAATTCCGCAACTGGCGGGCAGGCAAATGGCCCCGCTACCCGCCCCAAGCTGACTTCTTTCGCTATTTTTCTGGCGGCCACCGCCGGGTTATGCTGAATAGACAGTTGGTTCTTACAGAAGGGGCTCCCCCGAAAATTTCCCGCCGGGATTTTGAAGCCATACAGAAAGCCATTCCTCAAAATCCCGGCGGATACATGATCTGGGTATCAGTTCAGTCAGGGTGTCAAAGCCAAGATATCAATGGGCGAAGATGTTTGCTTCCAAGGCACCACCTCTATCCTGCTTGGATCCCCCCTTTCCTCCTGTACCATTGGACTTAGATCGACAGCTAGTTTCTGGGTGTGAGGAATTCCCACAGCCCGAACAAGCATGCCGGAACCTACACGTACCTTGAGGCCTGTTACAGGTTCCTTTGCTGAAACCCCAACAAACCCCCCGCTTGCCTCCATTCCCACCGGACCTGGGATGCGGCTCCTCTCCGGCGTTCGCCCGAAAGGGTTGTGCCGGCTTCTGTTGGAATGTCCCAGAAACGCTCGTGCTTGGCACCGACGTACCCGCCGGTCCCGGCAAAAGCAGGTTATGCCAGGACACGGTGTCCAGACAATCCCATGTTAAAGCCTCGTTAAACTCTTTTGCTTTTCTCAAGGTAACGTCATAACCCTTCCATTCATTTCCCCCGTACATTGCATAGAAATTCATGATCCTGTTCTGATAACATGATAAGTCGGGCAACACTTCAGGCTTACGCTCACCCATAACTGCCGTAAAAATAGAAAAGGCCCGACCCAGTTCACCATGGTCTCATCGACCCTGAATTCCGCCATCTTGGCTCGCCATACGCTGGGGTGCCACAAATCTTTCTGGGTCTTTGCATATTCTACCTCACGATGGTCAGTCAAAAGTGAAAACATGTTGATGTATTTATCTCCCCATATCATTTCCTTCGTAGCCATGGGAATGTGCTGCGACAAACTTTCCCGCCTTGAAGGTACTGAACTCTCCCCCACCAATGGCAATGGTCTCTTACCGGGTTCAGCCGTCTTCGCAGCCGTGTCCATTGTCTTCGCTCGACCATCCGTCGTGACCCCCGTCGCTACCTGCGGGGGAATAATAGGTACATTCGCTGTCCCGGCATCCCTTGACTGCCGCAACTGCTCAATAATTAATCTGGCTTCTTCAGCCGGATCGCCCGCAGCCACTGATCCCCCTGCTCCTTTCTTTAGCCAAGGTAATACAGATGCTAACTGATGGGCCAGTTCAGGGGGCATTTGGTCATCCCCAATTGGCGTTATCACTACGGGGATTGGTAAACCCCCATCCGGACCTGGTACCGGGCTATTTACCGGCGCAACTGGGTTGTCTGCGCCCGGGCTCGATGGAGGCACTTCTGGGACTGGGACCTCCCTGGAACCTGCTTTCCCCTTATTCCTCTTACCCTTACCCCCTGGGGTGACGTTCGGCAAGGCCGGTCCTATGACTTTTTTAGGCCGCCCCGAGGGGGTGTTCTGGGCCGCCATCTGCTTCTTGATGACCGCTAAGCCCCGACCGAGCTCATCCACTTTACCCATCTTCCGGTCCATCACCGCTACTCGGTTCACCAAGGTGCGTAGCATCCTCTCCATCTCGGAGCTCTTTCCCGCTTTCTTGCCAGACATGACCTCGGCTACTCCGTCCGATTTGATCCACAAGGGTACTCGATCTTCCGCACGCCTGACACTGAAAGAGAAATAACAAAGATTACAAGTTCTCAAAAATTGCCGCTTGTTCCTTCGAGGGCTCACGAGCGACGAGTGGTGCAGCCTTCAGAGCACTGGAACAAGAGGAAGCTTCGTTGGATTCCCTCTCTATTTATCCATCTGCGGGAGGGCGGATGCCCACGTCAGGTACGCCCATCTGTGCGCGGACTTCCGGGCGGGTGTTTAGGACAACCGCTTCTGGGCGGGAAGGGCGTGCTCCGGCTACGCCGCTTTGGGCATACCAGCCGAGACACGCCCCCCGCCCACAACGGTTTCCCGGGGGGATCGGGGCACCCATCCATACGTTCAGGGGGACCGAGTGGGCTTCCCTTTCCATTTGCAGTGTTATTTGGGATTGTCATCATGATGACCAATGTTTCACAGAGATGCTTGATGTTTTCCCATATTTCCCAGCAACCCTGAAATACTTTACAGATTACACAGGTCCTTGCAAAATATACGTTTATCACTGCATTCTGTGCAATTAATAAAACATACAAACATGTTCCATCTAGATAGATAGATAGATAGATAGATAGATAGATAGATAGATAGATAGATAGATAGATAGATAGATAGATAGATAGATAGATAGATAGATAGCTAGCAGAGGTCACCAAATAACAGAAAACTATAGAATGCCTATTGTTGGTGATTGTTAGGAATGTAGAAATTGGTGAAGAAAATGTGTTTTTCTCTGAGCTGGATGACCCCTTTAAATAGGCCATATAAGAATGACCTTGTAGAAGAACTGGGATACAATGCGTGCAACTCTTTCAGAAAAAAACTGAGAAAAAGTTCCTTGAGTATATATTTGAATTGAGAAAATTATCGTGCCAATACTGCTGCTAGAAGGCTCTAATGTTACCACCGACAGACGCCTTTTATGTCAGGATAATTTACAGAAAACATAGATTACGGCTCCAAACGTGCGCCTTAGGGTATTTGGAACTGCCTTCTGATGAATGTTTGCTTTGAATCGAGTTTAACTTTCCTCTGCTACCTGTGTCAGCTCTTTTTTCCTCCCTTCCATGAGGCTCTTACATAATTGCATGTGTTTATTTATACATATAATTTGCCTGGCACATTCGTTTTTCGTTCTTATTGTTGAATTTGATATATTTTTTTTATTACAGATTACCTTGATTCCAACTACAATGGGAAATGAGTGCACTTGAAATAATTTAAAGAAAAAAACAGAAATGTAAAACACAGACTTTACAGAGAAATTCGTGAGTAAATAATTTCAGTTATGAGCAGACATCAGTAAAAGCTGAGCTCTCTGTGACAAATTAAACCACAGACTAAACATATTCAATGTGGGGCGCTTATGAAAGAGAAGACGCATGGGTCATTTCGGACCCGATTTACAAAAGTTTTGTCTGTATTTACATGATTAATGGAACTCAGCAATAGCGATAATTATCGCTATTGCTTGGTTAGAGACAAAAATTTATCGCCGACCTGCGGCAATTTTTCCAAGGTTTGTCACAAATGCGATAAAAATCGGCCGCAATGCATGAATATCGCTGAAAAGTCAGCGATATTCATGCATTACCGAGCTAATGCTCTTAGCCATGTTATCCACCTCCCATTGGATAACATGGCTAAGAACTGCTCAGGGCAGGCGTTAGCTTTTGGAGATATTCGCGCTTAGCGCGAATATCTTCAAAAGTTGGTAATAGGAGATAGCGATGTTAGTAACTGTTTCCAGTCACTAACATCTTGGCACGCCCACTTTTCATGTCATTAGTGATAAATATCACTGACATGCAAAGCGGGGCCCAAGATGGTCGCTATCTCCTACTAGCTGTCGCTAACTGGTGTTAGCGACAGCTAGGTAATAGGGAGATAATTTTATCTCCGCTTTCTTGGCTTTTAAAGCCAAAAAACAGAGATAAACCCCCTTGATAATATGCCCCACAATGTTTCCCCTTTGTTAATTAACAACAAGAGTTTGCACCCAACCATATAGCGAGGTGCGTGATCACTACGGATCAATTCACAAAGGCATTCATGAGTACCACTCCACGTACTCATAAAGTCACAAAATGTCCAGCTTTTATTAGTAATAGTGAAAAAAAACGCACAGCCCTCTCTATTTGTATACCTGTATATAAATATACCCCGAATGTTCCCAATTTATTCTCATTTCAGATGTTCTGGGGTCATTTCATAAAGTTATTTATGAGTGTATGCAATGGACTGCAGGCGCACTACTACACATGCTCATAAATGCCTTTGTGAACTGGCCTCTTTGGGGCTTATTTACAAGCCTCTTGCACCACTTGTGTGTCACTGGCCAGAGCTGCCTGCTTTGGAGCTGGGGAACCAGGTTCAAGTCTCCGTGTCAGCTCAACATCCTGTGATTCTGGGCAAATCATTTAATCTCCCCGTGCCCAACAAAATGAATGTGTCCTTGTGCAATGTAACTGGTGCTCATGTAAGTGTCCCAATACCTTCGGGTCGAGTTTCCGCTTTATAAAACTGCAAACAAATAAAATATCAACAGTGAGGTACTGGCGGTGCATGGGGCTAGTAAACGAGCCCGTTTGTGCTTTTCCAACTCACCTTGTGACGTGGTAACGGGGTGTGTTAGGTGCAAATTCTACTGCTGTCCACATTGAACTTGTAATGTGCTGGAATCGCATAATTGACTGTTACTTTTTAACTTTTTCATTGTTTGAAGGACATGTATTTTTTAATGTGATGTGCATTTTAAGATATTTTATATCGAAATAAAGCTTTGTTGAACTGAACTGATATGCTGGAATCTGTCCCTGCCACACATTTGCTGCATAGTCGAACGTTTGCGAGTGCAAAAGGGTCACTTGTGAACGTGTGTCACAGCTTTGTGATTCTGGACATTCTATGCATTGTGGTTGACTCCAAGTGATCACTGCATGTTTCGCTACCATGACTCTACCCAGTAAGCCCATTTACAGATTCAATAAGCATAGAGCTATTTGTTTTTACTCCTATCTAAAGATTAAACAAACATATCCTGCACTCTATGCACATTGAGTGTGAGGGCTTCTTTAAAATATTGCTTTTGTAGAGCCTCATTCTTTCGTGGACACTAGATTGGGTGTGATGCAATGTTGTCAGGAAAAATAAACACATTAAGTGACAGGTGTCTGCATTTTAGGCGTGAAAAGGTGACAATATTTCTCAAAAAATCAGTGATTTGTGTTAGAACAGTGATTTCAATGTAATTTACCAAAATGGTGAGCAGTCTAGGTCGATGTAATGAGGTAGAACAGATAAAGCTTGTGTCTCTTATTGATACTGATTGATTAGCACAGCCTATTGCATTCAGATATTGTTGGGTATGCAAATAGTGGCAAGAGGTTTGGAGTGGAGGTTGGTGATCTTTGCAGCCTCTTGTGACAATATATGTAAGGACAGATCGACTTTTCCTGTACACTGTTTTTCATAGGAAAGTTCCTCAAACCACAGAAGAATGTTGAGAGTTCCATTGAAGACAACAGATTGGCCTTGGCCAATAATGGCTGGTCTGGGCCTTCAGCACAACATTTCAATGTTTGCATTTTTATTTCTCCCTTTTTATTTAGAACATTCCCCCTTTAGTGGGTCGAGTAATCCAATAGCATTTTAGCCCTTCTTCCTTGTGCTTTATCAGTTGTTAAAGACCCTCTCCCTTGTTATATACCTTTACCTGGGAGCACAGACCTCTCAATCAGGTTCAAGGCTTTTAACCAAAGGTATAACCCCCTTTCAGCATCCTAAAATGCTGTAGTGTGCATCATAAACTAGTATAATCACACATAATTTGAGTTCATGGACAAGGCATGTACATGGAGGGTAAATGTTTCTGTCCAAGTAATGTTATAGGTGCTGTAGATGTCTAATAATTAGGGCTCCCGGTTTTATGGTATTTATTTTTGTAACATTTTCGTCTATATTTATCCATATTTATTTTTTGGCCATCCTATCGGTATTTATCCATATTTATTTAGTATTTTGAGAATAAATGGATTCATAAAATGGTATGTTTCCACATTTATTAAACTGAAAAACACGCAACCATACTTTGCTGTTTTTCACGTTTTAGCAGATTAAGCAGCGAAATATAGCGAAAGATTACACCCACTGGTAAATATGACAATTATAGTACAAATATTTGTTAATATATGCAGGTATTTAGGGAAATCGCATCCTTTTTTTGGTTTTTGCAACTTCCCATGCTGTCTCTTGCTCGCATGCTCGAATGTTGTCTTGGAAATCACGAAATACAGCATGGAGACTTACCCACAAGAAGCACAAATTTCTGTATTTTTCCACTTTTAAAAATAATTACAGACAGGAAACACATTGTTTTCAGTCTGTATTTATCTTAACAAATCAGTAAAAACGTAAAACTGGAAGACTTACTAATAATTTAGGAGAAGGGTGCAATAGTTAATGCCTATGTGCATTCTTGTGCTTCACAGCCATGATTAGAAATTTGGCCTAGGAATTTACCATCTGCAACGAAGGAGGACGTAGAGCCATTGTATGTATGTGTCTTGTAAAGCGCACTGCTGCTCTGAGGCGTTGTGGCGCTGTAGACCACTGGGGAACCCGTCCTGGCTATCCCTGTGAGATGGTCCCTACTGGGTATCTCCAAGGGGAAACCAGGCATCCCCGGCGAATGTGGGGGGCCATTGTAGAGATGAGGTAAGCTAATGCCCAGAGTTGCCGAGTGTGATCCCTGGTTAGGGTAGGCACTGAGGCGAGAATTATCGAGTCCGCTGACCCTGTTCCAGGACCCTGCCGCGTCAGAAATTGAACCCTGGTCCCGGGCCGTTCTCTGCTTCCGGGTCTGCCGCGTCTAACCAGTGAGCCATACCACTCACTGACTCATTGTCAATGTTGCAGTTGAAAATCAACCCTCTTTACGGTTGTCTGCCAGGGCATCAGAGTTTTCTCTAGAAATGTGGCTCCATCTTCTTTACTGAAGATGTATTTCAGTGAAAATCCACCAATGTCCTTCAGTGCTGGCAGTCATTCCACCTGCAAATATGGGCTCATAGGAACGTACCCCATCAGTGTTCACAAAGAAATCTCCCTAAAATCCTGGTGGATCATCCCGAGACCCAATATTTATTTTTGTTAATGGTTTGCCATGATTTTATGTGATCTATTATGAACCTAACTCTTCCATACATAGTAGCAGACATGATGGATCCGATGGCTGTGCCAAAGTCTATCCGGCTGGTGGCATGTCCACCATCCATCATACCCTATATATATAGGTATCCTGTATCATTTGAGTTGAAGACCTGGAATCTGGCACTTTCTGGCAGATTTTGTGTTAATGTGTACATTTTTAAGGATTCAGCAGAGGCCCAGCTAGAATTACCATTGAAATAAACAGTTACCTGCATAATTATGTCAATTCACAATTTCACTGAGCACTAAACAGAGACATAACCTCTTGCTCTGGAGGAGATAAGACTCTTATTTTACTTACTATGAAAAGACAATAAGGCATTTGCCCGAACGTTATATTTTTCATGATACAGTACATCCCTGTTACCTTGCTTAACTATTTTCCTATCTTTAATACACTGCATTGAAAATATAATCCACCAGGGAATGGAAGGCCAATTATGAATCATGCGAATAGGATAAAAACTCTGATGTATCAATGGCGATCTGCACTTAGCTAAATGCTTCGTCAGCTGATTAAAACAAAGGGGTTTGCTGTATCTTTACCCCATCGTTAATAAGTTTTTTAACCCCGACCTCTCAGATCAATGTTCTATGTCTTTTTCTGGCTTTTAAGAATGAATTCCACATTTGAGTAATAAAATATGCTGTATTCGCCACATCTCACAACCTAATGATTACTCTTAGTGATATTGAACGAATGAGTCTTGCAGCTCTTCGGTGGATATAAAACATATTAATGTTGGGTATCCATGGCTACATTTTCTTTCAATTCAATAAAAAGGAAACACTCTTTTTTTTAAAAGGAGTTGGCTGATTGCAGGATTACAAAAAAATGACGATTCCACTTCTCCTTTTGTGAAGCATTAGGAACTTGGATTAGAAACAGTTACAGGATAGCTACGCCCGTATTTATATAGTGCATAAAAATTAATCAAGGAATATGGCCACTTGCTTTATTCATAATAATTAATGGTCATGTAAGAGGAGTTTTTATTCAGCAGTTAAAGTTCATAAGTGCAGGTTTTATGTGTAGGTACTAGTGTACCAATTACTTAATTAAACACCTTTTTGCACAGAAGGAAAACGGTTTCTTCGATTTTCATGAGAATTAAAAAGGTCCTTTTAGAAAAGTAGTGTGATTTGGAATGAGAAATATACTGACCTATCCAAGTGTTTCCTGAAAAAGGACGTGTGCCTCAGTATTTCATTGGTGAATTTCTATTGGCAGTGCTAGTGACGCTTTAGCAGCTGCATGTTTGGGTTTATTATCAGTGCCTACATAGCACTTCCCTAACGCTCAGGCGCTAGATAACCAATTTGAACCTCAGTGTTACAGAATTACTTGCTAAAAAAGAACCCTGAATTATAAAAAAAAAGTTAAATATGTTTATTTGCAAATCGCTATGGAAGTTTCTAAATACACATTAAAATACATATTGGGGCGTGGATTATGTAGTAGTGACATTTCTATACTCCATTGTTTAACATGTTTCGTTAGATTATAGTGCCTGTAGAAATAATCCAACAGGTTTATGGAACAGAACACAACACAAGTAGTGAAGATGAGAAATTTTTGTATTAGGCACCTGGTAATATGCGAGGATTAATGGTGAAATTAATAAGGAAGGGGATAAACAGAAGTCATTCCGTTTAGGCAGTGCCAGTGTTATATCACTCCTCTCTTGTGGTCCTCGCCCTGGGGTTTCCTTTTAGGTGTTTTCCCTTTCCCACAGTTCCCATCCGGAAAATGGCAGACCCTGGGTAAGAAACAAAGCAAACAGGTCCTGGGAATCAATTTCACTTCATTTACACTCATCCCACCACCTACCAATAGTGAGGGTTTTATACAAATGCTTTCAGGTGCTCTCTGTGCATCACAATACACCAAGTGAACCTCAAAACTTGTCTCCAGAGCCCTCAACAAGCCACGGTCTGTCTGACCATGTATCCAGCGACGGCCCGTGTAGGACGTTCCACCGGGCAGTGACATGGGGCGGGGGAGGGTCGGGGGGGGTGTAAAATACGGGAAATGGACGATTACAGCTAAGTAAGGTAAAAAAATAAATAAAACAAATTTTGTTGCGCGCGCTGCATCGCATTTGGCGTTGCAGCACGCGCAACGAAATTTGTTTTATTTATTTTTCACGTTACTTACCTGTAATCGTCCGTTTCCCGTATTTTACACCCCCCCCCCACCTTGCCCCATCCCCCACCCCACGTCACCACCCGGTCGAACGCCCTACATGGGCCGTCGCTGCATGTATCCTGGCACCATGCTATTGCTGCCACTCAGGTAACACTAAGGAGTTAGGCCCATAGGGTCATTAGGGTAGGCTGGACCCTTTTTAAACAAGAAAAAATACAAAGTGCCTACCCAGTAGGCACATTGTGTTTTTTCTTGCCACTCAGGTAAAGCACTTCTTGAGCTGTAGCGGTCTGGACGACAACATCCTCTCTCCTTAGGTCACTGAGGGCCTTATTTATGAGGCCTTGCGACACTCTTGTGTCGCCATTGCATCACTTTTTGTGACTCACCGGAGGAGTAAAAAAGGCGTCATGTTGCACCCTATTTACAAAGTGATGCATCTAAGCAGATGCCCAATTTGTAAAGCCCTGCGCTACATTATACCTGTGAATGAAATGAATGAATGAAAATGGATTTCTTAAGCGTATGGCTGCCCAATAGCGTCCCAGCGCTGATACACACCTCAAGCTTCCATGATCCTCAGATAACGGACTCAGACTCCCCGCGGGAAAAGGAAGGTCTTTAAAGATTTCCGAAACTTCTGGAGACAGGGTTCCAGGCGAAGAGTGGCAGGAAGATCATTCCAGGTCTTGGCAACATTCACAGAGAACCTCCGGCCTCCGGAACGTGCTCTCCTCACTCTGGGGATGGTCAGCAAGTTGCTCACGTCAGAGCGGAGGGAACGCGAGGACTTGTAGGGACATATAAGGTCCCTGAGAATAGGGGGGCCCTTTCCCTGGAGAGACTTAAAGGCGATGGAAAGGGCCTTAAATTTGATTCTCTCCCGGATGGGCAGCCAATGGAGCGATCTGAGAGCAGGTTTGGCCGAAGTTCTTTTAGCCGTGCCTGTCAGTACTCTGGCCGCCGCATTTTGTACTCGCTGAAGGGTGTTAATGGCTGATTCAGGGGCACCGAGCAGCAAGGCGTTACTGTAGTCCAATCTAGACAGTATTATCCCCTGGATCAGAAGTTTCCTAGAGCTGAAGGGAAGAAGAGGCAACACCTTCCGGACAGAGCGTAACAAACCATAGCAGATACCTGCCACTTTCTTAGTTTGTACTCTGAACGTCAGGTCAGGCTCCAGCCATATCCCCAAGCTCTTGATCTCATTCTTGGGTTGGGGCGCCTCGCCCAGAGAGGGGGGCCACATGGCTTTGGGAAGGGAGGTGGAAAGGTTACCCAACAGCATAAGTTCCGTTTTGGAGCCGTTGAGTTTCAACCGTGATTCTGTCATCCAGGCCATGATACCTGTCAGACAGCACCCGAATCTTTCTGCCGCATTTTCATGGTGGGATAGCGAGACGACAAGCTGGGTGTCATCCGCATAGGTCACTATTTTCACCCCGAAGGGTGAAACCACATCCTCCAGTGGGGCCATATAGATATTAAAGAGCGTCGGGCTCAACGAGGAGCCCTGCGGGACTCCACACTGGAGGGGGATCGACTCAGAGAGGGTCGTGCCGTCACAAACCTGATAGGACCGACCATTCAAAAAGGAGGTCATCCAGCTTAAAGCCTGGCCGGATACTCCCACCCTAGTAAGGCGCTGAATGAGGATACCATGGTCGACGGTATCAAATGCCACGCTGAGGTCAAGAAGGACCACAGCTGCGGAGCCTCCTGCATCAAGAATGCGTCTGGCTTCCTCCACTACTGCAATCAGGGCAGAGTCAGTACCCTGCCCAGGGCGAAAGCCTGTTTGCGAGTTCTTGAGCAGGTCATGACCTTCTAGAAACGTGGACAGCTGGCGATTGACCACCTTTTCAGCAATTTTGCTCAGGCCCGGCAGCAATGAAATTGGGCGGAAGTTCGCCAGATCGTCAGGGTCAAGTCCCGGCTTTTTAGGAAGAGCCTTAACCATCGCCTTCTTCCAGCTAGGGGGAACTTCCCCACCGCCGAAGGAGGCATTCAGAAGGTCCGTGGCCCGCGGGGAGATAGTCTGTGCAATCCGCTTAAGGATATGGATCGGCATAGGGTCAGTGGGGGAGCCACTTTTGAGATTAGCTAATTATTTGTGGAAGTCTTCCTCAGTTATGGGAGTGATAACTTCCCACAAAGGACTCACACCACTCTCGACCTGCATTAAGGACTCAGAGGGAGGGGTACTAAGAGGAATACTTTGTAGGATTTTTCTGACCTTGTTGTCAAAGAAATGTGCGAGTTCATTGCACCTAGCTCTGCTCGTAGATTGCGGTAATGAAGGAGAGGGGGTTTTCAGGAGTTCCTTCACTATAATAAAAGTTTCTCTTGAGGAGTTGGAAGCAGTCCTGATTCTCTCTTCATAAAAGGCCGCTTTCGTGTGGTTACAGGCTAGCTTGTATGCCCTCATGGCTTCCTGATAAGGGATTTTACTATTAGTGGACCAGTCTTTGCGCCAGGCGCGTTCCAGTCGTTTGCAGACCTTTCTAAGGTTGCGAAGTTCCGCTGTGTACCAAGGGTTTTTAAACCCATTACTTTTCTTGGAACTACACTTCTTGGGAAGCACCAGATCCAGTGCTTCTAGTAACCAGTTGTGGAAACTCCAGTCTGCTTCAAGGGGGTTCGAGAGGGGGGCAGGAGTAGATTGCTCAAGGGCAGTAATTAAACCATCAAGGGACAGTTTAGACCAAGGTCTTTGTGAAGACCGAATAGAGCCCTTACAATCGGAACTTGATTCCGTCATGATGGTCAAACTAAAAGGAATAAGAAAGTGGTCTGACCAGGGGAGGGGGCATGGCGGAAACGCCCTCAGGAGTGGAACGTTAGAAAATAAAGGGTCCAATAAATGACCCTTCAGATGCGTGGGTTCATTATTGTGCAAGATCAGATTACACGCTTCCAGTTCAGCTAGCAGATCAGCAGCCACCTTATTTCCCGGGTCATCCAAGTGGAGATTCAAATCTCCTAGAAGAAGGAAATTGGGGGCCGAGGCTGCCAGTGTCAATGTTGTCTCCAGCAGGGAACTGATGAACTGCTTGACCCCACCCGGGGGTCGATAGATCAGCAGCCCTGACAGCGAATAATTGGGAGAGAGTTGGATGGAAAACCTCATGCTCTCTGCGTCGGAGATCCTACAATTTTCTATCTTGCAGGCTAGAATCTCCCTGTAGATTATAGCTAGCCCTCCACCTGTGTCAGGTATAATGTATGCAGGGTGGGCGTTCACCAGTAAATAGCCTTGTAAAAGTGCTGCACTGAAATCTATCAGATTTCACTCTGCCACTTCTAGGGCGCCACTGCGTCAAAATCTTACACCTGCCTCACTGCAGGCGTAAGACTGACGCAAGCACATTTAACATGGGACTTGCCCATGTGTAATGACATATTGCTGGAGTTGCGTCAATTTTGCAACATACTCCAACAATGCATCATTACTGGTCCTACAGATATGTCAGAAATACTGACGTATCTGTAACTCCTTGCGACATGGAGCGCCGTGCATTAAATATGGTGCATCCATTGTGTCGATGGAAGGCGCAGTGAAATGTGTTGCATCGCTGTTTTCACGCAGCGATACAACAGTATTCATAAATGAGGCCCTGAGTGTGCGCAGCCTTGCTGTGTGTAGGGTGCTCTTCTCTCCATATTGCCTCCTCAGGAACATCCAGCCTGCATCTCCAGGATTGCTGTCCACAAAGTAAGTTGCATCGTCAGCCTCCATTTCCTTCTCCCTGGCTGCTCTCGGTCTCCTGTCTCCTATCCTCCCAGTGGTCCTGGCGACTTCCTCCTTGCTTCTGGTGCCTTCCATCTTTGCTTTTGTGCCAGAAAGGGGTGGTGTCTTCTGTCTTCATGAATGAAAGTGCAGAAGAGAGAGTAGAGCCGCACTCTCAATGTCTTTGCGAGAATTTGTGGCAGCCATCTTGGAATTCTCTGCATCCAGCCACTAAGCTATGCACCAAGCTATGCAAAACATCATGCTACTATTTCCTATCGTTCTCCGTGGAAACATATTTCATATGCCTCCAAACTCACTCTGGTAGTGGTGGCTGGTAACCTTGATGACCTGCAATCTATGATATGAGATCCAGAGTCTGCAGCATTAAATGAGTCCCCATCAAAATGAACCGTGTTCAATCCTGATGCAGATAAGGAGCAGGCTAAGTTATCAATAGGAAATATGTGCAGAGATTATTATATTGCTATATTATTATATATATTATTATATTGAAATATTGCTGAAAGTTGAATGCCCCCCTATTCAGGAGCCTGATAAAGGAATATATTCACAGAACAATAGTCCTACTGCTGATTATCTTTCTTTTCACAATGTTATAGAAACATACTCTCTCTATATGGTGGAAGGACATACATAAAACAGGTCCTTCATGTGCCAAAAGTAATTATTTCCAGTTCACCCAGCATGGAATCCTCTTCAATCCTAGCATCTGAAGAAGCATCACTTCCAATCCATTGGATCAAAAGATTGAAAATACACTGGATCTCCAGGTTGCACATTTTCATGCACCCTTTCATCCACAGAGTCAGTGTTACATTCATTTTGTAGTCTGAAAACAACAGGTCCTTCCTTTTGACCTCTAATCTGCAGAAGGAGTTTTCACTAAGGGATTGGTTCAAAGTGGTTCTTCTCTTCATATAAAGGAATTCAAATATCACCTTACCTTGATGATTTGTTAAGATATGTTATAGGTACCTATGGGATTTCTGGAAGGAAGGGCTAAAGTCCTATGGGAAGGGCAGAGGCTTTAGTTTAATAAAAATGGAATAAAGGTTATTTGTGTAATGATTTTGGTATTGCACTTTTTTCCAAAATATATTTGTAATGGTATCTGGCTCTGGGAGGCGGGGCTTCATGCAGTAAGGACCTTGGCTAGAAGGTATGGTATTCAGGGTACTGAAGATTACTGATAAGTAATAGAAACATTTACATAGTTTTTCAAGACAAAGAAACTTTCTCTCAACTGGGCATGCCCTATGTGCAGTACACCATTTAAAACTGGTATCTGCAGTTTCCAGGTGTCAAGGGGAGCAGCCATATCAACACTCCTACTGAAAATAACCATTATCGATCAGCTCATCACCATACTAAGGCAACATTCTGGAATTTATCTTCATATCCAACCTGAACCTGACACGCCAAGCCCTTCTGGATCTTGATTAGACCAACCACATAGCCACCTTGTTTAAACTCCTTCACTTCAGTTCTGCCAACAAATGACATCAAACCTCACCCAGTCATTCAAGCACTTCCCCAGTAGCACACTCCAAAACAATGTAGTTGCCTTTGCTATTTAATCAAACTCCAAAACAGAGGTACATTTACTGCTTTCTAATCTCAAACACACTTCACAGACACTTATGTGCCAATCAAATTAGTTAAATCATTTTATTAGAAAGCAGTAGTAGCAGTAGTTCTTGACTACAGTTGCAGGAAAACCTTAGAGCCCTGACTGGCTGCTACAAATCTCGCAGCAAAATCCAAAGAATAATTTGGTCCATCCAATGTTGTTACTATAAAAAAATGTATTCTTCTTATTCGGTAAAAAACGCCAACCAGGGGGTTGCAATCTTAATCAAGATCGGGACTGGTGGTTCCATGATGTCAACATCAACAGATCAGTCGGGATTTTGGTGGGAGGGAACTGGCAATTGTATCTTATTACGGTCCCAATATAGATGATCCCGCCTGTTTGTTCAGAGTTTAGGCCAAGTTGGTAGAGGTTACCTCCTCTGTAGTTATAGGGGACGATTTTAACGTTCTCCTTGACCCCCGTCAGGATCGATCCAATTATAGTCAGCATATTGCTGCTCCACGATCCCGTTGTGCAATGATTAACATGATCCATGAGCTAGGCCTAATAGATGCCTGGAAGGCCAAGAGGGGGGCGGTCCCGGGCTTTACTTATTTCAGCAAAAAACATGGGCATGCTTCAAGACTTGATTATATATTAGTGGACAGGCCATGCTTAGAGACTATGGTAGACATTAATACACTCCCAAGCATTTTATCAGATCATGCCCCCATTTCGTTTACACTCTTGATTGGCAGATCTAGGGATAATTTAGCACCTAGATGGATCCTGAAAAGGGTAATGCTTCACAATCAGGGCATAGTCCCTGCGGTTAGTACATCTATTGATAATTATTTTCACGATAACATCGGATCAACATCGCCCGAGTTCATTTGGGGTGCATTCAAGGCGCATACTCGGGGGCAGCTCCATAGCCTGACAAGCACTAACAACAGGGAGGAGGTACTGAAATTTAAAAAACTGGAATACAAGATCTCTTCTCTAGAGAGAGCCAGATTGAATGGTCATTCAGATAATTTGTCACAAGTACTCGATGACTTGGAAAGTTTACGTTTGGAATATAGGGGGATGCTAGACCTAAAAGTTAAGGCGCAATGGGCTGTCCATGGTATGGAGAATTATGAATATGACGATAAAGCTGGAGCAAGTTTGTCCCGTAAGATTAAAGCAGATCGGGTGAGAAATAATATAAACAATCTAATTATTGACGATCAGGGAACTATCTCTTGTGATTAGGAGGATATGCAGAGGCATCTGCTCTCCCTATTCTCTAAACTTTATGAGGAGGAGTCGTCCCCAAGTCCCGATAACACCCTAAAATGGTTGGAGAGCAAGGCCTTACCAAGCTTAACAGAAGAAGGCCGAGATATGTTGAATAGCCCCTTCATGGAGGAAGAAATCAGATCCCATATCAAGAAAATAAAGAACAATAAAGCATCTGGGACAGATGCTCTTCCTGGAGAGATATGTAAAGTTTTTCAGGAGGTCTTGGCCCCAAGGCTTTGCGAGCTGTTCAACTATATATACAGCCCAGAGGGTGGGGCTCCTCCATCGTGGAAAGAGTCCATAATAGTACTTATTTTAAAACCAGGGAAGGACCCTCTTAAGGCAGATTCCTATAGGCCTATCTCCCTGCTAAACGCGGATTATAAGATCTTTACCAGCGTTTTGTCAGGGAGACTGGCTAAGCTGGCCCCACAACTTATTAACTCTGACCAAAAGGGCTTCGTCCCTGGTAGACATATCCAAGAGTTAACTCTACAATTATTAGGCAGTATTGATTTAGCGTTGGCGCAGTCGGAGCCCTTGGCAGTGGCTGCGTATGACGCTGCGAAGGCCTTCGACCATGTCAACTGGGGCTTTCTATGGGAAGTGTTAAGAACTATGGGTTTTGGTACAACCTTTATTCAAACACTTAGAGGGTGCTATGAGGGCCCCTCCGCTGCTATACTTTTAAATGGCCTCCTGACGCTGCGTTTTAACATAAAAAGGGGAACTAGGCAGGGATGTCCTATTTCGCCCCTTTTCTTCGATATTTATATCGAACCTCTGGCGCAGGCATTGAGGATGGACGATTCGATCACCCCCTTTAGAGTTATGGACTACAGCTGTAAGTTGGCCCTGTATGCTGATGATTTGCTGGTCTATTCAAGCAATCCAGCAGAGGTGTTGCCTAGGGTGGAGGATGCTCTGACTGAATTTGGCCTGTACTCTGGCTACCTGATTAACAACTCTAAAACTGAGGTAATGTTTTGGGGGGGTCGATAACTGGGCGGGGGCCCGCAGAAGTCAGCTTAAGTATCTGGGGATAACAATAACACAAGACCTTAATAGTATTACTCAGACTAACATAAAGAAGGTGGCTAAGGAGATTGATCATCTTTTTTCGAGATGGCAGAACCTCCCCCTTACAATATACGGCCGTGTGAACTTGGTCAAGATGGTAATCTTGCCCAAGTTGACGTACCTGTTTAGTACTATACCTCTGGTATTTCCTGATAAAATTCTGGGGGAAATCCAGGGAAAAATAGGCAGTTTCATTTGGGCGAATAAAAACTCCAGGCTATCCTGGAAAAAGCTAAAAAGAAAACTGTCAAAAGGGGGTCTAGCGCTTCTGGATGAGCTCTGGTACGCATTCTCTTTCCAGCTAAAAAATATCCGCTGCCTTCTCACTAGCCCCGACGATTCCAACTGGGGTCGGATCTTGACTATAATGGTTGACCTTGAGGTGGGAGGTACTGGATTTTTGTATAAGTTTGGTATGCCAAACTTCTACAAAAATGTACGTCTTAAGGTATTAAAACTAGCTTTTATATATTGTATTGATACGTGGCTTGCTGGCATCTGAGGTTGAAAACTCCTCTGGCACAGGAGCCAATCAATATGATGTGTATGTTTGGTTTTACTGTTTCTTTTTTGTATTGAAATCTTGCAGCAAACTTGTCTAAGAAGCCACGACTACCCAGTATATAACTAGCAATAAAACAACCTTTTGGAGCAAAAAACTATTCACAGCTAATGCAGCCCCTCATGAATCTGTACCATGTATCACTCCTTGAACACTCAAAGTGAAATGCACGAGCGACAACAACTTAAAAGAGAAGATCAAAAGTAAGACAATACATCCACAATAAACAAATTCTATCCATCAAATTATGATGATGATTAATTTACAGTTCTGTAAAGCAAATAGCTGCCCTAGAAGGGTTCCCAATGCTAATCATTTTTGGCATACCATCAGAGTCTTATCATAGAGACATGGTTCAGAAGAGCCAAGTCGTTAGGAGCCTTTAGAAAACCGCAAAGGATTGACAGGACTTCATTGCAGCAGAGAGAGTATTCCACATCTTAGGATGCAGATAGGAAAAGGATTGACCGCCCTGGTGGCTTCTCCTCACTCTGACAACTGTGGAAAAATTGCTATTGCATGATCAATGAAGTCGACTGGGGTGATAGGTACCACCAGAGATCTCTGATAAAATGGCCATGAATTTGACATAGCCTTATGCTTGTAGCACAGAGCTTTGAAATGGATTTGCTTCTCAATCGGAAGCCAATGAAGATCTCAGAGAAGAGTGGAGGTGGAGGAGTGTTTAGGCAGGTGAAATAGTAGTCTGGCATCCGCATTCTGGACTACCTGGAGTTGCCTAAGGGAAGCCTTAAGGGAGCCCCCAGGTAAAAAATATTACCATAGTCTAGCTTATAAATGCTTGTATTACTGTTTTCTGGGCAGAGGCAGGCTAATGACCAGAGAATTCTTCTTTGCCATTTGAGAACACCTAAGAAGGTAGAAGCTACGTTAGTGATTTGGTATTTCATTGACAGCCTTTCATCAGGCCAGACTCCTAGATTATTGACTGCAGAGACCAGAGTCGGAGTGGAACCAAGGACATCGGGCCAAAGATGTGGTCCCCAAGGATGGGTTTGTTACACACTAGCAGGACTTCAGTCTTGTACTCATTTAGTTTAAGGGAATTCTTGTTCATCTCGATGGCCAATTTCATAAGGCAGATATTCAGAGAATCAGAGCTGCGTTTTTCCTTAGTTGATAAGTAGAAAATGATCTGAGGATCATCTGCATAGGAAAAGAGTGATAGGACACAGCTTTCCACTATATACGCCAATGGGCAAACATAAGTGTTGAATAGGGTCGGAATAAGAGCCGAACCATGAGGTATGCTTGTTTTTAAGGGAAGGGGGTTTGATCTGTTAGTACTAGGGAAGACCTGAAAAGAATGGTGTGACAGTGTGGATGATTTACTCTGGTCTTCTCCTTATTCCCTAGATGGAGTTCTCCCTTTTTCGCAGACTAATCTAAATTTCTGTCCCTTTAAGATATATTCCCTGGAGCCAGAAGGGGGCTGATTAGCTCCACCGTCCTGGAGAACGGACCACCCCGTGAAGGAAGAAAAACTGGAAGACAGCTAGAGAGAGAACGTCAGCAAAACACGCCTCCAGGGAGCTCCACAGAGGGCACCAAACCTCCCCCACACACAGGAGGAATCCTCGTGAGATCCACCAAAGACGCTAAACCAGCTCCACTCGGAGAAGGAAGCCACACACAGCCCACAAGGGAAGAAGCAACCTTTTGACCTTGGTGAGGGCAGGAAGAGGTCGCCTGTACCGACAAAGGAGCAACCCGCCAGTGTGCAGGGCATTCCAGCCATGCTCTTGGAGGGGCATGGCTAACGCAGGTGCATGCCAGGATTCAAGGATGAGTGGGATGGGGACAGCCTCATTTGGGACCAGTCTCAGTGTTGGGAAAAGCACCACTAAAAGTGACCCTCACGTCATACATTTTCGGCACATAGTGGTTGGTATTGGTGACAGTTGCAAATACGGGCCCTTTTATTTATATTATTGCACATTGTTTTCCTTTGTGATTCTCTTCTATTCCTGGTACAAAGGAGGAACATGGATGCTTTCTTTTTAAATGAAACAGTATCCTACTCACTTCTGGAATTATCACCTCATTAAGACCATGATACACAAGGGAATTTCTTATACAGGAAAGAGAAACGAGGTAGGATAGTTCACTTACCTGCATACTTTCCTTTTCTCGATCTCCTGGATCCAGAACCTGTATTAAAGGAAGAGGAAAAGAGAAGTCCTAATTATTTCGTGGCCATTGCTGCTTTGACAAGACAAAATAATAAAATCACTACAACCTACTAGCCAGCCGCGGTCCATGCAGATAACATCGTGCGGGCTGCGTGGGGGAGATTTCAAGGGACGATGCCAAGGGAAAATGTTATAAATAATTAATTTTCTCTCTGTATCTTCCCTCGAAATCCCTCCCAACATGGTCCCACTGCTGTTACCTGCACACACCGTGGCTGCTACTAACGTCTTTTTGGATAACTTCATGTACCTCAGTTATCCCAGTAGGGACTTACCGTCAAACGGTCGTTCAGGAAAGAGCCCAGCCAGATCAAAGCCCAGCCATGAATACTGATGTCCTCCTGTCTTTGAAGCATTAACTTATGGGATAAACGCCACTAGGATCAAGTAAAATCAGGGCTGCAGTGCCACCCACATCCAGTTGGAGAATAAGTTGTTCTGTCACTCCAAGTAGAGTTTCTTCTGCACTAGGACCAGCCCTGAAAGCAGATTGAGAGGGGTGGATTAGGAAGGCCTGGACTGGCTACTGGGCATTTTGGCAGGCTGCCGAGCTGGGGGCTGATGTCACTGCGGTGGGGGTTAATTTCTTTGATGGAGACCTGCGTGGGCTTTGAAATAAATAAAGCAAAACTAATTTCATTCAGCACATGCAGGTCCACATCAACGAAATCAGCCCCCCGCTCGGCAGCATGCCAAAACCCCCGGTAGCCAGTCCGGCCCTGGGAGGAGGCCATAGGTTTCAGCGAAAGAAGAGATCTGTTGGGAACGTGTTTCTCAAGAATTTTAGCAAGTATTGACAGAAGAAATATTGGCCTGTCATTGGACCAAGTAAGATAATTAAGATTCAGCTTTTATAGCAAAGGACTTGCCATTGCATGTTCCCAAACTTTGGGAACATGACCTTGCATGAGTGAAGAATTCTATAGTAGTATCACGTTTCCAAGATCCTCGGACACAATTTACTAAAGTGTGTAGGGGCAAGATGATCTACAGGAGAGACCTATTTGATGGAATTAAGAAGGGTAGTGAATGTCAAGAGGTCAACGTGTAGGAAAGTCTTGTGCTATGTCACCACAACAGACTAAAATAGACCCCCTGCAGGATGGTGTCCTTTACTGCACATAAACAATTAAAATAGAATGATGTTTTTCAACTTCTTTGTGTGCTGCCTCAAACAGCACAAGTAGAAATTTCAAAGCTCCTTTCAGATTGTTTTTGTGCAGGAAGGGACACCTTCCTGAACATAACAATCATTCCCCACAATGCAGGGACCCTTGCACAATGGTGCAAAGATGCCTGAGTTGGAGCTAGGCAGCTGAAATAACACTAGTGCAGTGGGAAATGGAGGGCTGCACCATATTGTTGTAAATAAGGTGCCGGCCTGTGTTTCCAAAGTGACGAGCATGGCGTTAGCCTTCTTGGCTTAACACCACACTTTGTTGGGGTTGACCATTAAGTAATTCATCAAAAAGCAATAAAAAAAAATAAAAACAATTCATAAAAAACAATGAATTCTCTAATGAATGTCATTGTTTATTTTAATCAAAAACAGGCACAATTAAAAACTGACTTAAGTTTGTGGCTCAGACCTGTAAATCCACTGAAATCTATCAGTTTTGTTTGTGAGTGTGTATATATCTTTTAAAGGTAAAAATAATTTTATTTACTTGAAATTGTTTCCAATGAGGTGTTATTATAAGTTCTCACTTCCATTTCTGTCTATGGGGGTGTGTCACAGTACATGTGAGTGGCCATGTGGTATGCCTGACTTACTTCAAGGCTAGGCTGGAGTACATTTACTACTGTTTAGTCACCTTTAATTATCTTGTGATGTTAGAAATGTAGGGGCATATTTGCAAAGAAGTGACGGAGCACTGTGTTTGCCTTCTTGGCAATGTAGGCTTATGAGTTAGGAGATCTCCACCCTCATGGCCTAGATCTCCAAACAGAAAACATAGTAGAGATGAAGGTCTCTGTCCCTACGTTAGTGAATATCATTTTGCACAACGTGATTGGTACTTCTGAAGTATTAGTTCATGTACTACAAAATGCAGTTTGTGATTAGTCCATATTATGTAAGAATGTAAGAAAGATAATAAGAATTGAAAGATAATAAAAATTATTTTATGTTGTTTCACATATGAAAATCCAATAATGTTAAACAAAATAATATAGGGACTGATATAATAAGATTCCTACTGGGAAATCATAAATTGCATCAAATAACGATTTGCATTTTCTTAATAAGAGCTTACCAAAATGCATTCAGTAGAAGTGGGTATAATTTGCACACCAGCTTCTACCAAATGCATTAGTGTTTTGTGAACCAATATATGTATTAATAGGCTGTTTCACAACATACTGTTCCGTAGTGGGTCGCAATTTGACCTACCTCATTAATATGCACCAGGTGGGTCGCAAATTAAGACATTGTGATCTGCTGGGGTTGGGAGGTCACTATGTCTGTGAATGCTTTTAAATATAGCAATTTGTTTTTTACATACAGTCAGTTTTCCTAAAAGGAAAACAGGATGCATTTAAAAAATAAAATGAATACTTTTCTAAACATTTTGTAAAACCAGGCAGTGGTCCCAAGGATCCCAAAACTGACACACACCAGTGCAAAGTGTTGATTTGTTATATACTTTCCAGCACAAAATCTTATTTGACTCTTTTGTAATAGAGTGTAATATGAGTTTATCTTCAGGATAGCATCCATTCTGCTTTCATTCCCACATTAACACTGCAAAACAACAGACAGGGAACTCCTCTTTGGATGAAGTTCAAAGTATACCAATGTGTTGGTAAACCACTTGCTTTTATCTTGTAGTACAATTTATTGTCCCGTCCCTGCCCTTACCGTTTTAAACAATACCTTCAGCCTAGGTCTAGTCCCTACTGCTTTTAAATCAGCCACCATCATCCCCATTTTAAAGAAGCCTGGGGCTGACCCTGCCTCTCTGGTCAATTACCGCCCCATATCCCTGCTTCCCTACTTGGGCAAGGTGGCGGAGACGCACGTGTCTCAAATTCTGAGCTCCTTTGTTGAGGACAGCAATTATCTGGCCCCATGCCAAGCTGGCTTCCGACCTCGACACTCTACCGAGAAGGTGGTGATTTCGGTCATGGACCAACTTAGGGAGGGACTCGACGCCAACACCCCCAAGATTCTGGTCCTTTTGGACCTCTCCGCCGCCTTTGACACCGTGGACCATAACATCTTGTTGTCACGGGTCAGGGCGGCGGGGATCGAGGGGCTTGCATTTGCCTGGGTCGAGTCATTCCTGAAGGACCGTAATCAGACAGTCCATCTCGGCACCTTCTCGGCCTCTCCATGTACTGTCACCTGTGGTGTCCCTCAGGGCTCTGCTCTTTCCCCCTTACTTTTTAATCTCTACATCTTCCCCTTGGTTTTTGCTTTACAGAACTTGGAGGTCACTGTATATAACTATGCAGATGATCTCCAACTCATTTTTGATCTTTCCTCCCCCTCAGGGGTTGGCAGTTTCCAGTCCGTCATGCTATTTATCCGAGATTGGATGAACACCAACCAGTTAAAACTTAATCCGGATAAGACGGAACTTGTGGCGACGGGCGGTGCTGCCAATCCCTGGTCTCCTTCGTTCTGGCCCCCCTCACTTGGACCCCCTCCTTCCCCTTCTTGTTCAGTTAAAACCCTTGGGATCATTCTCAACAATCAATTAACCCTTCACTCACACATTAATTCGGTGGTTTCTTCTTGTTTCTTTACACTTCGACTTATCCGGAAAATAGCCAGATTTTTTTCCACTTCTGCTTTAAAGCTAATCCTGATGGCCATGGTCTTGTCAAAAATCGACTATGGAAACATCATTTACAATGGAGCCCCTGCGTATGCCTTGCAGCGCCTACAGTTAATACAAAACCAGGCGGCCCGCCTGGTTTTTGGCCTGTCTAAGTCCCATCACTCAACTCCCCTACTCAAGAGCTTACATTGGCTCCCGATAAAAGAACGAGCCAGGTTTAAGCTGGGGTGCTTGACTTTTCAAGCAAGAGCAGGTACAGCCCCGGCCTTTATTAATTCGGCAATTTCTCTCTATGTTCCTTCTAGAGACCTCCGCTCCTCTAGTTTAGCCTTACTAACCACGCCCCGGTTTAAAAAGAAGCGGGCAGGAGGGCTGAAGTTTTCTGTGCTTGCTCCCACCTTCTGGAACGGCCTCCCCTTGTCTTTAAGACTTTCTTCCTCCTACATGGAGTTCCGGAGGTCACTAAAAACATTTTTGTTCCAGCAGGCTTTTGGCACCTAGCTATCCTATTATCACTAGCTCTTTTTATTTCATCCTTCTAGGGACCTCGCCAGCGCCATGAAACTGACTCAGTGTACGTGCGCTCTATAAGTTCTTTTTAAATTAAATTAAATTAAATTGCTTTCCGTAAAAGCTGAACTACTGCTCCTATATTACTATCATATCTATCTCTTCTTAAAGCATGTACTGCACAATGCTTCACTTTCTTTAATACTGTACACTCTCGAGCAAATCTATGACATTTGAAAGTTTTTTTCCAGGGATATCAAGGTACATTTTGGCTGCACTCAAGCATGCTGTTTTCCAGTACAAGCGTATACAGCATGTTCAAAGTGACACATTCATCCACAACTAAAGAAAACAGCAGATGGCCACTTTCCCCATGCTGATTCAAATGAAACAGTCGCAATCAGAAACAAAGCTTTGGTTGTACAAATATATAAAATCTTGCGTTTTACCTGCTCCAGACTTAAAAGTACTTGCTGCTGGCTGGTCCTGAAAGAAACAAAAAATAATTTATACTAACTGAAATTTATAAAGAAACACACATTTTTCACACAAATATGTATTGCATTGGAGAAATATCAACGGCAAAGCACAATATTCAGTGCTCACATTAAGGACCCTGCAAGTCCTCCAACTAACACCATTTCCACCTAGGATCCATTGTGTGCTTTGGTGTCCACTCTGCAGGTCCATCAAATCAGTCTCTATATCTTCCAAGGCTTTTTTTAAGTCACTTTTTACATCCTGGTTTATATTAATCAGAATAATGTGACTGTGAATAGAACATGGTTCTCAAAAATTAATCAAAGTTGTGAGTACCTAGGAACATCTTTTCTCAAACCTCATGCATTTACATTCAACTCATTAGAGACAACAGTGGACCAGCTTCAGAGAGCCTGCCTCAATCATGTTACTTAAAGTCCTATAATATAATTTCAAGTTAACATTTCTATATATATTTTAGGTAAAAGACTGACTGCCTAGTCCATGCGCATTCAATGATAATAAGGACATTTTTGATTGCTTAGATACAATGCCTTTCCTTTTCAGGACATGCCAAGGAGTAAACATAAGAGGACTTGTTTGCATCCTTGATAACGTATGGCTTAAACAGATTTTCAATGATGAAAACCTAACTGGCACCAGTATATCCAGTGTTTATATCTTCCCTCCCCAGAAACTAATTTAGCATATAAATAGGCAAGAGCTATCAAACTTTGTTTTCAGGCTTTTTTTCACATTTCAGGGCCAACTCTTGAAAAGCCACTATCCCTGATCCTGCTGTCCCGAGTCACTATTAGCAAAAAATAGAGAAGGACTTTAGACATCTCTCTTTCAAACTTTAGGTTTACAAACTCTACCAACTGGATAACATCAGAAATTATTTCTTTAAGGGGTGGAATGCTCTAGAATTGATGCACTATTCTCTATAAATTTATAGGTCTGAGATTTCAATCCTTGAGTAAGCCAAATAGATAACCTTGCTGACTGGCTGCTCATCACACTTGGAATGATCAAATCCTTTACCTCAAACTGGATACTGCCTTCCTCGATCATTTTATAGTATCCAGAACATTATTTTTCTTAGAGTAGGCTTACTTTCATTAGGGTTTACAAAATTAATTTTACTAAATTCACTGTCCAAAATCAGATACCTTTCGGTTTGGCCAAACAGAGCCTCTTACAATTCTTGATGGATATCACAAACTATATACAGAAGATGTTTATTAAAGATTGGTATCACCTTAGCCAAAACTGATGAGATTCAGAGGCCTACACCTTAATTTCTTACCAGTTTCCCTTGTGGTAAAAACAATAATCACTTGGTGAAGTTTGTTTTAAAAATATCTAACAGTAGGATATACTAATTTTATTGTTGGCTATTAAAGATTTGAGTATAATCGTATCCCTTGTTTTTGCATTACAAAGCGATGTTAGGCTGAAATTCTGGCTTTGAACTGTTGAATCAATTTTTAGAGTTGGAAAACAAAGTAAGGAAGGTAGTTTTGGGCCTCGCATATTCAGCAAAGATACATGTTACAAATTCCCAGTTTGCACTTTGATCATGTTTTTTTTTTGTTATAAGCGGAGCAGAGGCTGCTGAATTTTCAAACAAATATGTTTAATGGATATTATGAATAGCAACTGCAAACCAAAATAAATATGAAAGACAAAAGCAGTGCATGATGGCATATCATTTACAACTGGTGTCCCTCAAGGGAGTAAAATAAAAGATTACCAAACATTTGCTAAGGTTGAACGTTTTAGCTCCAACCACAATCATTTGTCCTCTACACCATTGGTTATATTGACAAGGAAATATATGGGCTTCTCCGGCTGCATGAATTATGTAAATCACATTACATATTTCATGCAGCCGGAGAAGCCCATATATTTCCGTGAGTAATCTAGCAGTGCAAAATTAAGTATTTCAGATGAGAGTGGGAATTCTCCCTGGATAGCAGCTTGGAGATCTAATACCCATAGTGAAGTTCAATAATGGAAAATTTATTTGTCCCTTGAATAGTAATTTTCCTATGTCCCATTTGTTAGCAAACTGGTTTCTTCTTAAAATAATATTACTTTTACTTATGTCCTGTATGTTTTAAGATTAGGCTGTTTCATATAGTGGTTTGCAATGGACTTGTGGGCAAAATTAAATGTCTGGAAATTGCTTCTGATTAAGTGATTGTGTTAGAAAGGGGTCTCTAGTTGGCAGAGGTTTGCACCCTGTCTAGGTAGGGACCCTCAATCCTAGTCAGGGTAAGTAAGTTACACACCAAAGATAACCTGTGCTCACCCCCTTTGGACCTTGGCACAGAGCAGTCAGGCTTATCCCCAGAGTAAATTATTTGTGCACACACAGTAACACAGTGAAAACACCCCAAACGTACTGCACACCAGTTTATAAAAAATATCCACTATTTATCTGATTAGAACAAGACCAAAACAACAGAAAAAACAACATACACAATAATAAATGTAAATATAGTGCTTAGAAAAACAATAGATCCGACTGGGGCTATTCTTGATGTGCTTGACAAAGTCAAATCCACAAATTTGGTCCGACTGAGATGAAGCATGGGCCAGCTACGGAGTATAGGCAGGTGCGGCATCAGTTCCTTACTGCTGTGCAGTTCGTTGGTGCGTCGGTGCTCGGAGATGGTGAGTTGAAGCGTCACTGAAGCAAGTGAGGCAATGTTTCCTCCCTACTACTCCTCACTCAGTCATTTATTTACTACGGGTATAATCAATGTATTTATATCTCACATATTACATACTGGCATACTTATAGATGCAGAGGATCATAAATAAACCTTTTTACTGGGTCTCTTTACTTCAGACCCCACAACATATTCATTGCACGGCGTAATACCAACAAAAAAAACACAGTAATGACAATTCTAAACAAAAATCCCACAAAAATGTTTAAGACACATAACCATTGAAGGTTTTTCAATCTGGCATACTGGGGGCATATTTATTCCCTCAGGGTTTTGGTCCAAGAGTGCCATATGGCCCTTGAGGGTCGGAGTTTATTTGTTGGCTTTGGAGGTATCAATATCCTCCTTGATCCTCCTATATCCCTCTGTTGTCCTTTTATCAGGAAATGTATATTTCCTGGCCACGTTTTAGATACGCCAATGTGTTTTGACCTTCTCTGAGGGCCTGAATTTTTTGCCAGGTTCATCCTCAGGGCTATGTGTGTACATGCATGGAACACTGTATAAAAGATTCTCCCTGTGGATCCTCACTCACTCATATCTTTAATACTGGTATAATCGATGTATTTATACCTTCCATATTACATACTGGCATACATATAGACAAAGAGGATCATAAAAGATAACAGTTCTGCAAAAATAAACCTTTTTACTGGGTATCTTTAATTCATACCCCACAACATATTCATTGTACTGTGTAAGAAAAAACAAAGTAATGACAATTCTTAAGAAATCATCGGAAGAAATTCTAAGACATACATTCAATGCAACATTACTACACATTGCAACAGATGACTTGTTGTCTGCAAAAACATAAAGAGCGTCCAACATATATAATCACATTTTATAGTATTTGTTATAGTGTGTCCAACATAACCAATGAAGGTTTTACAGTCCGGATTAGCTGAAACATATTATTTCCCTCAGGGGTTTGGTCCTAGAGTACCATAGGGCCCTTTATGGTCGGTGTTCATTTGTTGATCTTGGATGTAGCAATATCCTCCTCGACCCTACCATATCCCTCTTTTGTCTTTTTTATCAGGATATATATATAACTGGTTGTTAACATACTGGTCAATATTTTCGAAGGCAAACGAGTCACTCTCACACAAGCAGTTTGCGTACCTACGCACAACCCCAGTCACAATTTAACTGCTAAGTGTTAATACTTCTGACTCATTGCCAGCCCACAGGGGCACCCGAGTGGTCTCCGTCTCTGGTTGACCCCTTTGACTGACTTTAGCACCCAGCTTGTACACTTAGAGTCATTAGATACAGCTTACCGTGACACCCCAACAAAGGCACTCACCCTTGATAAACGCTAGCCACCGGCAAAGTCAGCGGTTTGTCAACAGCAATCTGAGTGCAAAACATTTTTGAGACGGCTCTCTGCATAACGTGGCCTTTTCCGTAATTTCATCTTCCTTTGATTCAAACATTTACGCAGAGTAGAGAATGACGGGAGCATGAATGTTTTCTTTATCTCCACAATCTAAAGTGCTGTGATGTCACACATGGATAGATACGAACTTTCCATTGATCACATTGTTTATACGCCTATTTTATTTTGTAAACATTATGCCTACAATACTTTTACATTGTTTTTTTGTCATTTACTTTATTAATACTGATAATGCTTGCATAAAATGTTAGTTTCTTTTTGCATTTGCACTGTCATGCTCTAAACAACTATGTCTATGGTGGTGTACGTGTGGTAACCATAGCAACGCTAAAATGAGTGAAATGTATATAATCTGTACCAGTGTGTCCTAGATGTAGTGACCAAGGCGGTACGCCGCTGAAACGCTTCTAGCTTTTGTTGGATCATTAAATACTTTATTAGTTTGCATTGCCGGTTTTTGAAATAAAGAGTCTTTGAACCTACCAGCTGCTGTGTTTGTTCCCGCATCAAGGCAAGTTTGGATTATATATATATATATATATATATATATATATATATATAAATATATATATATTTATTTTTTTTTTTTTTTTTACACGAAAGATGCGGCACAACACAGTTCCAGTTCAGTTTCAAAGGTGATTTATTGCTCCAAACTCAGACCAACGCGTTTCAGCCTATATATATATATATATATATTACCTACTGGCGGTCGCCAGTAGGTAGTTATAGTTAGGATTTTTTTCAATTTTAAATCTCAAAATTCTATATTCTATTTTTAAATTCTATTTGGAATAACTTTGGCGCCGGTTGACGAATCTGCCTGAAAATTTCCTCAAAATGGCCTCACAGCGCCCCGGTCCTTCCCTGAAAGTTTGGGGGGGATTCGTCAAGCGGGGGCTGAGATAAAAGGGGGGTCCCAAAACGTGTTTTCCCTATGTTAATTTCCATAGGGCGGTCGAACTCCCTTTTAGCCCGAACGGCTGAATGGATTTCCATCAAACTTGGCAAAATTGTAGGGACTGGTAGCCCGATGTGCCTTTGCTATGTCTCAAGATATGTGCTCCAGTGGATTTTGAGTAATTTAGGTTAAAAAAAATATATATATCTATGGCAGCGCCCCGGTACGCGCACCGGGGAGCACACCGGGCGCGACACGCGAGGTGCGCACGGAAAGCTGATTGGCTCTCGTGTGTCTGTAAACATTCGAAACAGTCCGGAGCGGCCGCCATCTTGTGTCTGGGTAGGATCGAGACACAAGAGGTGGGAAAAACAAAGGGGGAAATGACCATAAGGGGGCAGAGTAGACCCCCCTTGACCCCCTAGGTTTGATGTGGGGGCTATAAAAGGGCCCCGTGGTGCAAAATATATAAATATTTTTTTTTTATTTGCCCGGGGGGAGCGCCCGGTACGCGCACCGGGGAGCGGACCGGGCAGCGTCCCATGGGGAAAAATGAATAATAGAGTTTTAAAAAAATTTTGCCTTTTTTTAGAAATTGGAGGTAGTACTAAAAAGAACTGTTTTTTTCTTCTTTTTGTTGTTTTATATTTTTTTATTGTTTTTTGAACATTTTTTACTTTTTTTGGGTTTTCTGAACAGTTTTATATTTTTTTTGTATTTTTCATGGGGAGAAACGAAAAAACAGGGAATTGAAAATGGCTCAACTGGAGCAAAAAAGAAAAAAATAGGGTTTCTTGGGGCATTTGTGGTTGTCCCCAGAAAGGACGATGAGCTTTATGCTCAGTTCACCATAGGAGATGGTCTTCCCACAATAAATGCATGTTATACGGAAATCCGCAAACCGTGGCTGAATGGAAGGGATCGTCTCACTTGCTTCTGGTCCCGACGGAGTGGGTTGCTTTCTTTTTGAGGTGGTGCTTGTAGATTGGGGAGGGTTACTGGCCAGTTCCCTCATCTCTGCAGCAGAATAGTTGATTGGATGCTTGCGCTGCATGTGTCTAATCATCGTGTTGTTTCCAAATGAATATTTTTTATTAGGGTTCCCCCTAGAAAGTTCTGTGCCACAGATTCGGCAAGTCACCTTGGCCGCATTCACTTTTTTCTTGCCCTCTGGGATCGAAAAAAACTCCCATACAATGTGTGGTCTTGGCTGGTATGGGGTATTGTGTTCTTCCAGCCATCTTGTACTCCCCTCCTCCTCCTCCTCCTCCTCTTCCTCCTCTTGTTGACCACCAACGTAATCTTGTGGTGGTCCTCTTGGTTGTTGTGGTGGTGGTGGTGGTGGTGGTGCAGATGCTCCAGCTGCTGCTGCTACTGTAGCCATTTCAAAGTTGAAAATATTTCTCAAAGATGTTCAAACAGGTCTTCCTCAGTCAAAGGACAAAGTCAGAATAAGGAAAAAAGGTGGGGTCTTTCATCATTTGGAAAAAAAAAACTGTCCTGAACCAATGAAAAGTGTTATTTTCAAGTCACAAGACCAGGGGCTTCATCATTATGAAACCAAAACTGTTATGAACCAATGAAAAGTGTTATTTTCAGGTCACATGACCCGACGCGCTTATGCTACGCGTGCCACGGGGCGTGTCGCGTAAGCGTCAGAGGCTTATGTTGCGCGATCGTAATCGCTCGAGTGCTTCCGGGTGCGCTTACGCCGTGCGTATCACGCGGATGCGGCTACACGATACGTCACGATCATGTTTTCGTTCGCGATATGGGCACTAACGGGACGCTCCCCGGTACGCGCCCTGGGGCGCTTCATAATACTACGCTTTCCGGGGCGCTCACCGGGGCGCGCACCGGGAGCGCACCGGGAGCGCTCCGAGGCAAAAAAAACATTTTAAAAAAAAAACAATATACAAAAAAAAAATTGCAAAATTGTAGGAACTGGTAGCCCGATGTGCCTTTGCTATGTCTCAAGATATATGCTCCAGTGGTTTTTAAGAAAATTAACTTTGAAAAAATATATATTGGGCTACATTGGGCTATATATATGTTAGAGCCCAAATGTAGCCCAAATGTAGCCCAATGTAGCCCAATGTAGCCCAAAGATGGCCACCAGAGACAAAAAAAACAAATGTAGCCCAAATATCAGCAAGATGTAGCCCAACTATAGCCCAATGACAGAATGTACCTGAGTGTTCTAAAGAACAACTAGAGCGCTAACAGTCTTACTTATAAAGTGAGACTTATAGTTAGGAATTAGCATTAAAAAAACCTTTGAAATTCACTGAAAAAACCATAGGTTTCACACCAGTTATAGTTAGGAATTAGCATTTAAAAAAACTAAGAAATTCACTGAAAAAAACATAGGTTTCACACCAGTTATAGTTAGGAATTAGCATTTAAAAAAACCTATTAAATTCACTGAAAAAAACGTAGGTTTGACACCAGTTATAGTTAGCTGGAAATTTTACTGACATAAAACCATTGAAATTCCCACGTTATAGTTCGTTGGACTCACTATAACTTGCGCGCCTGCAATGCACTGCTGATGACGTCACATATTACATCACTCATGACATGGTCAGTGACATCACTCATGACATCACTCATGACACCATCCTTGTGAGAAAGTGACAGATATCCTTTCAGTGTAATGTAACCCTTGAAACACATATTCAAAAATAGAAACTAATATTTTCCTAAAAAATGGACATACCCATACCAGTTACAACAACCAATTCAGAAATTATAACATCTATATACACATCCACTCATTCACCAACAGTTCTATATAGTCACTCATACATATACTCACTCATCATATGTAGTGATACACCTATACATCCTGTTACACACCGACAGTCATCCAAAAGTTACTCACACATGCAAATAAACTATTGAACATCCATTTATTTGTATATACAACTATACACACACTACCACCTTACTTCCAAGGAAACTTACACATACTTACTCTCTTAAACAATCACTTATAGAAACACATACTTATTTAAACAGGAACTCTTTCAATCTCTCACTCTCACATATACTCACCTATATACATCAATACTCACATATACTAGATAAAAACATATCTTGTTACTGATAAAGACACTAGTGAGACATTCATTCACTCACTAACACACACATATAGACACTCATCCACCCATACAGTCCTGCACATATGCTGTCTTCAAAACACATACAAACAGTGAGTCAGTCACCAACCCATGCAGCCACTTATACACAAAGTGAAACACTGATACATATATTACAATATTTAAAAGTTACTCGTTAATATATGTATTCACTAAGATACACTTAATAAGGCAGTTAACCAATCAATTTTTTTTTTAAACATCCATTTAGACACTTATTTAAATATTTATTCTTCCATCGACCTTTACATATACATATATAAAACATATTTATTTTTCAGTAAGACACACATTCCCTGGATGGTGTCATCAGTGATGTCATGAGTGATGTCCCTGACCATGTCATGAGTGATGTAATATGTGACGTCATCAGCAGTGCATTGCAGGCGCGCAAGTTATAGTGAGTCCAACTAACTATAACATGGGAATTTCAATGGTTTTATGTCAGTAAAATTTCCTGCTAACTATAACTGGTGTCAAACCTATGGTTTTTTCAGTGAATTTAATAGTTTTTTTAAATGCTAATTCCTAACTATAACTGGTGTGAAACCTATGGTTTTTCAGTGAATATATATATATATATATATATTCACTGAAAAAACCATAGGCCGCTTTTATGGCCCCCACATCAAACCTAGGGGGTCAGGGGGGTCTACTCTGCCCCCTTATGGTCATTTCCCCCTTTGTTTTAGCCACCTCCGGCCGCTCCGGACTGTTTCGAATGTTTACAGACACCCGAGAACCAATCAGCTTTCCGTGCGCAAGTCGCGTGGCGCGCCCGGAGCGCTCCCCGGTGCGCGTACCGGGGCGCGGCCATAGATATATATATATTTTTTTGATCCTAAATTTCTCAAAATCCACTGCAGCACATATCTTGAGACATAGCAAAGGCACATCGGGCTACCAGTCCCTACAAGTTTGGTGGAAATCCATTCAGCCGTTCGGGCTAAAAGTGAGGTCGACCGCCCTATGGAATTTAACATGGGGAAAACATGTTTTGGGACCCCCCTTTTATCTCGACCCCCGCTTGACGAATCCCCAACAAACTTTCAGGGAAGGAGCGGAGCGTAGTTTAGCAAATTTGAGGAAATTTTCAGGCAGATTCGTCAACCGGCGCCAAAGTTATTCACAATAGAATTTTGAGATTTTGCATTGAAAAAAATCCTAACTATAACTACCTACTGGCGACCGCCAGTAGGTAATATGTATATATATTACCTACTGGCGGTTGCCAGTAGGTAGTTATAGTTAGGACCTAGTTTCCATAGGAAATCCGCAACATTCTATTGGGAATAACTTTGGCGCCGGTTGATGAATCTTCGTGAATTTCTCAAAGAAGATGGCCCGCTCTGATCCGCTCCTTCCCTGAAAGTTTGGGGGGGATTTGTCAAGTGGGGGGGGTGAGAAAAAAGGGGGGGTCCCAAAACGTGTTTCGAACTGCTGAAATTTGACAAAATGGTAGAGTCTGATTCACAGATTACGCTTTTGCTTAAATGGTGTAAATGCCTCCAGTAGTTCCTGAGAAAATCAAAAGAAAAAAAAAATATATATCTAGGCGCGCGCACGGTGTGCGTATCGGGTGTGCGCGAGCGGAATTCTGATTTGCTGTTAGATGTTTGTCAACATTCCAATCGGTGGAAACCAGAAAGTGTTGGCCGCCATTTTGTCACTCCGAGGCAGAAGAGAGCCAAAAACAAAAGTGGAAAACGTGAAAAGGGGGTAGGGTAGAGACTCCCTGACCCCCTAGACCTTCTCAGGGGGTCCATGAAGGACCCCGAAGGCCAAAAAAATATATATATATTTTTATAAAGCGCGGGGTGCACGGACGGTGCACGCACCCCCGAGGCAGAAGAGAGTCAAAAAACAAAAGTGGAGAACGTGAAAAGGGGCAGGGTAGAGACTCCCTGACCCCCTAGGCCTTCTCAGGGGGTCCCTGAAGGACCCCAAAAGGCAAAAAAAAAAAAATAATAATTTTTTTAAATATTGCGAGGTGCTCGCACGGTGCGCGCACGGTGCGCGCACGTCGGCAAAAAAAGAGAAAAAAAAATACAGTTAAATAACAAGTTTGAGTGTTTAGATGTTGGTTGGCTCTAAAAAGAGCCGTTGTGTTCATTGAGTGTTTTTTGTACCTACAAGTAAGTACCGATGCAGAGTCTAAAGTTCAAGAGGAAGACTCTGTTCCCCCCATCTGTGAAATGTACACTGTCTCTTCTATAAATGCCTTGCATGTTGTAACACAAGTTGTTGTGGTATATAGAACCCATACCATAGTCTCTGAGGAAAGCAGAAACAGGCTTATTCACATGTTTCCTTTCTTTCTAAATCTGCGGACAATATTGTTTGGACCAGTTCCATTTTTGCCTTTGGCATATATTAGAATATACAAAGGCAGTTTGTGGAAAAAGTGACATCAATTGCCCAAAGGTGTCCTTTAAAAGCATTTCCAGACCTACCCCGGTCAAAGTGCCTAGGTCATTGTCACCACAGTGCACAATTATGAGGTCAGGGTGTGGGAGATGCAAAAAGGATTTTCCCAATGGCATCAATTGGTGACATCTCAATCCTCTCTGGCCAATCCACATAATATCCACATTTGGTAAATCAAGGTTGAGAATGCATCTATTTGCTGCATACCTTTCACTCCAGAAAATATAACTGTGTCCTACAATCCACACTCTTGAAGGGAGATCTGGTTGTACTGAGATGGGCTCTGGAAATAAAATGGCAGTTTGAAAAGTAGGAGTTTAGAAAAAAATGTGGATGAAATTCAGTGCACTTGGAAAAAAAGAAATGATTGGTGGTTTCTGAAAAATCAACATTGAAAACTAGGGTGCATGGTACTGTTTTTTAAAAGGAGAAATGCTAATCGTTGAGAAAAAGTCATTGAAAGGAACATTGCACAGGATAAGCTGGTGTATTGAGAAGACAAACACCCTTGCTGGTTTGGTTTGCAGATGAACTTTTCACCTGTGTGTTCAGTTAGGTGTTCTATGGAGTGTTACCATGGTAACAGGCAGAGAGAGCAGTGTGGGGAAGGTTGAATATTATGTGAGTTTGAAAGTGTTGCAATGTAGAACCAATTAAAATGTTAGTTTGGTTTTGAATTTGTGTGGGAAGAAATTTCATTGGTTATCTACATGACTATGGTTGTAAAATGAGAGGGTAGCAATGCCATTCTATGGTTCAAGTGACTGGTGTACAATTCAGAGATTCTGCTTAAGAAAATTCGGTGTGTGATTGACACTGTTCTAAATCTACAAAAGCATTTTTAAAGGTGAGTTGTTAATTTGTAAAGGGATCTATGTTGTGCACTTTAAGTTAATAAGAAAAATATGTTCTAATGTAGAGGCAGGAGTTTATTTGTATAGAGTCTGGTTCTGAATTTGTCTGCTTTGGGAAAAACATTGTGATAGGAGCATTTGGTATGTTAATGTGTTTGAGGAGATATTTTTTTGCAGTACAGTGCTGTTGTTAAAAATGTAGAGTGTGTACATGAAGTGGTCTAACCACTTACATACTTGTATATCAGGGTTAGAATTCTCAGATAGTCTCCTTGCAGTCTAGTAAACATTCTGGGTTTGCTGCACAAATGTCATAGAAAATCTTTCAGTAGCATGTGGCAGAATAATTTGCTTAGTTGATGTGTTTTAAAATTTGGGAATACATGTACTCATGAAGTGAGTCAGGCTTTAGGACATGTAGTGCTAGAAATTCCTATGCAGTATGTGTGTCAGGCCTCTTAATTCCCAAATAGTCGCCATGATGTGTAATAGAGATCCTGGGTATGCTGCACAAATGCCTTAGAAATTCACTTTAAAAACTATAGGTTTCAGGCACTTTATAGTTAGGATTTAGCATTTAAAAAACCTTAGAAATTCACTGACAAAACACTAGAAAAACAAGGGTTATATTACGCTGAGAGGAGGTCTGCCACTTTTTCACAAGGATGATGTCATCAGTGATGTCATTAGTGATGTCATTTGAGATGTCATCAGTGATGTCATGAGTGATGTCACTGAGCATGTCATGAGTGATGTAGTATGTGCCGTCATCAGCAGTGCATTGCGGGCGCGCGAGTTATAGTTAGCTGAACTAACTATAAAGGAGGAATTTCAATGGTTCTATATGAGAGAAATGTCCAGCTAACTATAACATGGGTGAAACCTATGGTTTTTTCAGTTAATTTTCACAGGTTTTTAAAATGCTAATTCCTAACTATAACGTGGCTGAAACCTATGGTTTTTTTCAGTGAATTTCTAATGTTTTTTAAATGCTAATTCCTAACTATAATGTGCCTGAAACCAATGTTTTTTTCAGTGAATATATATATATATATATATATATATATATATATATATATATATATATATATATATATATATATATATATATATATATATATAGATCCTGCCAATGTTTTTAGATACGCCAACGCGTTTTGACATGCTCAATGGACATTACATGTTTGCGAAGGTCTTCCTCAGGGCTATGTATGTACATGTGTAGGACCCTGTATAAAAGAAGAGAAAGTGGAGTTTCTTGCCACTTCTAATTGCTGTTTTATTTTAAATGTACTGTTTATAGCCCACATTGGCATCAAAGTACTTTAAGTTTCACTTACCATTATTGTCTTGTCAGGGAACTCCTCTGTATATTTTGGAGAGAATATTGCTTTAAAGTATGGGGAGTAATATTATTCAGTCACCTTTGTGCCTCATGATAATAGAAGTTCAATTACTGAGGGTACAAAAAGTTACATGTAAACATTCTCACAAAGGGAAGGACATTAGGGGGTATATAGGATGTGCATTTTGCGATCCCCATTAAGTTGTGTTATCGTACCTGAATTTCTGTAGTGCCCTGGATGATGCATGTGAGATGAGAAACATCCGATCTCATGAGGAGTCCCTGTACTCTAATGATAACGAAGCATTTAAACTTTATAGTTAAGCACACTCGGTTGACTATACCTGGTATAGTATGAAGCACCCGTGCTTTAATGTCTTGGGCTGTAATTTCTCCAGGGAAGAGCTTCCCAGTCCTGGGGATTAGAGAACATATGTAAAAAAAGACTTATTAAGGGAGCGGGTTAAGTTCGAAGGGTGCTGCTACACTGGCATGTGGTGCATAACTTTGTTATTCTTGGGCTTGTCTTTAATCCTGCTCTCTTAACTCATGCCGTAACCGCTTTCCAGATAGAATCAAATGGAAGCTTGGTGTGCTGCCACTGGGAAATGTAGTTTCCCATTGCGCTATTTTCCAATAGGGTAAGCTGCTGCGCAAGTGAGAAGCTACCTTGCTGGGAAATGTAGTTTCCCATAGCACTCTGGTCTGGAAAGGGGTCTTACTGTGAATGATGTGTGTGATTCTATTTCCCGATTGTAGCTGTCTTTCCAACGACCCCTTTCGATACCTGTGTGGGCATGGGAGGAGCCTAATTTGTTTTTTCATGGGGTACATTTTGCCCTTCTACTTATGCACATGAGGAATTATAGGAACAGGAGTCCCTTTGTGTTGGTATATTCTTCCAGATGTCCCTTTTACCACTAGTTTACACTTTTTAGAAAACTATTCAGTTTTAACACGTCTTTCCAATTAATGCATGCAAATTAGCACAATAATATGTCTTCTGCAATGTATGATAATATTAAACTTGCTATGTTCTTATGTAATCATCTTATCCAAAGGAATTACTCAAAATATTCTCACACCGAATACATTTGTTGTGTTATCCATACCCAAAACGTTATCATATATAAAACATTAGTACATGTGCAAGCTCCAAACAATAACTGTTCCCATTTATTTATGTTAGACATTTCGTTCATGTACCTTGGTCACCTTTATATTAATGGCATGTTGTTGCTTGAGCGCTACATCTCATAGACAATTATGGAGTGTAAATGTGCCTGGGCACTGCCCTTCTAGTTACTCATGGTTTGTGGGTCTAGTTCATGCCTCTCTGTAGTGAAGAATGATGTATTTGAATATATGCCTGAGCATCCAGTCTCACAAAGGTGTTCCTACTATGTGAAGAAATGTCCTATTTCTGATAGCTTGTTTAAGCCATTTTCTGTAGTGTGTATCAACTCTCATCTGTGTTGCCACAGGAACGATATGCAAGATGAAGAAGAACAGGTCCCAACTTCCCCTACCTACAGTGGCTGCTGGTGACATTTTAAAGTGGTGAGGCGTAAAGGTTCGGGATCATGCACTTCCATAGTCAACACAGTTATAGCTATTGTCATCCCTTTGCACATTCGCCTCGTTCACGTATTTCTCGGTCCACAGAGTCCAGCATCAAGCATCGCCATAGAAAAAATAAACAAAAATGCAGTTGTTTGGCAGGTCCTGATCCTGTCAGATTGCTGTATAAACTGAAGCCTATCGGAGGTTTGCTGAGTTTTTTTTTCAGGGGAATGAGGAAGGTCTTTCTCTCTCTCCTTTGTGCTCTCTGTACATAGATCTGCCCCTGAAATTCATAACCCCCAGCCGAAAACTGGTCTCGGCACAATGCAAAATCTACTGCCACACAATGCCCGTCCTTTCATCTTTCAGAGGCTTCCCTCTTGTCATATCGCCCATGCTCTGTCTTTTATCCTGCCATTTTCACCTACAACGCCACCCATTTCAGCCTCCCATGGTTCCACCTGATAAGATAAGAGTCCCAATTTTTTTGAAGTTTTTGAAGCAACAGAACTGAGCAGATTTCACTCCCCGAGCGAGCCTCAGTGGGCCTCCTTAAGGGAACACAAGGGCAGCTTTTCAGTGCATATTTCAGTTTCATAGATCATTAAAAAAAAGTTATGACATTCAATTTTTTGAGCTTGGTGCCCATTAAAGGAAGACTGTCCCTGTTCCCTGAGCTCTGATTGTATCAGGTGGCTCATGGCAGACACTGTCGACAATATGACTTGGATGATTGAATGCCCAAGCTAAAGGTTCAGACTTGTTTTAATCTATATTGACTGAGCGCACGGAAGAGACCGTAATAGAAGCAAATCAATATAGCAGGCAGCATATCAAATGGGGTAGTTTGGGAACATAACTGCCGCGAGAAACCTAGCTTAGTTTTATCTTAAACTTACCGTCCTGCGCCGCTGCCACCTCAGCTTCTAGGGCCCGACTCCCGCCGTCCACCGTCCTGCCTTTTCCAATTCCTGCAGGCAGCTCTTGCGATGTCATCAGCCAGGAAAGGGAGCCTCCCACCTCCCCTCCGCAGTGAGACGCAGCGGGGCGCGCCCCACTAGAGCCATTTTCTTTATGTACGCTGAGCCTACATAAAGAAAAACTGAGAATGGGCGGTCCTGCTCGAGAGCAGGGGGGAGTGGCTTGCCCACTGTTGTGCATACTGGCCGTTTGGGCAGCCTGACACCGCCCAAACAGTCAGTATGCACAACAGTGAGCAAGCCACTCCCCCCTGCCTTCGAGCAGGACCGCCCACCCCCAACCAGGAACTTCTGCTTTCTCGCTGTGCGAGAAGGCAGAAACATAAATGGTAGTTATTATCATTTATGTTTCTGGAGTTGGGCGGCGCCCAAACGCCCCTATAGAGGAGCCGCCACTGCCTACCCACCTAATGTGCCTAACTCAGTCAAAGAAACATCGATGAAATTGGGAAAGAGGGGCAACAAAGGAAGAGAAATTAAGAAGGATGTCCCACGGCATACCCAGCTCAGAAGGTAAGGTAAGGTTCAAAACAATCACATGTGTTCCCAGTGTGTAAAACAGAAAAGGATGTTTAGCAAGTGGATTAATGAGTTAACAGTAACTTATAATACTAGCATAAATATGCATTTCATTAAGAATCTTAACTAACTGTTTAACTGTGGGATTTTTGTGCCATCTCATTTGGGAATAACAGTAAATTCATATTTGACCAAAACGGGAAAAAAGAAATGGGGTAAAAAGTCACAAGATGACTAGTGTAGAGGCACTAACATCATGGCTGGTTCTCTACATTTAAACAAAAAAAGGTCTGCAAAAATATGCAGGCTATGTATTGTGTCTCCTTAACCTCAAGAGACACTAACGTGCTGTAACTGTGATTTACTGGTTATTCAGCAGACACCATCAGGAAATGGGATCTCCAAAGCCATGGGGACAATGTTCAGATAAGTACTAATAATACGGGCAATAAGTTAACTTGTCATCGGAGAGCAATTTTACCGCAAATCAGTAATGTTTCTTTAAAGCATCTTTTTTCTCCTTTCCAGGGATTTCAGGATTGCTGCTGTAGAGGCGAGGAGGAGACCAACATCGGGAGCCAACATGAGCAGCCGCACGCCTACCGAAACAGGACGCAAAAATCGATTTGACCCGGACGGAGTGAGCTGAGTAAATCAGACATGGAAAAGCCTCCCGCACACTAGAACCCAAAGCGTTCTTCCACAGGCTCAAGCTGTTTTAAGCCCTAACCACTTTGCTCCCGCCACAACTGGCATTGGGGCAGAGCACGCATGACAGTGTTCATACATAAAATCATTTGCGCCTCAAGTTTCAGCAGTATTGGTTCAGGGTTAATGGCTTTAACGTGTCTAAGGATAGGCCTTTTAATGTTCATCGCTATGTAATTCAGCTCAATACTGTGTTGCATCATGGACACATTCTGATCCTTGCACCAGATGTGTGATTTATGCTGTACAATTCTTTTGCGTATCTCTTATGTAGTCATTCCAATGTAGGCTAATTCACACAGACAGATGACACAGTTGACACAATTTTTTATATTACTATTTGTGAATTCCAGGTGTCTGATTTTGATATCTCTCTATGTAAATTCCACAGCCTCGATTGTACTGCCACACGGAGTACAATTACCGCATTTAAGGTGTCTTTTTATAGGTGGTAAGTTAAACATCGTACTCAGGGATGAAGTTGCATTTTTCCTGGTAGTGTGATGGATTGGAAAAGACTGTCAACTCCCACAGACCACGCACGCAACCTGGGAATCATCCTGGACTCCGAGCTCAAAATGGACCGCCAGATCAACTCTGTCTCATCTTCCTGCTTCCACACCCTTCGCCTCCTTCGTAAGACCTTCAAATGGATCCCCCTCAAACACCGAAAGACAGTCACTCACGCCCCGGTCACCAGCAGACTCGACTACGGCAACGCACTCTACGCCGGAATAAACAAAAACCTCATCCGCAAGCTACAGAACATCCAGAACGCCGCAGCAAGACTGGTCCTCAACCTGCCAAAACACTGCCACATCTCCCAGCACCTGCGCACACTCCACTGGCTCCCCGTCGAGGCGAGAATCACCTTTAAGATGCTCACCCACGCACACAAGGCCCTCCACGGCACCGGACCAGCATACCTGAACAGCCGGCTCAGATTCCACGCACCCCAAAGGACCCTACGATCAGCCCAGCTCTCCTACGCCGTGGTCCCCCGCACCAGAAAGACCAGATCGGGAGGCCGCTCCTTCTCCTTCCTCGCGGCCAAAGCATGGAACGCCCTTCCGCTCCACCTCAGACAGACAAGATCGCTTCCCATCTTCGCAAGAAACCTCAAAACCTGGCTCTTCGACAGACCCCCTCCTTGATGGAATGGAACCTGCACCACCCCCCCACCCCTAGCGCCTTGAGACCCTTACGGGTGAGTAGTTGCGCTTTAACAAACTCCTGATTGATTGATTGATTGTCTCTGAGATTCTTGTTTCTATTTAGTGCGAACAAGGTTAACTCTCTGAACTGGTCAAGACCAGTGACAATTCTCCAGTTCTTTTCTGATAGATTCCTTCACTGAATTCATTATTCCAGAGAAGGTGGTCACGTACACCATTAGGTCATTGGTAGGTTTATTTATCCCTTGGTTCAGGGTCTCCCAAGGGGTGTCACATACTCGCTTCATTCCTCGTTTGAGTAGTTTTTTGGGGGTAATTACGTTGTTGCAATTTAGCAACTAGGTTTCCTGCATTGGCAAAGTAGTCTTCTCTTTTTGAGCAATATCTGCTTATTCTTAGGAACTTAGGGCCATATGTATCAAGCAAATTCGCATTCACAAAGGCCGAAATTCTGCGAATTTCGGCCTTTGCAAATGCGAATTTGCTAAATGGAATGTATTAAGCAAAATCTGGTGCAAAATAAGGAATCGCAAAATTTGCGATTCCTTATTTTACAATTGCATTTAAGGAATCGCAAGTTTTGCGATTCCTTAAATGCAATGTATGTAGCAAAAAAATTTAGCAAAATGCCCTTAAGGAATCGCAAATTACCACCAACTTCTAGTTGGTGGTAGTTTGCGAATTCCTTGAAAAATGCTAATTTTAGCATTTTTCAAAGTGCCATGTGACACACATACAAGCCCTTAGGGCATGTATGTGCACCACATGTGCACTCATGCATATTTCAGGGCTGCAGCAGGGTGTCCTTTGGACACCCCTGCACCCTTGAAATTATTCTCAATTTGCGATTAGCAAATTGCGGATTGCAAATTCAGAATAACTTCCCATTCATTCCTATTGGCCTCCTGGCCCATAGAAATGAATGGGAAAGTATTCCTTAATTGCGATTCGCAATTTGCTAATCGCAATTAAGGAATTCTAAGAAATCGCAAAAAAAATGCGATTTTGTACATACATACCCATTTGCGATTCTCAAATAGCGATTTCTTAAAAATCGCTATTTGGGAATCGCAAATGGGTATCTTGATACATATGGCCCTTACTGTAGGGAAGATTGTCTCTTAGGTTCCTTTGGTGGAAACCGGAGTAATGTAGAAATATATTTCTATCCCTTTCCGTGGTAAATAGAGTGGTGGAAATCTGGTTGTTCTCATGTTTCGAGGTTATATCCAGGAAGTTCATTTCCTTCCTCTCCATTGTCATTGAGGACTGAATATCAGGACTTTGTGCGTTGAGCCAATTGGTAAAATCTTTGATTCTGTCATCCGGTCCCCTCCAGATCATCAACATGTCATCGATCTATCTTTACCATGTGTGGATGTGTTCTTTGTTGTTGTAAATCCATTTTTCTTCATTTAGTGCTATAAACATTATGGCCATCTCCAGTGCGAAGGAACATCCTAACTCAGTCCCCTTTGTTTGTAAATAGAACCCTGTGTTAAATTGAAAGTAATTGAACTTCAGGGAGATTTTTGCCAATTTTTCTATGTATTCTGTGGAGACCTCACACAATCACTGCCTTTTATTCAAAATGTATTTCATGGCTTCCAATGCCTCTTCAAGTTCTTGGGGGGATATTCCTTTAAAGACTTACAATGTTCAATGTGATGAAAGTGTCAACATCTCATCGAAACGCATGCTTTCCAGTGTATTAATTGCATGTATAGTGTCGCTGAGGTAACTTGGAGTATCTAAGATAAGAGTCTTGAGGAATATGTGCACATACTTGGCGGATCGTTCCAGAATCGAGTTGCCCCCAAGATAACTGATCTCCCTGGAGGGTTCTGTAGATCCTTGTGAATCTTTGGAAGAATATAGACGAGGGGTACCCTTGAATTTTTGTCATGGAGATACTTCTCTTCTTTTTTGGAGACCCAACCTTCCTGTTTTTTTTTTCATTGATTAGCTCAGTTATCATACCAGTGATTACTTGACCTGGATTCTCTTGGGCTTTCTTATAGTGCTCCTTATTTTGTAGTTATCAGTTGTATCTCTGCCTTGTACTTTTCCCTGTCCATAATACCTATGCTTCACTTTTATCCAGTGGCTTTAATATTATCTCCTGATCAGCTTTCAATCTCAACAAGACTTCATGTTCTGCAGGTTGTGTTTGATACATTTCCTTTTAATTTCCATTGCATCTTTAGCATGCCGAACAGTTTTCTCAAATGTTTGCATTTTGATAGGCATGTTGGAGGTTGGGGGATAAAAGACTGAAGGCTCCTTCAGACCTGAGTAATTGCTCTCTTGTTCTGATGAATTATCAGTGAAATATATCTTCAGACACATTTTTATGAAAGGCTGTAATACTTCTATTCTGATCTGCATGTAATCCGGTCTTGTGGTGGGTACAACTGACAGTACCTTACTCAATAACCTTGTTTTGTCAGGATCCAATTGTCTGGGTAAAAAGTTGCAGATTGGAATCAGTTCTAATATCCCCACCTGTAAGTCTGTTGTCTACATTTCCCAGCAACCACACACCAAGCTTTCATTTGATTGAAGACGAGCTTAAGAGTAAAGAAGGTAATCATTAAACCTGGGCAGAGTTGGAAGAGGTCTGCTATGCAGAACTCCACGAAGTGACGAAAAAACTCTGCCACGCTACGTGAAGTTCTGCAAGCGGCGTAGTGTGTTAGGGTCATGCTGTTTGCAGTGATTTTGAGCGCCAGGTGTTTGTTCTGCACTTTAAAATCATCGCGAACAGCACCATGGGCAGCGCAAGAGGGCACAGCTTCCTTTCTGCTGCTCGAGTAGATTTTCTACTTGAGTGCCAGCTTTCTCAACGGGAAAGGAAGGTTTCTCAACACAAGTGGTCGTGACCTGCCATGACCACTCGCATTGAGAAATCCGACCACCCGTGTTAAGAAATCTCGACAGGATGTTGATTTTCTTTGCTCGCGAACTAGACCTTGGCGAGCGCAAGAAAGAAAAAATCACACTAGGAGGTGGATTTTTCTCGCTTGCGCTCACCAACTTGTCATTGACGAGCACGACCTGAGGAAAAAACGTATCTCCGCTTTGCGGAGCAGAGTTTTTGAGAACTTTGCATGCTCCTCAGAGAGCAGAGTGCAGAAAACCCGCAAACTCTGTGAACGGAGCAGAGTTCACCATATGCACCAGAGGTCAGTGTAGTGGCACCCTTTGAATTCAACCCACTCCCACCCCCATAATAAGTCTTTTTTACACATGCCCTCTATCTCCAGAACCGAGAAACTCCACCCAGGGGAAATTAACGCCCCATAACATTAAAGCACAAATGATCCATACAAAACCAGGTATGCCTGCAAGTCAAAACCGAGTGTGCCTAACTATAAACTTTAAACACTAAAGGCGGTTGATGGGCACCTTACTACTACGTACAGGACTGGGAGTCATAATGAAACAGGATGTTTGTCAGGTCACATGTACCATCCAGGGCACTTCACAATTTCAGGTACTATAACACAACTTAATGTAGATCCCAAAATACACCCCCAATATACCCATTAATATCCTTCCCTATGTGAGAATTTTTACATGGATCATTTTGTACCCTCAATAATTGAAATTCCATTATCATGAGGCACAAAGGAGACTAAGTAGTATTGCTCCCCATATTTTAAAGCAATATTCTAACCAAAATATATGGTGGAGATCCCTGGCAATACAAGAATGGTTTGTGAAACTTAAGGTACTTTAATGTCAATGAGGGCTATAAACAGTCCATTTAAAAAAAAAGAAAAACGTCCATTAGAGCTGGCAAGAAACTCCACTTTCTCTTCTTTTATACAGGGTCCCACACATGTACATACATAGCCCTGAGGAAGACCTTCGCAAACATTTAATGCCCATCGAGCAGGTCAAAACACGTCGGCGTATCTAAAAATATTGCCAGGAGATATATATATCCTGATAAAAAAGACAAAAGAGGGATATGGGAGGGTTGAGGAGGGTATTGATACCTCCAAGATCAACGAACACCGACCATAAAGGGCCCTATGGAGCTCTAGGACCAAAACCCTGAGGGAAATATTATGTTCCCGGCAATCCGGACTGTAAAACCTTCATTGGTTATGTTGGACACATTATCACAAATACTATAATATGTGATTATATATGTTGGACACTTGTTATGTTTTTGTAGACAAGTCATCTGTTGCAATGTGTAGCAATGTTGCATTGAATGTATGTCTTAGAATTTTGTGTGATGATTTCTTTAGAATTGTCATTACTGTGTTTGTCTTACACAGTACAATGAATAAGTTGTGGGGTATGAAGTAAAGATACCCAGTAAAAAGGTTTATTTTTGCAGGGGTGTTATCTTTTATGATCCTCTTTGTCTATATGTATGCCAGTATGTAATACGGAAGGTATAAATACATTGATTATACTAGTATTAAAGATATGAGGGAGTGAAGAGCAGCAGGGAGAATCTTACATAGAAACAAGAAGCCTCCATTGGCTAAGGGGAAAAAAGAATAGTGACTTGGTCTCCAACAATATAAAGTGAAGAATTTATGGTGTAGGAGGTACACATTTGTTTGAATATTAACTTTCTAAAAGTGGAATTTTCAGACCTGCAATTTAAAAATCAACTTCACTAAAAGATGTATTTTAAAACTGTGAGCCAGAGACACCAAACTCCAATTTTGTATCTGCTCCCATTTGGAAGATACACTTGCAAAATGTTAGAAGGCAGTTTCAATAAAGAGATGCAGGCCTTGCTGTAGCAGTTTTTCACCACCAGGACATGTGAAACTCACAAGTACATGTCCTACCTTTAACATACACTGCACCCTGCCTATGGGGCTACCTTGGGCCTACTCGAGGGGTGCCTTACATGCAATACAAGGGAAGGTTTGGGCCTGGCAAGTAGGTGAACTTGCCAGGGTGAAATAGCAGTTTAAAACTGCACACACAGGCTCTGCAGTTTCAGGCCTGAGACAGGTTGGAAGGGCTACTCATGTGGGTGGCCCACCAGTAGCATTTGATTTACAGGCTCTGATCACATGTAGTTCACTGTCGTAAGGGCTTACTAGTAAGCAAATATGCCAGTCATTGAGAACCCAAATGCATTGCATTTTAAATACAGAGTACGTGCACTTTAGCACTCGTTAGCAGGAGTAACATAACCAGAGTCCTAACACCAACGGAAACGATGTTCAGTACACAGTCAAAAACAAGAGGTCAGAAGCAAAACGACTGGGGAAACCATGCCAAAAGATGCCAGGTCTAACAGAAGATATGATACATATTTATCATCTAATATTCATATAGCTATAAGCTTTTACAAATTGTATAATTCTTAAAACCATTAGTCACAGACATTGAACTGCACATAATATTAAAAAATTATGCTACCTCATTTATATTCATATTACTGCTATAAATATTATTATTGTTGTTTTTATTATTATTAGTAGTAGTAGTAGTAGTATTACTACTAAACATCATATAAAGAGATGTGTCCTTAAACGAAGATATTATGGCACAAGCAAATAATGCATCTTTGAAGCCCAGTATCCTTGATTTAAATAAATTACATAAAGAGTTCTTAAAAAATATATCATTACATTTTGCAAGATTATTCATTAGATCAATACTAAAAGTTCTAAACTTTGCCAGAAGTCTCCATAACTCAAGATTAATGAGAAAAATTAAGGGCCTCATTATGATGGTGGTCAGACTTTCATTCGACCGCCATCCTGTCAGGAACGGAACTACCCGACTAGTTGTCGGCGATCCCGCCATTGGGATTAAGATGCGACTGCTTTCAAGATGGGCGCAATGCATATTCTTTGTATTGTGGCGTGTGCAGAGGGCTGAGGAACACACGCCGCAATACAATGAAAACACATCTGACATATCCCTGTACTATGCCGCAAGCACTATGCGGTGCTCATCTTGGAGGTCCATGGAGGAAGGGGGGCCCGCTACAGGCCCCCAAGTTACTTTCTCACTGCTTTTTCATGGCAGGATAACCGCCATGAAATGGCCGGCGGAGAATGACATTGTAATCCCTACAGTAGTCACTACCACCATTGTAGGGATTACAATCCGTCCGACGGGCTCAAGGAGCCCGTCGGATCCATAGCGGTCGGTCTCTGAACGCCCTCCATCCGCCTGCCATCCTAATGGCAGGAGGACAAGCATGGTCTGATGGCGGTGTGACCGCTACCGACGGCCTGATGGTGGCGGTCCCACCACCATTATAATAAGGCCCTAAATGCGGTCACATTGTCTTCACTTCTGCATTCTTACCAATAATTTCCTTTTCAAACATGTTCCTACAATTGTTAATGCGTCCTTTAAAATTTGCTGATGATGTTCCCTTTTTAATGTCCTGATTAAAAAAAATTGCAAAAGAAATGGACAGAATATGTCCTTGTATTAAACCTAATTTAGGTGAAGGAAGAATGAAGTTCCTGAACAATGTACACTCTTTACCCACATCCTTTATTCATTTTATCCTTGTCACCATCCACAGAGCCTTTAATTTTGTGTCATACATTTTATGTCAAAAAACAAGGGCAAGGCCAATCTGCCACACCTGGATCTTGGGGCAATACAACATATCTGGAAAACAGTGGTTCACTGTGGTTTAGTTTTTTTGGCAAAAGCATCTGTTTTCAAGTAGTTGATACTGCTATCCACATGTCAATAAGCTAAAACATATAACATATATATACAAATAATAATCATCTCTTGGTCATTTTATGGCCCCATCACAATCTTGCACCACCCACTTTGCATTAGAAACTAGTGAAACCTAATTCTAATCAGATTACTTTTTAAGACTTTTCCTGACATTCAATAAAGACTTTGAGATATTCACCTCTTTTGGGTTTAGAAAATAGCTTGTTTCTAGGAAGGCATTTCATACATATACAATACATGGTGGAATCTTAAAATTATAAACCTTTATCAAAAAATGCAAAAGTTTTTTCACAATAGTTTTAAAAACCAAAGCAAATCAAACTGCATTTAGCAGTTAACTTGCTCAATATGCAGCTTGGATTTCAAATTGTGAGTTGCTAAAAAGCACAGGTATTTTTAATATTGTTCCAAATCCAATCCTACTCCATTTAAGAGCCAAAATAAAGTAATTTCTCTTCGGAAAGTTCTGGAAAATCATTACCTAACTTTCCTCTATGTTAATCTTCAAATGATGGCAGGAAATATTTGTGTTACATTTATTGAGAGCTCATTGTAAGCTAAATTTGGCTAAATCCATAATACTTACATCATCCATATAAAGTAGGAAACTAATCTTCTTACCTCCCAAAACTGGGTAGAATTTACATCAGCTTCCGTAGATTGAAACCAGAAAGGGAGCTAGCAATTAAACCAGCTTTAAGCCATTTACCATGGGGATTCTTTCTGCAATCCCCTGTTGAGTGCCCCATGTGAAACTGTGCCCATGTATGTAAGGCTAGTAGGACTCCTAAAAAACCTGCAGGTGTAGGCAGTTAAAATAATATATATATATATATAACATATTCTGTGCAATTCTTTGGTGCAATTGTATATAGCTACCACTCAGGAAGATAATACATTTAGAGATTTGAAATTGAAAATTGATTTACCTTTGTGGTGACTTTATAGGGAAGGAGGTTGATTACCATCAATCCGTGAGCCAGGCGTAACCTGGGATGCTATACCCTAGCTTCTAAGAAAATGCAGGTCATTATTGCATACGCAAGAAATAATCTTGGTAACAAATTGAGTTCCGCTGTATTGAAAAATCAGAAAACGGTATGTATGTAAGCAGAAACTATGTCATATGCAAAGCAATTAAAAACAAATTAAATGGCAACAACCATACAAAGCCTCTTCGTTTAAATCATTTATGCACACAAAACTTAAATGCTTTGCTTATACTCAGACTTAAGTCCATATTTATCATAGTTTTGCCTTTGTAGAAAACGCAAAACCTATAATAAGATTTATCAAGCAACAGAAGGCCACCTTGTGTGGCCCTGTCTGGCTTGGTAAATCTGGAACGCAACGCAGCACAAGTCATTACGCTGCCCCCGAGAGGCGTTCCATAGGTGGAAATGTAGTGTAGTTCCTATATTCCCAATAGGCCTGCGCATTGGAATAATATATCCTATAGATTAGACGTAGGACGGAGGTCAACTAGGTCTCTATTGAATATACTAAACTTAATTGTGAGTACCAGCTAGCTCAGAGGTCACTAGAAACTTTCTCGAATTCACAAGAAGGGATTAGCTTCTGACAACCGCATAAACATGACAACTTTGTTTCCAAAGAATAAGAATATATCTCTCAGAGCCGCGGAAACAATAGATAAGTATTTCACTCAGTCAATCGTGCATGCTTCGTTTCTACAGAGTTGCAGAGAAATAGAGAGACTGGCATTTTCAATAAAAAGGTTTATTGAACATTCTTCTTTCTCATGCAAGGGAAGTGAACTGCTACAATCGTTATGCAGACTGTAAAGTATAATGCGTGCAGCGAGAACAGTATTATAAAATAATACTGTAAAAGCATTGTGTGGTTTCTAAGCCATATAAAAATATATACATAAATACACAGGCTAACATACTCAACTCGTGTTTCTAAAATACGCCTACCCCAATGTACCTTACCTAAGTCTAGTGTGCGGGAAGAAGTAAGCATTGTGTAGCATAGGTTTTAGTTTTATTAGCTAAGAATCTACCAAAGGTTTCTCTAGGTTCTAATCAGCTCCATACCTTAGTTAGAATGAAGGAGGTCTGCTATCTCTGTCTCGGGAGTCAATTTCCCAACACCACGCAAGGGGAGCTTGGAAACACTGAAGCTGGATTCTTGGCAGGAGAAGGGCAGCTTCCTGATCAGTGCGTCAGCTGGAGAGTCGGCTTCCTTCGGCACTTGCTGTAGCGAGCTGCGTCGGGGAAGTAGATAGTCGTACTGCTCCGAACCACCGTAGTTTGCTATAGCAAGTGAAGGTATATTTATACCTTGAAGGTGTTTAGGAATGCCACAGTTTGACGTAAAGTCGGGCATATGAACGTCATGAATGAACCCCTTGGGAATAGTTGTTCATTGTAAAACTAACTGAGTTCTTGGAGAAATCCATATTCAAGCAAGGGGAAGTCTCTGACTGCTTAAGCCGATTTTTCAAGAAATCGTTGTGACGTTTGGTATGGGTGGAAGTAGCCATGCCTGTATTTGGGTAGCATGGGCTATGCCTAAAAAAGGGCTTGATTTCTATGCCTATATAAGGGCAATGTGAATTGTACCTATATAAGGGCATGAATCGGGAAAATTCACTTGGAGCCTAAAACGCCACACAACAGAATGTGGGTGTTCCCACGTATCCACCCATGTATTTTGGCGCATTACCAGATTTACCATTAGTGGTAGACCTGGAAATGCATCAAAATGCTGTGCCTCCCCAAGGGTGGCATAAACCAGGAGAAATATGTTTCTCCTTGTTTTTTCCTTTGAGGATTGTTTTTATGGAGGACGCTGTCCTTTCCTGCAAATAAATATTCCTGACTACAATGCAGGCACCTGGGTGCAAGGGTGCCTGTGTTGGCGCTAGCAGCACATTTTGCACCAATGCAGCCAGACAGCAGGAATAAAAATTTGATAATTATGCCCCTTTGTTCTTTTGTGAATTTTTCCCCCTGGAAACCATTAGAATTTTTTTCTCAGCTTAAGGCTAAATCCTTGATGTCACTTACTAAATCTCTATTTGCTCCAGTGAGTAATAGTGTTTCAATACGTATTTAGAAATTGCATTATGATTTTTGGACAGCTTTATTTTTTGAACTTTTTACTTTCAGATTAATAAGTACCTCCAGCCAGGCATCCTGAGGGAGCTCTTGTACTAAATCAATATTCGAGATGCATGATCTGGCTAAATCTTGATTCAAAAGGAAAAAGTGTTACTATTATCTTTTTAGCAAAAATTACAGATCTGGTGGAGAAGGCTCCCATGTTAACTTTTCAATTAGACTGGTTTTTAGAAGACTAGATCTATCCTCAATGTTGTTTTAGCATTTGCCTTGATGGCTGATGCAAAACACAAGTCCATGTAAACCTGTATTCCTTGTTTAGAGGTTCTGTCTCAAAGTTTGACAATGACACATACTTAGACAATAGAGTTAGTATCCCGGTGCCTAATTAACAGTTCTGTAACCTCCCAAATCTAGCAACTGGTTAGAGATGGAATGAGATTTGGAAACCATCTGTTCAGCAAGATTCTCACTCATAATGGTTTAAGACAAGGATATGCTTTAGCTCTTTCCTTTTTGGTTTGTATATCTTCATTCTGGGATAAAAGTTCGAAGTGGCCAGGTGCTTTCTACCTAGGCATGTTTTATGCTCAATGATCATATGGCCATCTGAACTTTGAACACATTACAATAGTCTAGAAGTAGGCAAGGATTGAATAATTGGAAGCTAACAAGACAAAAAAATATATTTTATTAATACCTGGGATGGTTTAGAGAGAGAATCTGGTGCACTTGAAATCTCTAGTGGCATCTAACTTGTATGCGATACAGCAGAGAAATTGCACAATGCTTTATCAATTACAACTATTTTTTCAGTATTTTGATCTTGTAATTTGGGAGAACTGTCATATAGGATAAGGAAAAAAATAAACATGATATTTTAATGTACAGTTTCATTGTTTTTAGTAAATCATATACTCATTCCATATTAAGGCCTTAACTTGGCTGGGTACAGCAACAACACAGGGTATTCCAAATGTGCCTTACTCTCAGTGAACACTAATAGGGCAACCCAATATTCCCAAGGAACTGGGTATAATCAATAACACAACAAAAAATTGTTCCTAAAGGAATTACTTCACGTTATTTAAATGTTTTGATTTTTCACAGCAGTGATAAAAATTCCACAGTACTCAATAGACTATTATCAAAAAACAATGTCTTTTTATAGTTTTTTATATAAGATATATAAACATATCCTATTTCATTTGCATAGGTATAAATCCATATGTCCATTCATGTACGGCAACTTAAATATATACTGCTACCCAGTTTTTAACATGTGCAGTAGTTTCTGACACTTTTTTCACAAAGTATATGGACAAAATTTACAGATTTGCCATATATATCATAATACATTTATATACATGATTCGAATACAATGATTGGTGATACTATTTACAAAAAAGTGTCATACCGTCGACGTTTCGGTCTCACACACTGTAATTCATCGAGACCATCATCAGGACACGTGTTGCACCATGAATCTATCATAAAACATCATATATATAATCAGAAATAATTGCAAGTATTCTCTTGAGAACATGATATGTATCGTCTGCCCTCACCAAACTAGGTGATATATATTACAGTGGATATTAAGAAATCCAACACCTCACCACTAGTGCCAAATGTGTAAAAACACCTCTACACTCTCAATCCAATGATCATGCCCCTTATTGACATGCACCCGCTGGTTGAGTAAATAAATTCACCAAAATACTCACAACAACTACTACTTAGAGTCGTCTGATCCTACAAGAAAGAAAACCACAACCATTTTCTAAACATCTAATCAGTTTTGTCACAAACCACTAGTCATATTTGCCAGACTCATTGTCTCTGTCTTACCTTCTGCCTCTTTATGTTGTATATCACTAGATAAATGAATACAATAATATATACTAAGTCCAAAGCACATATGAGCTCACCCAGAATGCCATAACATCAGGCTGTTAACTCCGAATACCACAGTATCACTGTTAGAAGCTGTACTTACAATTACGAGACAGTAACGAAAGCGCATTAATTTGCCCTCGTTGAATCTACAAAGGAAGACTTAAAGTGCTCCATTAAGTTTCATTAAGTTTCATACTTAGCATTCAAGAGCCTCTGTATCGTTTTGAAAGCCTAGTGCTAAACGTACTTATTTGTGGGGGGGAATCAATCAATCCACAAACTTCTTCATCCGTCATCGAAATCGAGTGTAGGTCGGCGTCTTCCTACTCCTCTATGGCTTCTGGTCCGATCACGTGACCGCGCTGAGATCACGTTGCGTCGGCCATTTTGGGACCAAAAATCAAGCCTGACCATTCCATAGACTTTACTAACGAGGACAGGCAACCTGCTCGCGCCTCTGCTGTGCCATAATGATATCATTTCAATCCTAGTGTGACATCGCATATAATTCACGTTCATATCGGTATTTAAGGAATCTAAGTTGACACGTAATTCATGAACTCTGCCATGGTCACGTGACCGTGTCTCGATTAAAAAGTGAAGGCTATTACGGGGCTGTGATCATATCCCTGACCCTTCATATATTAAGCTTACGAGATCTAAAGAACTATTTAAACATCTGATCCATATGCCTAAAGCGACGGTCCCAACATGAAGCTTATAATATATTCTCCAGAAGTCACACTAATCCTGCTATTGAGATGTTCATATACCAGAAGCACATTATACAAATTATTAGTGCTCTCATATATGGATATAACTGTCACTGTCTCAATACATATTGGATATATACATAAAGCTGTGTAGTAAAAAATGCATACGTAACTACTTCAACAGAGGGTTGCTAACAATTGCCATTTCACAAAAGAGTTTAACCCTTTCTCGACTGTATTTGCTGACCAAATCCACCTATTTGCTTTTTGGGTGAGCAGACGATCCACATCATGCCTTCTTTTTGACTGCTTTACAGTTTCTAAGACAAACCATTTCATATCACATGGGGAATGTTGTTGTTTTACATAATGTTCCACCAGAGGGGCTGTCTCCACTTTGCACCGTATCCGAGATTGGTGTTGCATAATTCTTTTCTTGACTTCCTGTGTAGTTTTTCCTATATAGTACAAAGCACAAGGACATTGTATGCAATAAATCACATTTCTCATTAGACAGTTCGTATGTTGTCTCAAAATCGAGTTTTTTCCATTAATATAACAATCTTTTACTGCTGATGTTGTGTGACAAGCTACACACGAGCCACAAGGGAAATGACCCACCACTGGCGTCAATCCCCACAGGCTTTGAATTGTGCTTACAGCTGGTTCTTTATATGCTTTCACAAGGTGGTCCCTCAAATTATGTGGTCTTTTGAAAGCGAACCGTGGTAATGCAAGTTGAGGTTCAACTTTCTGTATGAGGTGCCAGTTTTTTTGTCACTATCTTTTTGATTAAGTTTGATTCTGATCCAAATGTGGTGACACATGTGACTGAATCACTAACAGTATCTTGTATGGTTTTAGGTTCCAACAAGGCCTGTCTATCATAGTACCAGGCTCGTTTCATCGAGCGTTTCACCAGTGTATATGGATAGCCTGTCATTGACAGTTTCATTTGTAGAAGCTTAGCTTCTTTAAAATAATCTTCCCTTCTGGTACAGTTTCGTTTAAGCTGAAAAAAACTGTCCAAAAGGGAGATTATCACGTAGATTACGTGGATGGTGACTTGTATATTTTAAAAGTGTATTACATGCTGTTGCCTTTGTAAAGAGACTTGTCGAAAGTTTACCCTCATCATTCCATATCTTTAAATCTAAGAAATTTATACATTCCTGTTCATGTTCCATAGTAAATTGTAGGTTGCTATTCTGTTCATTTAGCCACCCGTGGAATTCTTGTAATTGTGAGATCGGACCTTCCCAGATTAGACATACATCATCAATAAAGCGCAAGTACTCTTTTATGCAGCTTGCAAAAGGATTGTTATTATAAATGACCTTATCTTCAAATGCGGCTACAAACAAATTTGCTATATCGGGAGCAAAAATTGCCCCCGTGGCTACGCCTTTTATTTGGCCATAGAAATCACCATTGAAGACAAAGTAATTTTCATTTAGTGCAATCTTAGTGCATTCAATGATGAAGTCAGTAGGGACTTGATGAGGGCATGGTCTACATTCAGGGCCTCTACTTGTGGTATGTTTGTGTACAAACTTTCTATGTCCATGGTGACAAGGACGTTTATTTGATTGTTATATATTTTGCCTTCCAAGCAATTGATCACACTTGTACTATCTCTGGTGTACGATTTTGTCAGTACCACATCAGATCTTATAAAGTAATCCACGTATTTAGCCAGTGTTTGTAGAATTGATTGGCAACCAGCAACAATTGGTCTCCAGGGTTTTTTTAATTGTCTTTATGCACTTTCAGCAGCGTATAAAACGCCGGAATAGAATAGTCTTTTTTGTTTAGATAGTCACATTCTTTTTGACTTAGGCACCCACCATCAAGACCTCGTCTAGTGAGACACAAAATGCTTGTCCTGATCTTATCCGTTGGATCTCTTAGTAATTTTTTGTAATGTGAGTTATTCTGCAATTGTCTTAAAGCTTCTTGATCATGATCAACTTAGTCCTGTACAATGATGCTTCCGCCCTTGTCAGCCGGTTTGATCACTATCTCCTCCCGGCTGGCAAGGGTTTTGAGGGTCTCATGTTCATCTTTTGAGAAGTTGTATTTAACATACTTCCTCTCATTGAACATTTGTTCAATCTCAGTTAGTACTGCATTTTCAAAAGTAATTAATTCTTTAGGCATCAAATTGGTTGCAGGAAAAAATGTGGTAGAACAACGTAATCCTGTAACTGTCTTTTGTATTGGTAGGGGAGCTTTGTTGAAAAAATATTTCAGACGTATTATCCTGAATAGCTTGTACATTTCAACCTGAGTGTTGAACCGGTCAATTCTACTTGTTGGTACGAATGACAGACCATAGTTTAAAACATCAATTTATTTTTTGCTCAGTACATGTGTAGAAAATTGGTACCACCTCCATATTAGGATTATTTTGATTAGTCATTGTAGATAAATCATCCATTATAGATAGATTATCAACAGAGGTAGAATCTACCATTTGTAGTAAATAATACATAGTATCATCAATTATTGTATTGGAATCATGTATATAAATGTTGAATAATGTATATATGGCAAATTTGTAAATATTGTCCATATACTTTGTGAAAAAAGTGTCAGAAACTACTGCACATGTTAAAAACTGGGTAGAAGTATATATTTCAGTTGCCGTACATGAATGGACATATGGATTTATACCTATGCAAATGAAATAGGATATGTTTATATATCTTATATAAAAAAACTATAAAAAGACATTGTTTTTTGATAATAGTCTCTTGAGTACTGTGGAATTTTATTCACTGCTGTGACAAATCTAAACATTTAAATAACGTGAAGTAATTCCTTTAGGAACAATTTTTTGTTGTGTTACTCATAGTGAAGCACCAGTAAAACATGATGTATACCTTGGCATCAAGAAAACTGTTGCGCACACCCTGGTCACAAGCAAGCCGGACTAAGGGAACACCTTCAATTCCAGGATCAACAAAAAACCTCACCTAAAGGCTGCAGATCATTCAGAACACAGCTGCCATGATATCTCTCAAACTCTCTGACCGGACTGTCATCACACAATACCTGAAAGAACTCCACTGGCTCCCCATACATAAACAAGCACAATTCAAACTCCTGACACACAATTTCAAGGCACTACATAACACTGGCCATGCATAGCTCACCAAGGGCATCTAGTTCACAAACCTTCCAGAAACCTCCACTCTTCCGGACTACTAGTTGCACACATTCCACACATACAGAAAACAGATCCATTGATCGAGCCTTCCCCTACATCGCTCCTAAGGCATTGAGGGGCATATGTATCAAAGGATACAGTCGCGATTTTCAAATAGCGATTTTTAGAGAATCGCTATTTGAGAATTGCAAAACGCTATGTATGTAGGATTTGCAAAAATGTTTGCGAATCCTACATTTTCCTTAATTGCGAATCGCAAATTGCGATTCGCAATTAAGGAATACCTCCCCTTTCATTCCTACGGGCCTAGAGGCCCGTAGGAATAAATGGGAAGACATTCTCAATTTGCGATTCTCAATTAGAGAATTGCAAATTGAGAATGCAATTTCAAGGGTGCCAGGGTGTCAAAAGGACACCCTGTTGCACCCCTGGAAAGTGCATGTGTGCTCATGTGGCACACATACATGCCAGAAGGGCATGCATGTGTGCCACATGGCACTTTGAAAAATGCAAAAAAGTGAATTTTTCAAAGAAATCGCAAATAACCACCAACTTGAAGTTGGTGGTAATTTGCGATTTCTTAAGGAGAAATCACACAACTTGGGTGCTTTTTAAAACGCATTTAGGGAATCGCAATTTGTGATTCCTTAAATGCTTTTGCAAAATAAAGAATCACAAATTTTGTGATTCCCTATTTTGCAAGGGCCTTTTGGGATGATACATCCCAAAAGGCTTTTTCCCGTTCGCAAACGGGCCGATTCTGAGAATCGGCCCATTTGCGAACAGGAAATAGGCTTCACACATATGCCCCTGAGTGACCTGCCACTATACATAAGAACCTTCTCCTCAATTCCACAAGAAGCTAACGACTTGGCTTTTTCAGTTGTCTGACACGGCCCTAGGTTTGGCTAGGCTCACACCTGCACAGCACCAGGATACCCTCCCAGGGGATAGTGCTCTCTACAAATCTGCATAACATGCAGCTCCAGGGGTCAATCATGGTGATTAATCAATGGGGGTGACACTTAGAAACAATAATGGATATTTGTGACAAGGGGAAGTATTGAAACAAAACTCCAACAACAAACAATATTTGCAAACAGATTGTGAAGGGAGCCCAGAAAATGTTCTCTTTTGATAACGTTATCCCATTGCTAGCATAAAAGTAGTGCCAACTGTATTCAACACTTACTATGGTATACTAACTCATAGATATTTTAATTTGAATATGAACTGAAACTTAAAGACAATGGGTCATATTTAATATGGGGCTGTCCTTGTTGGCAATTCCCTAATTCAGATTTAGAAATCCATGCAAGGGGTCACTTGTGCCGCCTTTCATGACTTTTTAAAGACATGTGACTCAATGCAGCGCAGCTGCTTGCACTGCATTCTCATTTCGAGCTGGGATGCTTTCTATAGGTGAAGCACGGGCGTCCTGTACATCCACTAATGGACCTGACACAATTCCAGATTTATAAAACTTTGTATACCTAAGATTACTTCAAATCGGTACATCTCCCAGAGGATGGTATGTTGAGTAGAATTGTATTTTTTTAATTTTTTTATTACCTCTTTCTATCAATGATGGATTCTGCATCACACATTGAAAGAGGAAAATGCCCTTTTGGATTATTTTTGTGCAGGAAGGTATCACTTTGCACAAAAACAAAAAATCCTGTCCTTAATGCATTGGCGCTCGGCAGCACACTGTGCACCAGCGCACAGAGACAGCAGAAATCTACATCTTTTAGTCATGGTGCATTTCTACTCTCTGCCTTTCATTCAACGCTACATAGAGCCTAATGGTTTTTTAATTCATGCAATGTAGGACCAGTGCCATGTGCACGCAATGTTATCTTCTTCTACAGTTCTTATGCAATCTTTTAACTAACTATGCAATACATTTTGCAACTCTTCTACTGTTCATTTGAATTTGGTAAAATTGTGATATTGAGCTGAAGGTACTGCCGAATTTCTTTGGACAAGAGTCTGTGATCTAGGTATGCACGTGGCAGCTATTTCCTGAAGGATCTGCTGACTTCCTATTCCTGGATGGCACGGTAAGTGCTATTTTACGATATCACTGACCCTTCACATTATCCATAACTGTACAATTATTTTTTAGCGTCTCTTGGTTTTCATTCAAGTGCAAGTTGTGCAGTCTTTCACAACCAAGGCCAGAGGAGAGCTTTCCACTTAATGAGAAAATATAATGTATTGTTTTTGATGTCTGCATCAGCCAAAGTGGAATGCAATTTATTTTCTTGTCTACTCTATTTATTTCGTCACAGCAATGAACATTTATCTGCCAGGCCTCCATTACTAAGATGTGACTAAACCATTGTTGTATGAGATCTGACTTAGTATATTCTCTATGAATGCAACCGATGACCTCTATAGGAAGGGAGCCTTTTCACTTCTTTGTTTTCCTCAAAAGGATATATTTAAGTAAATACATTGAATCAATAATGCAAATATGATCTGTTTACTGTTTATCTCTCTTTTAAAGAAAAAGTAAAAAAAGACAGTGAAACTAAGAAACGACTGGTCCAGTCTACAATATTTAACTTGGGTATGGGCTACATAAATTTGACTGAAAATACCCTCAGGTTATGCTTACTCCTTGCGCATTATGAATGAACACGTACCATCTGACTAGGGTGTTAGATTATGAGGTATATTTAACCTTTATTAGATTTACGGCGTCAATTTCAAAGTGTTACACCACATGCTCACCTCCAAACAATATATATATATAGTTTCAAAAATATCGATTGACGCAAATATATTATGGGACAGAATATTGCTTGGAAAAATATCAATTTTATGTACTTTTAATTGCTTTGTCAATATAATTGTGTATAATACCGTTTTTAATGATTTGCTGTGTTTTATTATTAGTTTTGTGTCATATGTTATTATAACTTTAAAGTAAATTGATAGAAAATATTTTAGTATATTTCATTTTATTTTTCAGTTGGTAATATAGTTTAGATTTTTTTTATTTTATTTGAATTTATGTATTTATTGTTGGGATGATGAGTTTGTAGAGGCATGGGGTGGGATTTTTTTCCAGTCTCTAATTTCAAATTGTTTATAAATAGTTCATTTATTTTTAATGTATTTTATATGTTAATTTGACTATTAGTTATGCATATTATTTTATTTTTGAAGGATTTATTAGATAATATTCAAGAAGATTAGTAATTGCAATTGCTAATTGGTTAATTAGGGGCCGATTAGGATGGCGGACGGACTTGCGTCCATCCGCCACCCCGAGGTGGAGGGGCCGTCAGCAGGGGCTGGGGCGTTCCCTCCATCCCAATTAGGATGTGACCTTCACCCTGGCGGTCACATCCCTACCTTTAACATTGCGGCGGATGCTGCTTCAAGCAGCACCCGCCGCAAGGTTAAAAGTGCATGTTTTCCTTTGCATGCACGAAGCGGCAGGCAACGCGTGGTGCCTACCGCTTCGTGCAGGCAAAGGCAGGGGGGTACCATAGGTATTACCATGTGCACCCCCACCCCCACCCCCCTTCACTCCTAGGGATCCGCAACGGGTCCCCAAAGAAAAGTCCGTATGCCTTTCCATGGCGGAAATGCCGCAGTGGAAAGACATAGGACCGCTGACATCCTAATATGGCTGGCGGTGTCTGATAGATTACACTGTATCTTTAAGAAATCCCCTCATCTACACCCAACCAATCAAGCATACACCCGATAGGTGATGACGAACCCCGGTCTCCAACCACCACCAGGCCACAGACAGTACCTCCTCACTAGCATGTTGCCCACACCCTGAGTGAAGTGGAGTTTATTCAACACTTTTTGCTACATGAGCCTTTTGTGCCACATATAAATCAAAATAGTTAATCACATTTGCAAAAATACAGTTATGAGTTGGGAAACAAATAAAATGGAGTATAAAACAAGAAGAAAACATCAAACAATAAAAGTGACTGCCACAATAAAGAAGAAATTAGGATAAACATTACAGTGCTCTAAGATGTTCAGTTTGCTAGAAGAAACAATCCAAACATTGAAAAATGCATTTGCCTAAACAACCTTTTTCTTATTGTTCTCACATGCAGCTAGTCATCAAATGATGCAATACATGTAATGCAAAGTAGTGATGAATAGACAAAATACTTAGGAATTGAACTTTTAAAGTCTAACAATATTTAAAAACGTCCCGCAGTTGTCCCTATCATGAGTTTGAAAGTGGAGAACTTTCTTTCTGAGTTTCTGCTTCTCCATAAATATTCAAGGAGGTTTCCAAATACACAAGCAGCAATTTGTTTAACATTCCACAATATGAGCATGTCTCAGACAGTTTAAATCCTGGTACCACAGTATATTTGACCCAAAATTCACCCTCGACTATGCTACAACCTTATTCCTTAGTGCCTTCCAGGGTTGTTTCTTTGCAGATTTAGGAACTTAATTGATCACAAAGATCCTTCGGTCATTTATTTGGGCCTTAATGTTTTGTTCTGCTGGTGTAGGCATATTTTCTTTCATTTGCAGAAGGTTCTCAGGCACACCCTTTGCAATAGGGTGAAAAGGTGAAGCCAACACATGCATTGGTCTCTTCACAGTCTTGTTCTTGGCTATCAAACTGCCAATTTGATGCTGGATGGGATGTTTAGTTGACAGAGAAATCTGGGCTGTTTCAAATTTGAGTGGAGTGACTTGATTACTGGGCTGAGCAGAGGATACATAGAGGGGGGTGGCTGCAGTCCCTTTTGGAGTCTCTGGAGATATTCACAAGGATGTAGCAGAGACATTGGAAAAGCAAGGCTGCACCATATTTACAAGGACATGGTGCAGCCTTGCTTTCCCCCCGGCTTTTCACAACTTAGCGGAAAAGCAAGGCTGCACCATATTCACAAGGACATGGTGCAGCCTTGCTTTTCCCCCTGCTTCTCACAAATTAGCGCCAATGCAGGCACCCTTGCACCAGAGTGCAAGGTGTCTGGAAGCAGGAAGGTTTGTTTATGTACAGGAAGGTGTCTCTTCCTGCACATAAACAAACCTAAAATGCCAGTTTGTAACTTTCATGTGCCCTGCTTAATGCAGCACACATGTAAGTTACAAAACAGCATTCTTAAAAAAGGTTTGTTTATGTAGAGGAAGGGGCACCTTCCTGTACATAAACAAACCATGGCATTTTGCATTTTCCATGTGTGCTGCACAAGGCAGAATGCAAAAATGAGGAGAAATAAAGCATTTCTCCTTGTATCACCAACTTAAGACCAGGGTTTTTCTGGTCTTAAGTGTGGCGTTAGCTCCTATTTACGCTGCCCCTGTGAATAGGGGGCAGCGTAAATATCAATGGGTGTTGTGGTGGAATGCCCACCACAACGCCCACTGTATGCCCTTTCACGCTTAACACAGCGTGAAAGGGGGCCTATTCACAAGGCAGCGTTAAGCCACCTTAATTCTCCTTGTGGCTTTAATCTCCCTATATCCTCTGGCCTTGAGGATTGAGTTAGAATTGTCTGAATAATATGATTTGACCTCCCCACCTTCACTGATTTTGCCCACAAATACCTCTCCCTCATTTTTTTGCACTTCTATTAATTCACCACTCAATTTAAGCATTTCTTTCCTCAGATGTAGTAGATCTTTATAGGTTTTCATGTCTGCAGAATTTTCAACAATGCTATCTGCTAGGCATAAAGTTGGTTGAAAAGCTGTGGATTCATCTTGGTGACCAGCACCAGTAAAAGCCTCCACAACTGCTACCAAAGACATCTCCGATGCCATCTTCACTTTGAATTTATGCTGGAAAGAATTCATAGTGGTGAAAAATTGGCAATTGGACTTCATTATCCAGTTCTGAGGAAGACCCTTTTCTGGCCTTAAGCCTTTCTTCAATGCAGCATGTGATTTGGGTGGAACTCAGTTGCTGCCCTTCTTCGCTGCTGATATCTGAATGAGTTAGATTTAAAGATATCAAAGTCCCCATGAATTTAGTGCCTTAGTGGTGCACTCAGGACTGCTTTCTGGAGTAGTGGAGGTGTGCAGCCTGTAAAACATTTCACTGTCTCTTTTAGGGCATAGTAAACATAGCATTGCAAGACTACAGCATTACGATAGTCTAATAAAATGAGCCTCAAAGATACATTAAAGCAGTCTCGAGGCTGCAATATGATTGCCGGGACAGTTGTGGTCCCGCCAAGTATATTACTAGTTTCCTCTCTGCCTCAGTTTTCATAGCAGTTACTCCTCCATGAAAACTGTGGTGGAGAAGAATTAAAGGGGGCATCTATAGGTCCCCCTCTTTCCTCTGGGCCATGGGGTGCATGCAGGGGGGTATATTTTGTGCCCCCCTATGTGCATGCACCAAAGTACCTGAATGGCATGGAATTCACAAGTTCATGCATTGCAGGTACTGCCTTTGACGTTCCCATTGCAGTGCCTAATTCATAGGTACCACCATAGGGACGCCAGAGAACTGCCAGTCAGTGACTAAAAAAATCATAATCTGGCGGGCTGTGTGCCCATAGGTTTGGTGTTGCAAGGCAGCGGCATGGAGGTCCCACTCCTGCACCACTATACTTGTAATCAGGCCCTAAGCATAGGTTTGATTGAGGTGATCTGTCCTCCATTTCTTCCAGTTTGGCCTTAAGCTTGCTTATCTCTGCTTTAGATCTCATTGTGAAATTATCAAGTTTCTTATAGTTATCCTCAAGGTCAGATATCCTTTGCTCAGCTTGCTCCACGCAATCGTTAAATTGAGTCCAAAGCTCATTTATGGCACTTAGTTGCTCAGTAATTTCCTTGTGGGTCTTGTTTTGGGCCAGCATCATTTCACAAATCTCTCCCAAAATCTGCTGGAGTACCTGGGCTATCAATGGAAAAAGGGGAAAAGAGGGTGGAGTGGCGGGCACATCTTTATGTAATGGCATCCGTTGATTCAACCATACCCATGAGGCAAGGAAGTTCTCCACAAGAAAGATATCTAATTCCATGACATTGTGATGTAGTCTTTAAGGTACTTGAAGGCCTTTATGATTAGGTGAAGTACTAATAGGTGGTACTTCTTTGTTTTGTAATGAATCAGGAAGACTGCAGAGGGTGTTAGTCTCTGTTGGCCATAGTTCCACATAATCTGAAAAAGGTGGCTTTTCCGGGCTGTCAAATAATTGGGTATTTTGATTTAGAGAGCAAAGCTGGTGGAAATTGCATCTTGCAAGATCATCTGTTGGGTATTCAGACAAAAATCTAAACTTTTTTATCGACCTACAGAAATATCGTCATACAGAAATATCGTCAGCTAGACTATTGTTGACAAAAATATTGATTTTAGGGTACGTAATATGTTAAAAATATAGAAAGTGTAAATATCGATTACAAAAATATCTATGGGCCTTTATATGATGGAGGTCCCACCCGCCAGATTGGGATGCGACCGCCATGTAGGCAGTCGGAAACAACCACATCCCTTTTCCTATTGCGGCCTGGAAAAGGGCTGCAGCACAATCCACAAAAGAAATGGGGATGTTTTTAAACATCTACGCCCCGTGTGCCAAGGTTCATGTACTGCCTCGCACATTGTGCATGGATGTTTGGGGGGCACCACATGTGCCCCTCAGACCACATTGTTGAGGCCTACGGGGGATGGGGACCCTGCCAAGGGCCCCAAAGTACATTTCCAACAGCCTTTCCATGGCGGTGTTAAAAATATTGTTGTTAATAGTATCAGTTTTTAATAATTTTTATGTATTTTGCTATATATTTTAATTGTATATGTTATACATTTTTTGTATAAATATTGTTAATGTTGTTTAATATAGTTTGTACATTTTTAGTAGTTTCAAAATTTTAGATAATAGTTTTTTGTCGTACTGTAGCGTGTTGTGGGGTTTATAGAGGTACAGGGTGGGAAGTAAATTAATAATAAGTAATTCATTCTCATTAATATAAACTATTTAATTTATCATTATTTATGTAATTTTATCATTATTTTTAAGGTATGTTTCAGATGTGGGTTGGGGTTTTGTACGGGTATAGGATGGCAAGTAAATTAATTATAATTAATTATATATTATAATAATTAATTATTTAATTGGAAATTAATTGTGTAATACATTACATATTTTATGTGTGTGTGTTTTTGTATGGGTAAAGGGTGTGTAGGAAATTATGTATAATAATAATAATTATTGTTAATTTATAAAAATTATTTAATTGATAAAGTAATTATGTAAATTGTGTAATTATGATACTTTTTAAGATATACTACATGTGAGTGGTTCCATTTGTAGGGGTTAAGTGTGGGAAGTTAAAGACATATTATGTATAATTAGTTACATATTTTTATAAATTGCTTAATTAATAATTAATTATGTAAATTATGTAACCATTATTTTTTTTATTTTATATATTAGGGGCAGGTTGATGTATTTTATGGATAAAAGGTGGGAAGGCAATTAACGATAATTATTTTAACATTAGTTCATTATTATTTATATTTGAATTGATAATTAATTATGTCAAATGTGTAACTATTATAATTTGAAAAAGAAATCTTAGAAGTGTGCTGTGTAATTTGTACAGGTATAGGCTAGAAAGTTATTTAAGTAGTCACAAATCTAAAAATTGTGATTTTTAAATTGTTTATTTATTATTGTACGTGTTAATTGTGTTATGTATTTTAATTGTAAGTAACATTTGTATTAGTGTATGAAGTGTATTTAATTGTAATAAATATGTAATTGCTATATGTTTTTGATTATCTATAGACTTTTTATATTTGAATAGATATATTTTTTATTTTGTTTAGTTTTTCAAAAAATGTATTTTCCTGAAGTGAATTAGTCTGTTTCTAATCTTGCACAGAGTGCTGTGGGAGTTGTAAATGTTACCCCTTTGCAATCCAACACTTTCCCTAGTCTTGCTCTGACTGGAGTGAGAATTGTATATGTTAGCACTCCGCAATCCAACACTTTCCCTACTGTTGCACTGACTGGAGTAGGATTAGCAATTGTGATCCCTCCAAAAATCCAACACTTTCTCTACTGTTGCACTGACTGGAGTGGGAATAGTACATTTCACCCATCCGCAATCTAACACTTTCCCTAATGATGCACTGAGTGGAGCAGGAATAGTAAATGGTACCCCTTCACAATCCAACACTTTCTCTACTGTTGCACTGACTTTAGTGGGTATAGTAAATTGTACCCCTTCCCAATCCAACACTATCCCTATTGTTGGAATGACTGAAGTAGGAATAGTAAATGTGATCCCTCCCCAATCCAAAACTATCCCTACTATTGCACTGACTGGACTGGGAAAAGTAAATTATAATGTAATATATTTTTTGTAAATTGCAATTTTTTATGTTATTGACTTTAGTATTTGAAATTAAATTGGTATTTTTTTATCTTATTGGGTATATGTATATATATATCAAAACGTGGGTGGACGCATGTACATCAGGCGCTCCGCATTCCATTCGCCATACGCGTTTCGAGCAACAGCTCTTGATCACTGGCATAGAGGGGCAGGCATTGGGTTTAGGAAGAACAAAGTTTATTTAAACAATTAGAGTCCCGCCCCAGTGGGCGTTGTCAATGAGGCATGCTGGTAACGGAAGTTCATATCCACGCCCAGGACTCATGAAGGTTCTCTTGCCAAGTGGCCCCCGTCCTGCCACTCATTATGATAAAATTCCCTGTAGGGTGAAATGTTCAAAACCCTGATATTGCACGCTACCAATATCACCACGTGCGAGGCTCTGTAGGTCTCATGGAGTGTCGGCATTCTCTAACACTCAGGATCCGCCTTCCAGCATCGGGACTCCCCGCGGCCAAGCTAACACACACATATACACACTCATCCACCCATACAGTCCTGCACATATGCTGTCTTCAAAACACATACAAACAGTGAGTCAGTCACCAACCCCTGCAGCCACTTATACACAAAGAGAAACACTGATACAAACATTTAAATATTTAAACAATACTCGCTAATATATGTATTCACTAAGATACACTTAATAAGCCAGTTAAACAACCATTTTTTTTAAAAAAAAACATCCATTTACACACTTATTTAAACATTTATTCTTCCATCGACCTTTACAAATACATATATAAAACAAATTTATTTTTCAGAAAGACACACATTCACTGGATGGTGTCATCAGTGATGTCATGAGTGATGTCACTGACCATGTCATGAGTGATGTAATATGTGACGTCATCAGCAGTGCATTGCACGCGCAAGTTATAGTGAGTCCATCTAACTATAACGTGGGAATTTCAATGGTTTTATATCAGTAAAATTTCCAGCTAACTATAACTGGTGTGAAACCTATGGTTTTTTCAGTGAATTTAATAGGTTTTTTAAATGCTAATTCCTAACTATAACTGGTGTGAAACCTATGGTTTTTTCAGTGAATTTAATAGGTTTTTTAAATGCTAATTCCTAACTATAACTGGTGTGAAACCTATGGTTTTTTCAGTGAATTTCATAGGTTTTTTAAATGCTAATTCCTTTGTATATCGAGTTTCTAACCTTTTTTTTTTTTTTACAATTTGCTGTTTTTTTTTAAGTATTCATTTTTTTTATATATTTTTTTTTTTTTGCGCTCTGGGTGCGCGCTCCGGGAAGCTTTCAGCTAAGCTCTCCGGTAAGCTTTTCCGAGAGCTCATCTGAAAGCGCACCCAGAGCGCAACTGTCGTTCGTGAAAAAAAATATGAATGAAAAGTTAATAATAATGCAAAACATTTCGTACCATACAAATAAAATTTGTTTTTTTTAATAAGGAAAATGATTATGCATTTCTATAAAAAATTGATGACGTCACTTCGGCGCGCAACGTAAGTGCCCTCGGAAGCGCCTACGTGCGCGGCGCATAAACGCACGCAAAAGCGCCTACGATCGCGCCACGTTTGCGCCCCGGAAGCGCCTACGATCGCGCTGCGTAAACGCACCGGAAGTGCACCGGAGCGCGCAGCGTAAACGCGTTGGGTCATGTGACCCTAAAATAACACTTTTCATTGGTTGCTAACAGTTTATTTTTACAATGAATGAAATCCCCACCCATTTCCTTCACTTCTTCTTTCACTTTTGTGACTGAAAGACCTGCCTTTTTTGCTGCTCCATATTCCTGGATTCATCATGGCTGCCAGACCATCCAGCAGTGAAGATGACTCCAATGATTTCATTGATGAAGAGCCTCCTCAGCCGAAGGTCAAAGAACATTTCATCTGGAAATTTTGTAAGTTTCCAGCAGATCAGAAGAAGGTGAATGCACCAAAAGTAGAGTGCAGGATCTGCAAACAGGTCCTGTCACGGGGTAACCCCCAAAAAAAATACTCTTTTGGCAACTTCACCATGATTCGCCATGTGGAGAGGAGGCACCCCCAGAATTTTGCCCGGGAAAGTGTCAGGGCTCTGGCACAAGAGGTTCCCAGAGATGGGGCCTCTACATCAACAGGAGGAGCAACTTCTTCTGGAAGAGAACAATCTCAGGGGCAGGTAGCAAACATTCAACCTGCATTTAACCATGGGGTCGTCAGATGCAGATACTGCAATCAACTCCTCACCTATGGGGAGCAAAGTGTCCTGCTCATGGTTCGGGCATTGGAGAACCATCACTGCCCTTCCCACCCCTAATTTTTTTCTTTTCTTTTTGCTCCTGTTGAGCAGTTTCTATTCCCTGTTTTTGTTCCTGTTCAGTTAAAAGAAGAAAACCAAAAGTTCTTTTCAGAACTACCTCCAATTCTCATCAAAGAGCTATAATCTTAAAAAATGAAGAGTAAGTGAAATATAGTGCATTGATAATTGAAAGGAGAATGAGTAAGAAAGAACAGAAAGGTATGAGAGGTGAAAAGAAGTGAAGTAGGAGGAATGAAAGAAGGTGAGTGTTAGAAAAGAAAGTTATGACACAGTGAATAAACTGGAGGCCTCATTTCTGAAAAGTGACGCATCGCTACGTGAAAACAGCGATGCGTCACTTTTCTGGACGCACTCCTTATGACATTCCAGATATGTCATATTTAATATATGACTAATCAATTCGCAAGGAGTTACAGATATGTCAGTATTTCTGACATATCTGTAAACACAAAAGTAACGCATTGCAGGAGTGCGTCACAAAAGTGACGCAACTCCAGTAATGTGTCCTTTCACATGGAAAAAGCACCATGTGAAAGGTTTGCTGTGAAGCAGGCGCAAGATTTTGGCGCAACAGCATCCTAAAAGTGACGCACTGCGTCATTATTACCAAGCTTTTTGCAAGGAACACCCCCTCTGCATGCATTATACCTGACACTATTTTTTAAAAAGAGACGCATCTAGGTACATGGGTCACTTTTTAAAACTCTGCGCCATATTGTATCTGCATCAGGTATAATGTATGCAGAGGGGGCAATCCCTCGCAAAAAGCTTGCTAATAACGACGTACTGAAATCTATGAGATTTCTCTGCGTCACTTTTAGGATGCTGTTGCGTCAAAATCTTGCGCCGGCCTCGCATCACTTTTATGTGTACAGATATGTCAGAAATACTGACGTATCTGTAACTCCTTGCAACATGATTCGTCATACATTAAATATGACACATCTGGAATGTCATAAGGACTGTGGACAGAAAAGTGACGCATCACACCAGCAGTGTAATAAAATGTGCCTCGTTGCACTATATTTAAAGGATGCAACAGCATGCTAAAAGTGACGCAGTGAAATCTCAAACATTTCACTGCGTCGCTATTACAAAGCTTTTAGTGGGGGAACACCCCCTCTGCATGCATTATACCTCACGCAGATATAATGTGGCGCTTGATTTTAAAAAGTGACCCATCTACCTAGATACATCACTTTTTAAATATAACGCAACGAGGCACATTTTTTTACACCACTGGTGCAATGCGTCACTTTTCTGTGCGCACTCCTTATGACATTCCAAGTAACGCATTGCTGGAGTACGTCACAAAAGTGACGCAACTCCAGTAATGTGTCCTTTCAAATGGGGAAAGCAGCATGTGAAAGGTCTTGCCTCAGTCTAACACCTGCTGTAAAGCAGGCACAAGATTTTGACGCAACAGCATCCTAAAACTGACGCAGTGAAATCTCAAAGATTTCACTGCGTCGCTATTACAAAGCTTTTTGCGGGAGAACACCCCCTCTGCATGCATTATACCTGACGCTATTTTTAAAAAGTGACGCATCTAGGTACATGGGTCACTTTTTAAAACTCTGCGCCACATTATATCTGCGTCAGGTATAATGTATGCAGAGGGGGCATTCCCCCGCAAAAAGCTTGGTAATAACGACGTACTGAAATCTATGAGATTTCTCTGCGTCACTTTTAGGATGCTGTTGCGTCAAAATCTTGCGCCTGCCTCGCGTCACTTTTATGTTTACAGATATGTCAGAAATACTGATGTATCTGTAACTCCTTGCAACATGATTCGTCATACATTAAATATGACACATCTGGAATGTCATAAGGAGTGCGCACAGAAAAGTGACGCACCGCACCAGCAGTGTAAAAAAATGTGCCTCATTGCACTATATTTAAAAAGTGACGCATCTAGATAGATGCGTCACTTTTTAAATATTGCGTAACAATGCGCATTTTTTTACATCGCTGGTGCGTCACAAAAATTGACGCACAGGAAGCGCAAAACTGGCAGCGCAAGGCCTTCATAAATATAGTCCTGGATTTTCCCCGTGCTTCGCCGGTGCGCGTACCATGCGCTTCCCCCGCACAAAACGAAAAAAAAATAAAAAATGTAATGCCTCGCAGGACCCTATTTTAGCCCCTACATCAAACCTAGGGGGTCAGAGGGGGTCTACTCTTCCCCCTTATGGTCATTTGCCCCTTTTTTTTTCAAACCCCTTGTGTCTCGATTTTACCGAGACACAAGATGGCGGCCGCTCCAGACTGTTTAGAATGTTTACAGACACCCAAGAGCCAATCAGCTTTCTGCGCACAAGTCGCGTGTCGCGCCTGGAGCGCTCTCCGGTGCGCGCACCGGAGAGCGCCTATAGATATATATATTTTTTTGAACCTAAATTACTCAAAATCCACTGCAGCACATATCTTGAGACATAGCAAAGGCACATCGGGCTACCAGTCCCTTCAATTTTGCCAAGTTTGCTGGAAATCCATTCAGCCGTTCGGGCTAAAAGTGAAATCGACCGCCCTATGGAAATTAACATGGGGAAAACGCGTTTTGGGACCCCCCTTTTATCTCGGCCCCCCTTGACGAATCCCCCCCAAACTTTCAGGGAAGGACCGGAACGCCGCGAGGCCATTTTGAGGAAATTTTGAGGCAGATTCGTCAACCGGCGCCAAAGTTATTCCAAATAGAATTTTGAGATTTAACATTGAAAAAAATCCTAACTATAACTACCTACTGGCGACCGCCAGTAGGTAATATATATATATATATATATATATATATATATACATATATATATATATATTCAATGAAAAAACCATAGGTTACAGTCCATATATAGTTAGGAATTTGCATTTACAAAACCTTATTTTACTCGCATAAAACCATTGAAATTCCATATATAGTTAGATGCGCTAACTATATATCGCGCACCCGCAATCCACTGCTGATGATGTCACATATTACATCATTCATGACATGGTCAGTGACATCACTGATGACATCACTGATCACAACATCCAGTGACTGTATGTTTCTGTAAAGTTAAAATATGTCTTACATATTGAAGAATGAGTGGATGTATAAGTGTCTGGATGAAGGATTTAGTAGGTGCATGACTGACTGTATGAGTGAGTGATTAAATGTGTCTCACTGAGTGCATGGGTTAGTGACTAAACTGTCTTAATTTGTGCATCATTATGTCTGTTGTTCTATAAACTGCTGCATGTGTTGATCAGTAGCTATATGAGTAACTATATGGGTTATTCATTGGTTGCCCAAGTATTTGTATGGGACACTGAGTGTGTGTGTGGGTGGCTGGGAGGTGTATGACTCTGTGCATAGATGTGTGAGCAGTGGATTCACTAGATGTATGGTTTCAAAAGTGCATGTGGAAACAGCTCTATGGGAGGTTAACTGTGTGCATGAGTGTATTGGTGAGTGAATGGATATCTCAGTGCTACATGTCAAAGTAAGTACATATGTAAAACACAGTACATGTGAGAGTTGACATATATAAATAACTGTGCATAAGAGCTAGTGAATGTGTGAGTGGCTGTATGGATCATTGTGAACTTGTATCAGGGATTGTAGAAGAGAGAAAATATGTGTTAGTATATGTTTGAATAAGTAAAGTTTGTATAACTGTATAGATGAGGAAATGGAGGTGTGATTGATTGTTTGCATGACTGACTAGTTGTGTGACAGTCTGTGAGTGTCTGTTTACACTGATTGTATCTAAGGTTATATTAGAGTCTGAAGAGGTTCATTGTATTAGCACATGAATGATATCATGAGTGATGTCACCAGTGATTTCATTTGAGATGTCATCAGTGATGTCATCAGTGATGTCATTTGAGATGTCATCAGTGATGTCATCAGTGATGTCATTTGAGATGTCATCAGTGATGTCATTTGAGATGTCATCAGTGATGTCATCAGTGATGTCACTGACCATGTCATGAATGATGTAATATGTGACATCATCAGCAGTGGATTGCGGGTGCGCGATATATAGTTAGCGCATCTAACTATATATGGAATTTCAATGGTTTTATGCGAGTAAAATAAGGTTTTGTAAATGCAAATTCCTAACTATATATGGACTATAACCTATGGTTTTTTCATTGAATTTCAATGGTTTTTTGAAAGCTAATATTTGTATCTGTAAAATGTATTCTTCTTTAAATCATAAAATATATTGTACATGTCTTTTATACATTTTTTTTAAAAAAAAAATATTGTTCCGCTCCTAGTCCGCGAACCGGTCAGCTTCCCGTTAGCTCAATTCAAAGCCGCGACTTGGTGCGCGAGCCGGTAATCGTTCCTTAAGCGTAACTGTTACGTTATCATGACGTTTTGCGTTGTCGCGTAATACGTTATCCGACGCGCCAAGTTAGCGGACCCGGAAGCGGATTGGATAGCGGCGCAAAGCGCGAAACGTAAAGACAGCAGGTCATGTGACTCTGTAATAACACTTTTCATTAGTTCATTTCACTTTTGGTTTCCTAATGATGTAATACTAGGTCATGTGATCTAAAATTAACACTTTTCATTGGTTTAGAACTTTGGCTTTTCCCAAATGATGAAAACCCCTCCTTCTTTCCTCACTCTGACTTTCATCTTGGTGAGAGAAAGACCCTTTTACATTCCAGAGAAATGGCTTCAGTTGTTGCTTCTGGTAGTGTTCCCCCACCACCACCTCCACCTCCTCATGGAAAAAAAGGACCACCTACTCAACCAATCTTTCAAGAAGAGGAAGATCAGGAAGAGGAGGAAGAGCCTGAATATTTGCCAGAGGAGCCCAGGAGGTACAATAGGAAGGAAAATTTCATCTGGCAATTTTTTTAAATTCCACCAGGGCAAAAGAAAGTGAACGCCAGATATGTCTTCTGCCGTATCTGTGATGATCGCCTTTCAAGGGGGACGGACAAAAAATATAGTTTTGGGAATTTTACAATGCACAGGCACATGAGTAGGTGGCACCCAAATAATTATAGTGCTGCTCAGCTTCGGGACGAACAACAAAATTCCCCAGCAATAGCCAGAAGATCGGTCGTGCCAGAAGTTTCGGGACCAGAAGCAAGGGAGTTGATCCCGAATATTCAAATGGACATAGGGGAAGTGAAACAAATGTGCGTGTGGTGCAATCAAATATTATGCTACCGAGAAAGTAGCATAACTCTTATAATGAGAGCAATCAAAAATCATGTCCAAAACGCCCCCAAAAATAAATTCTTCTTTTTTTTGTTGCTCCTGTTGAGCCCTCTTCGATGAATCATTTTTGTTTCCCCCCTCCCCCCAAAAAATAAAAAAAAACAAAATGTTCTGAAAAAATCAAAAAAATATATTAAATGTTCAAAAAAATAATAAAAAAAATTTAAAATAACAAAAAGCCAAAAAAAAGTTCTTTTCAGAACTACCTTCCCATTATAAAAAAAAATTGGTAGAAGTCTTTGAACTCTGCCAAGCTCTATTTCTTTTAGTTCGCTCCTAGTTCGCACTCCGGTACGCGAACTATGAGCGAACCCAAAAACTTTTTTAAAAAAAAGAACAGTAAGTATAAGGAAAGGAAACAGACAGTTATGTTACAAAAAAGACAGCTATAGGGAGTAAAGAAAACATACTGTTACCCGCAATTCACTTCTGATCATGTCATATATTACATAATTTTTGACATAGTCAGTGACATCATCAGGAGTGGATTGCGAGTAACAGTATCTTTTGTTTACTTCCTATAGCTGTCTTTCTTGTAACATAAATGTCTGTTTCCTATCCTTATACTTACTGTTCTTGTTTTAAAAAATTTTGGAGATCATTCAGAAACAGTAACATTAATAGAGACAGAATTAGTGAATAATAATGAAGAAGTATGAGAAGAGAGGGAGTGAAAAAAATACTGGAAGGAGTAGAATAATTAAGTAATAGAGAAAGGAATGAGAGAAGTAGCAAACACAGGAAAGTAAAGATTAAAGAAATGAAGCAGGAGAACTGATAGATGTTAAATGTGATAGATTAATGATTGATTGAGGGTCACGATAAGGTGTGTCCTCTCTAAAAGTTTGTTTAAAGTGAACCGTACTCAGGGTTGCATATCAAAATTAATGCTTGTTGAAGAATACAGAGGAGATAATAGCTGTCAAGACCTACCATTGTAGTAAAACATGCCCACTTCTTACATCATTCATAACATAGTCAGTGACATCATCAGCAGTGGAATGCAGGTTAAAAAAGTACAAAACATTTACCTTATAATTCTTGTTAACTGTAAAAGAAAATTTTTCATACTTTCAATCTGTAAAAGAGAGAACAAACATTTCCAAAAATATTAGAACATGTATTTAAAAATTAGAAAAAAGAAGGGAAAAGGATCAAGAAGAAACAGTTTTTAAACAACTTTGACACTGACAGAAGCCTCTGCTTCTCTACGCCCCGTACACAATCCTAAAGATATATATTTTAAAGTAACAGTATCTTCATGCTGAAGAAATGAGGCCTATTTTCGAACATGGTGCTTCTTTTGCATTGCTAATGTCTCACAATAGTGATGCAATAGCAGCACAAAAGAGATGTAAAGCTATCATAAAATTGTGTCTAACATTTTAAATGATTGTTTCAGGATGCAAATAAGATGTGTCCTTTCAAGAGGTTTCTTTAAGGTGAGGCCTATTCAGTTTTAAAAAAAAAACAGTACACAGAAGTACAGCACTGTAAGCATTAAAATTGACACTTACAGAAGACTCAGTTTCTCCATATCTACCTCACATTTCTAAATGTATTTCATAAGTACAAAAAGCAGAATATTAATTATACATGTTAAATGGTTTATTTTTGCTGTTCTCAGAATGTATCAAATTTCACTTAAATCAGTGACTTGAAGGTATTCATCATGTAACAGCGGGGAAAAAAAACACAATCAAAATGATTGTGTTTAAAAAACCCATACAACCTAAGAAATCTGAATTCAAAACTCCTTAAAATTAACTTACTTTCAATGACGTCGAAGGATCTCCTATGAACAGCTTCCACTCTGTTGTGCTATAAATATTTTCAGCCCGCCACTTTCTGAAAGAAAACCTCGATCGATTCGAAAAATATGTTACATACAAGAAAAGACTTCTCTCATTCTATCACATGTTTCCACTAGGCCAAATCATGTTGCCGCGATTCGCAAGTCTTGTAATTCTTCCAATCAAATCCCGACATTTTCTGTTTTCGCAACTTTCAAAAAGAAAACATTTAAGATTATTTTCACAATCCAGGACTACTAATATCTTACCCTTCTTTGTCACTCATGTTCTCCTTTTCCTATGACACTGATACTGCTTACTATGAAGCAGACTTACTTGCATCAGGTTTATATAGTTGGATTTTTAAATTGACATTATAATTAAAACTTTTGCACCAATAATCTAGACAGCATTGCAGATTTACATTCCCTCTACTTCATGAATCTTTTGCAATTCTTCACAGGAAATCCCGAGATTCTTTCATTAAAATTTGGGTTTTAAAAACAACAGGTAAGAATTTTTAAGGTCAAACGGCAATTTTTTTTTGAAAGTTACAACGGAATCATTGCAGAATGACCAGCCGTTTCGAGCCTTTAAATAAGCTGTATAATGTCCTGATGTTGTTGAAGGACCATCGTGATAGATAATTGCTAGAGTTACAAAAGTCCTTCCTGATATTGAAAGCTGAGAAGCCACAAAAATTTTTATTAAAGTTGACAATTTTGACCCATCAGGCCTACATCGTTGGATCATTAAAATGACAAAATGTCCATATCTACGTATAAATAATGTTGACATCATTTCAGATTTACATTGGCTACACTCCATGTTGTGATCCGCTGCATTTACTAGCTTATTAAAGGAGACTGATTTACTGTCTGGCAAAGTTAAATATATAAATCTTTCTGAGTCTACACTAGTAGTACTTGATACCATACAGTTCTCGCAGTCATGCTGCCATTGATAAGAAACCCCAAACAGGTGATCTACATCTACACCCTCATCTTGCAATACATCAAGCATATACATTAAAAACTCCTGACAATCTTGCTGATTATTTTCAGAGAAGTCTGTTTGACCTGAACATTCATCTAACAGATAACGAACTTCAGACACACTTTCTACTTTTGTACGATCAGTGCTACATTTCTCGAAAACAGAATTCAACAAACAGCATAAAATTTGTTCTGAATTCAACAGAATCTGTTCTTTTAAACTCTCTAGTGAAAAGAGAACATTAACCACTACATTTGCATAGCAGTTGACACCAGAACTGTTTTCAAATTGAAAACCGACAACATCTTCAACAGAATCCACTTTCTTTCTGCTAACAATTTTCGGTTCATCGACTTTTGGTCTTTTTGCTACAACCTCCCTACTATTACTGATATTTCTACGTTTCCGGCCTACCACACGTTTCTCAAACAAAGGATATTGAGGCAAATGTGGCGCATACTCTCTTCTTAACCTATTGTATTCCTTAACACAATCTAGATCCGCACAAATGTTTGTGACATCACAGTCAATCAAGTACAATCCCGATAAAGTTCTAACTCGTGACAATGCCACATATGCCATACCCTCCTTGAACACAGAACTGCCAATATTCACCAATGCACTGTCTACACTTAAACCTTGCGATTTATGGATTGTTACCGCATATGCCAAGCAAACAGGAAACTGTTTACGGCGAACATATAAGTCTTTAACAAGCAAAAACCTAGCAGAACAACGACCAATTACCTGTACTTCCTCAATGCCATCAAATTTAATTTTTAAAAATTCAATTCCATCTCTACTTTTGTATTTCTCAAAATCAACAACATTACCCATTGATCCATTTACCAGACCTCTTTCAACATGTAAATTCCTTCTCAAAATGATTCGGCAATTTAAACACACATTCAGAGTCTTTTCAAAACCCGCTGTTTTAGATATAGTCTTCTCTAATGAATCCAATTTTGATTTCAAATTCTCTGACAAAATAATTGTTGATCCCATATGCTCTATTTTGTCAATAGCTTCAAGTTTCACAATCTCTTGCTTTTCTAAATTCAACATTTTGTTGTTGAAGATGGCACATTCTGCAAGAGTTGGCATCAAACATATTCCGGATTTCTTCTCAGTAATTTTCTGAAAAATATTCTCTGCCACAATCTCTTGTCCGGGATATAAATTTGAAAGTAATCGTGTATTTAAAGCTTCTTTTCCATGCTCGGTCACTTTTCCAATTCTAATATCTTGTAGAATATTCTTGTAATCTTCATCTTTTGCCTGACGCATATTTTCATGCAGTTCAGCATAATTGAAGTTTAACCATATATTGACGTTGCCAATGCTCCCTAAGCACTTCCTGGTATCTTCATGCGTGAGTATTTTGAACACAGGTTGTCCTTTGACTGGTGTCAGCTGCAGCAGATCTCCGAAAACAATGATGTGTTTGCCACCAAATAACACATCATATTCAGTTTTAAGTACTTCTTGCATTCTCAAATGCACAAAGGCAAGCATGACATTGGAAACCATGCTTACTTCGTCAATGATAAGTAGCTTCATTTTCCTCAAGACTCTTGAAACTTCACAGCAAGCATCCCCAGATAACTTGTTGTATTGTAATTTGTTGTCATGCTCCACCGGCAGCATCAGTAGACAATGCAAAGTAATACCTTTAATGTTATGTGCTGCAAGTCCAGTAGGAGCGGTGACAACACAAGACAGCGATGACTCAGTCCTTTCCTGCAGATAGCATGAAATTGCTTTAATGAGGAAACTTTTTCCAGTTCCCGCTTCTCCACTCACATACAGTCGGACAGGCTTCAACGATGTACATGAGCACTCTTTCTTCTCATGACTTAATCCATGCTCAATTTGCTTGGTAACTTCATCATATATTTTCCTCTGCTCAACGTTGAGTTGTTTTTCCAAGTCTTCTAACTTAACTGAATCCTCCTGAGCATGTGCCATGGCTCTTTCCACTTCATTCATAGCAGTGGCAGCTTCATTTTCGATAATAGGTCCTCCAAGTGGATCTTGACTCAATGAAACAGAACTCTGACTGTCCTGAGAACTGTCTCTGGCAATCTCGGCTGCAATCGTTGCTTCCTGCTCAATTTCCAAAGTTAGCATTTCTTGATATTTGTGAAAAGCAGGACATTCTATGGTCTCCTTAGCAGCAGTGAAAGAGTCTTCGTAACAGAGGAAATCTCCAAGCAGTTCCTCTTCTGCACGCCAAGGCTTGAAAAGTTGCAAAAGTGCTAAATAGAAAAACTCCTTTTTTTCTGGAGATTCGCCACTCAATTTTCGATGGTTTACTAATTGTCATTTTCTTTGCTTGACCAGGCATCCCTCACTTCCAATTACAGCATACACTCCTTTCTCAATATCTTCTTTGATGTTCCTCTTGAATATATAATTTTGTAGAACCTCATATAGACAAACATTCTCAAGGTGACTGCTTCGATTTGGATAATATGTATCCAACATGTTGGTCTTCAAAATGTCGGTACTGTTTGGTTCCTTTTCTGCCAAATATTCAATTTCCCGGACAGGTTTTAGAACCCGATTTCGCGTTGCAGCAAGACCAAGACTCGCCCAAACAATACTCCTGGATTTGGCATAGAGACTTGCTGAAGACAATCGATCTGAACATTCGTAAGCTCCGATTTCTCGATGCGACAACATCTTCAGACTGAAACTGTACAACTTCTTGCTGAGGCTCTTTTCATGGGAAATGTCCTCCCACATATCCTTCAGTTCTGTCTTTTCTTTTTTGGTGATGTAAGATGTCACATACCGAGCCACAGCCATACAGTTGTCACCCACAAACTGTATATCCATGTTAGCATTCCACATGGACAAAATCACTGGGTTGTAGTCGTTGATGTACTTGGACTCTTCGTTCCTTTTCAAATTGTATGTATTTTTGGGTGATTTCCTCGTCACATTATGTCGTAGTGAAGACATCAAACTGTTCACTTTTCCTTTAGAAATCACCGGTCGTGGAAAGTTGAAACGACATTTGGTGTAGAACTTGTCCTTGTTTCTGAATTTACGACGACAGTACTTTCCACAACGATGGCTTTGGAAACGTAGAACTTGTTCTCTTAGGCTTTTCTTCTCCGTTGCGTTTGGAACAGCACACGTAGAATACTGTTCTATGAAATTCATCTTTAAGTGATCCGTATCTGTTCCAAATTTAGGTGCATCCTTGATCCACAACAACATATGTATATGAGGAGCACCTCTTGCTTGGTACTCCTTTCTCCAGAAGAAATCTAACACCTCTCCAAGAGGTGGATTCTTCTTATTTGTGATGAAAGACATCGTAGCTTCAAATTTATGATTGAAGTACCTGCATACATTCACAGGATCCAAAGAACACAGTTCTCCAGGTGTCTTGAATTCAATGTTTTCAATATTTCCATTTGCTTCTCGTAGAAATTCAAGTAAGTCTTCCCAGCCATACTCGGCACAGCTCAGAGTGAGGAACCATGTCGGAGTTCCTAAGTTCCTCAGCATACATTTTAAATCACAATGACGACGGTACCAGTACTCATTAGTACCACGCTGACACGCCATGAGATTAATTAAGTGAGAATCCAAAATACTATCTTGGACATTGACTTTATGCATAAAGTCCCTTGCCGAGATATTTCGCATCTGTATACCACTTTTTAAGATGTGGTTCACTGCATATGACAGTCCAGACAGATCGCTTTCAAACAGGAGATGAAACAAATAGGGAATGCATTGACGAAACCTAGGATCTTCTGCATACAATCGTAAAGTCCGGTATTCAGACGCAGGAATTTGATGAGATCGCTCATCATATCTTCCTCCTCGACCTGTGGGAAATAGCTGTGGGAAACACCGAGCTTCCAAACTTTCCTCCCAAACACTAATGGGACTCCCTTTGGCTTGTTTCATTTGAAACAACTCAATAGCATTCCCCATGACTTCCTTGGAATGCAAAGGATGAACACTATAATGTTCATATATTTCTTCACTTTTAGAGGCCTCTACTTTCTCAATTTGGCCAGCACACAAATCGCTATCCTCTTCATCACTTACTTCCTCTTCTGCAACATACACATTCTTATAATACTTATTATTTTTCTTCAAACACACTGTTGCCTTTTTCACTTTCCTAACATCCACTAAATCTTGCCATATTTTCTTATTCTTTGTCGGAACCCCATTAACCAAGATAACCAGAGGTTCCTCTTCCACTTCTTCTACTCCAATTGTGTTAATGTTTTTATTCAAATCTAGAGGCAAATAAACAACTCTTCCCTTTAATCCTCTCTGTAAATCTGCTGGAGGCAACTTCCCTGTCTTTGGCTCCATTCTTACAATAGCCTGAAAGGGATGGATACTTTGAATCAAAATAGATTCATAAGTATTTAAATCCTTCAATTCAGAAGGAATCTCAACCAATTCCAGATTATTATGAACTGCCCTAGCAGGCATCTGGTTTTGGTTTAATTTATTACAACAATAAGTACACACACGTTGATCCGATCCCAAATCAAAATAATTTTCTACCATCAAGTATGTGGCAAAATCCTTCCATTCACTATTATTTTCCCTTTCACTTTTTGCATATAAATCCACTACCTTAGTCTGATTCTTATAGTAAGTGCGTCGACAACATACACAAGTGAAATTAGGCCTCTCACTTGATTTCATCTGAAACGTGGCAATTTCTTTCTGAAAATTATCTGTACTTTAAACCTGTACATTATCTTCAACATTACTCTCTACTTCAGGGTCAATTTGAACATTCTCATCTTTACTACTAAAGTAACAAAACTCAATTTCTTCACAAATATTCTTCACATCTATTTCAGAACCATGCAAAAGAGCAGCACATAATTGTTTAAGCATAATTGCTGGACTCTTTGCATAATACAACATTCTCACTAATTTTCTCACTTTATTATGATGCACTGCTAGCATCCTGAAATGATGAAAAACACTCTGGCATACTCTCCTGGAAAGACAAGCCAGTGAATGACCACGCAAACCTGTCATTTGTCTCACTCTGCAAGGATCTAAATCTTGCAACAACTTCATTTTCTGCTTCAAACTTTTCTTATTAAATGTCCGTATAAAATCACAAAGCAAATTGATGGAAACCTGTCGCACACTGCAAATAGAACTACACTTCCAAATGTACACAGGACCCTTAGGACGTCTTCCTAAAACCTCATCACTTAGCGCCTCTTCTGTCTCTGTTGTCACAAGTTTTTCTTTTTCAACTGCACAACCATCCTTCACTTCATAAGCTCGACCACTGGTGTCAACTGCATGCACCAAATCATTATCCTGAAAATAACTCTCCTCATTAAAAAATGCCTCAGAACTTGAACTATGCATCCATTCTCCGGAAAAAACTTCACAAAAGTTGCTACGATTTACTTCTCTCTTCCATCTACTGTTTGTTTTGAAATCAGAAATTACCTTGCTTAGTTTCCTAATTCTATTGATTACCAAAATAAACAACTTTCGCTTAATTTCAAAAGCATGATCAATAATTTTCTCTACATTTTTCTTCTTCTTATAAAATGCTGCTTTCTGTTTGCATTTCTTAATATTTTTTATTAAATTAACTATTATCCTATTACGGAACATTCGTTTTCGAATCTCCCTAAACTGTTCTTTCCTTCTACTATCATGCACAGAGTTATCTCTTCCTCTACCAGTAACATTTTTCATGGGTCTTTCCTTTGCATTTAAATTACTCTTCTTTTTCTGAACTGAAACATTTTGGCGATAAATACTTTTTTTACTACAAATATTTTTTAAGAAAGATTTTGTGCTCTTACCCGGAGCTTTCTTGGTGTTTTGATAAGTATTTAGGGAAGAGGACTGCTGCAATAAAACATCACTGTGCTGTCTTTGACGTTTTCTAGCCTTTCTAATTCTATTTTTTGTAGGCATTTTCCAAACTATGAAAGAATCTGCAGTTGAATCTGTTGAAAAATATAATAAAAAATGTTAATAACCACTATTACCAAACAGTAAATGAATAACAGTCATCAAAAACTTAATGCCCTACTTATTATTTAACATAGCAAATCTTTTGCACCAGCACTGCATCACAAAAATGACACACAGTGCTACAAAACAGGCATACAACAGTCATAAATCTCTCCCTAATATTTTAAATGATTAATTCAGAATAACGATAAGGTGTGGCCTATCTACAGGTTTATGTAGGCCCAGATCTTTTGACTGGGGTGAAAGTGTATCATTGATCCTCATTCAGTCCATCGCCTGTTTTGTTTATTTGAGGTAAGGCCAACACATGGTTGCAGATAAGATTTTCACTTAAGAAAACAAAGGAAATAATACATGTGAAGGCCTACCAATGAAGTAAGTCATTATTTGAAATCAATTACATTTCTGGATATGTACTGCTAAAGCTTCTTAGGTTGTTTTTGGTCATATTTATAAGGCATATGAGTGTGTATGATGTTATTTTTCTTTTTTAAATGGAAAGCGTTCTTCATGGTGCAAGTTTCTTGTAAATACGCTCCCACCTGCGAAACGGAACTTTGCAATGCGAAGCTGATTGGGTCCCCGGTGTCTGTCAACATTCTGAACACGGCCGCCATCTTATCTCTCGGTAGGATCGAGAGAGAAGAAGAGGTGAAAAACGAAGGGGGAATTTAATGAAAGGGGGCAAGGTATACCCCTGTTGACCCCCTAGGAATGTTGTTGGGATTTTTAAAGGGTCCCCTGGGGAAAATAAAAAAAATATATTAGGTAGAAGCGCTTCCCAAACACCGAACTGGGCCGCAAACTGCACGGGAATACGCCATTTTGTGCTTCGTTTTAATTAAATTACTAGGTATAAGGAGGTGCGGGAGACGTATCCTAATCCCTTATATTTTCTGAGGGTGGCTGAGGAGTCTCATATATGTTGATACATGTGTTCCAGCGGCTGTGCGTGAGCTTTTTTTTTTTTTTGCTGCGTGACGTCTGTTAACGTTCGATTCGAAGGAAATCAGGAAGTGTTGACCACCAATTTCTCAGTGCGATAAAATATTTTGGGGCATATTATCAAGCCTGTGCGCTAAAATTATCGCCGCTTTATCGGCCGAAAACGGCCGATAAAGCGGCGATAATGGGCTTGATAATATGCTCTGTGGAATTCCAATCGAAGCCCATTTTAGATGTCTTCACATCTAGCATGTGCTTCGATTGGAAATCCATAGAGCATATTATCAAGCCCATTATCGCCGCTTTATCGGCCGTTTTCGGCCGATAAAGCGGCGATAATTTTAGCGCACAGGCTTGATAATATGCCCCATTGTTATAAATGAATCCTTATTGATAAACAATGTCTGCGCCAACTTGCCTTTTTTACAATGCCACAATTTTGTCGTGCACGGCAGCCATTTTACATGCCAGGCTGGTCCCAGCCTATCACCTAGCCCTGCGAATGTAGGGAAATATTATCAAGCCTGTGCACTAAAATTATCGTCCCTTTATCGGCCGAAAACGGCCGATAAAGCGGCGATAATGGGCTTCATAATATGCTCTGTGGAATTCCAATCGAAGCCCATGTTAGATGTCTTCACATCTAACATGGGCTTCGATTGGAATTCCACAGAGCATATTATGAAGCCCATTATCGCCGCTTTATCAGCCGTTTTCGGCCGATAAAGCGACGATAATTTTAGTGCACAGGCTTGATAATATGCCCCATAGTTTATGGCCCTAGCTGTAGAGAATCAAGACATGCCAACCCTCCCGATTCAGGCGTCAGACTACTGATTTCAGTGCTACTCTCCCGCATCCCGATTCCTGCAAACAAAAACCCGGGGGCATATTACCAACAACTAGCGATAACTTGTTTAGAGACAAAATTTATCGCCGCACATCTGCGATTTTTATCGTAGATAAACATTGCTATTAGCAAGGTTTATCGCAAATGCGATAAAAAACGGCCACAATGCATGAATATCGCTGAAAAGTCAGCGATATTCATGCATTATCCAGCAAATGCTCTTAACCATGTTATCCACCTCCCATTGGATAACATGGCTAAGAACTGCTCAGCACCATTTTTTGGACATTATTAACATGGCTATGTAACTCCCATAATCAAAATCTAAATTTGCCAAGCACACTTGTGTTACTGCATGTCAGAATGCTACACCGAATATGCAATTACAATTTCGCAAAGTAACAAAATCTATTTCTATATCACTACAGACAAAGCCACAGTTTAAAAACACAGCTTTCTTCATCATTTTCTCCTTAGCAAGGTTTATCGCAAATGCGATAAAAAACGGCCGCAATGGATGAATATCACGCTGAAAAGTCAGCGATATTCATGCATTATCCAGCAAATGCTCTTAGCCATGTTATCCACCTCCCATTGGATAACATAGCTAAGAACTGCTCGCAAATGCGAAAAAAAACGGCCGCAATGCATGAATATCGCTGAAAAGTCAACAATATTCATGCATTATGCAGCAAATGCTCTTAGCCATGTTATCCACCTCCCATTAAATAACATGACTAAGAACTGCTCAGGGCCCCATGAGGAATGCTTTCCATTTAAAAAGGAAAAAATAACATCATAGAAAAGAATCGATTTTAAACACAGCATATAAATCAATTGTATACCTGCATTCAAGAGGAAATGACTGAAAATGTCCTTGAGACACATGAAAGCGTTTTCTGGAATGCCCTAGCACCATTTTTTCGACATTATTAACATGGCTATGTAACTCCCATAATCAAAATCTAAATTTGCCAAGCGCAGGTGGGAGCGTATTTACAAGACACTTGCCCCATGAGGAATGCTTTCCATTTAAAAAGGAAAAAATAACATCAAAGACACTCAAATGCCTTATAAATATGACCCAAAACAACCTATGAAGCTCTAGCAGTACATATCCAGAAATGTAATTGATTTCAAAAATGGTTTTTAAAAACAACATATCTGTTTCAGCTTACATAAGAGACCATGGAATGGGCTTCATATACAACAATAACTTGAGTTACTGCATACCAGAATGCTACACCGAATATGCAATTACAATTTCTCAAAGTAACAAAATCTATTTCTATATCACTACAGACAAAGCCACAGTTTTAAAACACAGCTTTCTTCATCATTTTCTCCTTAAATCATACTATTCTCTATCTAAAATAAATAAATCTTTTCTCACCTTAGCAAATACTTTTTGAGTTTTGAAAACAGTCTCAGAAATACACCAAATTGTCTTCAGCAGAAGAAAAAGGATGCACTCCAGAGGCTGCAGCTATTGAAAGCACAGAAATACAGATATTCATTTCACATATCTCTCATATTAGCCAATCATAACTCTTCCCTCACTTTTTTCAAATCAAAACCCTTCCCCCCTCTGCCCTCTCTGCCTTTTTTCCATAGCAACGACCTCCTGGAAGACCTCTCATGTTTGCAAATTCACACAACAATGTTTCAATTGAACTCTGAACTCTCAGTGCACCTGCGTATCCAGTGCAATCTTTCATTAAAAGTTTCTTCCTTGACCATTCAAATTACATCTTTCAAAGAACACATCCATGCACCCTAACTTTCTGTTTTCAGAAATGGACATGCACCAATCACTGCTAATTAATCATTAGCATTGGAAATCCACAGTTTTTTTTCTTTACAAACTCCTACTGTTTCAACTGCCCTTTCATTACCACACTTCATCTGACTGCAGCCCAACCTTCTCCCACCATGTTTAAGGTCTGGATTGTTGGACATAGTTACATCCACTGGGCTCAAAGGTATGCTGACAACAGAAATTTACACAACCTCAATTTACAAGATGTGGAAATTAAATGGTTGGGCCAAAGAGGATTAAAATGTCACCAATTGATACCATTGGTGAAAACCTTTATGCATTTGCCAAAACCTGACCTGTTAATAGTGCATTGTGGAGGTAATGATTTGGGCACTTTAACAGGAGTAGGTCTGGAAATGCTTTTAAAGGACACCTTTGAGCAATTAATGGCACTTTTTCCTCAAACTGCCTTGGTATATTCCAATATATGCCAAAGACAGAAATGGAGGTGGTCCAACCAATTTGGTCCACAAATTGAGAAAGCGAGGAAGCATGTAAACAAATCTGTTTCAGCTTTCATGAGAGACCATGGAATGGGCTCCCTGTACAATAATAACTTGCGTTACTACATGCAAGATATCTACAGAGGAGATGGAGTTCACTTCTCAGATGAGGGCAACAGAATTTTCATTCTGAATTTAAGACTGTGCATTGGTACCTACTTATAAGTACCTAAATGTACCATAAACCCAAAAGCTCTTCTCAGAGCTACCCTTCATCTGATCACTCACAATTAATACTTTTCTCTAACTTATTTCTGTAATTTTCAACAAACTACGCTCAAAGAGCGCTACCCGGTACGCGAACTGGAAGCTAACCGCCCAAAATTATTAAAAAAATGTTTTTTCTCCGCACATATGGTCCTCCTCAGCCACCCTCAGAAAACCTGGGGGGTCAAAATACTTGTACCGTGTCCCCTTCTACCCTTTCTGAACATTATTTAACCTCCATTTTATATCTTAATTCGACTGAAACACAAAATGGTGGACTCCCGTTACGCTTCTAGTTCGCGGACTAAACCGCTTCCCGGGAAGCGGTCCAAAAAAAAGGTGGGAAAGTAATTCACAGAAAAAGGACTGGAGACACTCTCACCAAATATAGATTAGCTTATACTACATAACAATCCCTTTCATTTTCACAAATTTGATTGAAATTCCATTTAGCCATTAAGCCTGTAGACCTCTCTAAATACCTTGAGGTAAATTACTTCACAAAACACATCTGAAGTGTTGGAATTGACAACCAATGAAAATGTTACTTTCATTTTCTACTTTTATTACCTGATATTTGATTGGTTATATACCTGAATATATATAAAGGAAGAGAAGAAAACACAGCCATTTTGCCTACTACTTCTTGTTGTACATCACATTTCAATACTTACCTAAGACTTCAACTTGTTTCTGAAGGTAAGTTGTTATTTTTAAAACTGAAGTATATTGTGCACTATAACTTGATATGGTAGACTTTTTCTGATAGATATACACTATCCCTCTGTAGTAGTTATGGATTTAGATAGACTTCTCTGTTATAGTTATGAATGGAATTAGGCTTCTCTTCGTTAAATTACATACACTTTTTTATAGTCATATTTCCACTCTGATACTATACACTGCCAAAAGAAAAATTCACTGATAAAAACTGCCTATCTAAAATTAATCCCAACAGTACCCAATCTCTACTAATATATATTTTTTTATTCAAAATTTCAGGCAAAATGGAAGGCGAACAACAAGTTACATTTTCAATTGAACTGAAGGAGAGCAGCCAAGACAAAATTGATGACTTTATGGATGAAAGTAGAGACCACGAACTTCTACAATGTGTTGAAGCAGTGGACAACCTGCTTCAAAATGAAAAAAAGTTACACCCTATATTCAATTTTGACATTTCTGACAATGAAATGTTAGAAAGTTTAATAAAGTATGAAACACAATCATAATAAAAAAAATTTAAAAATAAAGAAAACAAAAAAAACCCAACAAAAACAACAAATAATTAACATACAGTATTAGAAAAGTCTATCATTCTTTTATCCTTATAGTACGCTGCCCAGAACGCTTCCCGGTTCGCGTACTAGGCGCTCACCACGCAAAAAAATATATATATTTTTATTTTTTTTTGCCCTGCAGGGACCTTTTACAACCTCCACATAAAACCTAGGGGGTCAGGGAGGATCTACTATGCCCCCTTATCGAAATTTCCCCCTTTGTTTTGGCCTCCTCTTGTCTCTCGATCCTACCGAGAGACAAGATGGCGGCCGCACCGGACTGTTTAGAATGTTGACAGACACCGAAAAGCCAATCAGCTTTCCGTGCGCAAAGTTCCGAAACGCGAAAAGTACGCGAACCGGATCGCTGCCCGGAGCGCTGTTACAGATATATATCTTGATTTAAACGTTAATTTCTCAAAATCCACTGAAGCACATATATTGAGACCTAGCAAAGGCACATCGGGCTAACAGTCCCTACAATTTTGCCAAGTTTCGTGGAAATCCATTCAGCCGTTCGGGCTAAAAGTGAGTCCAACCGCCCTATGGAAATTAACATGAGAAAAACGCGTTTTGGGACCCCCCTTTTTTCTCGGCCCCCCCTTGACGAACCCCCCCCCCAAATTTCCAGGAGCTGCTCAGAAACAAAATGTGCCAGTTTCCTGAAAATTTCAGCCGATTCCGTCCACAAACGCCAAAGTTATTAGACATAGAATTTTCAGAAATCCCATAGGGAAAAAAATCCTAACTATATATACCTACTGGCGACCGCCAGTAGGTAATAAATATATATATATATATATATATATATATATATATATATATATATATATATATATATATATATATATATATATATATATATATATATATATATATATATATATATATTGCAAAGCAGTAAGGGCCCTTCCGGGATCAGCTCCCAACGCCAGGTGGTGCGTAGACCGGCGAATCGAAAAGCTGGTCGAAATTTTCAATGAAATATAAAAAGGTTGCATAAAAGCAAACGCACACTCTGGGGTTTACAGTTGATGCGTTTCGCCACAAGCCTGTGTCTTGATCACACGATTTCCAACATTCTACTCGGACATATATAAATAATGAACATAAACGAGGCACCATTGTGTACACATCACATGACATCAGAAATGGCAGACATCTTTGAATGGTCAAAAGAGTAATACAATGAATTGACTTGTGTACTGAATTCGCCATGCTTTTTTATGTAGAGACTATGAATAAACACAAGTGTGTACTATGAACTTCCCAAAATTAAGGCGTTCTCCTAATATACGGTCTTATGCCGTACTGCTCTCCTTGTTTTTCTATTACATTTGAAGAAAACAAGAAAAATACCAGAGAGTTACTCCAAAAATTCTGTTATACGTATGCAAATTATTACCACCCTCTCAAGTATGTACTGTGGTCAGATGCCACTCATACTATGGACTAATCCTATTGCATACATGTATTCGGTCTAGTGCCCAATTGTATATAGGATTGACAAAACTGACCTCATGAATCTATAATTCATAGTCAATTGCCCTGATGTCAAAAAGTTAGCAGGCCGATGGTTAAATGTTTACCAATACCCCTTGATGAAATATACCGGTAACGTCTATGCAAAAATGTTCATATAATTCATATAAAAAAATCCCATGACAAAAAGTGCATAAGTGCATAAGTGTTGTCTCTTATCTTTACAGTGAACCAGTGCCTTCCATCCAAATGAAGAAAAGGGTAGGGAACCAGTGAAGAGCTCAAAAAAGTGAGGGCCCCTTCCTTTCCTCATGTTGAAAAAAATGTAAAGAAGACAATATTAAAAATAATTTTAAAACCAACAGTGAATTAAAAACCAAAGTGAGTTAAAAAATGATCAAGTTACATATCTACACTATCTCATCATAGTTCAATGTATCAAGAAAAAACACATATTACTTCATATGCTAATTGTTTTCAAGAGAATATATATATATGTATATATATATGCCAGGAACTCCGTCTATTCTCCAAGGAACTGGATAAAAACGAATCGGACCCAATTCGATAAATTTGCTTCATTATTTATTTTAAGTGCATCCTCTAGTCCGACATATGTGTGTATATATATATATATATTCAATGAAAAAAACATTGGTTGTAGGCCATATATAGTTAGGGATTTGCATTTAGAAAACCTTATTTTACTCGCATAAAACCATTGAAATTCCATATATAGTTATAAGCGCTAACTATATATCGCGCACCCGCAATCCACTGCTGATGATGTCACATATTACATCATTCATGACATGGTTAGTGACATCACTGATGACATCACTGATGACATCTCAAATGACATCACTGATGACATCACTGATAACATCTCATTTGACATGAGTGATCACATCACTGATGATATCATTCATGTGATAATACCATGAACCTCTTCAGACTCTAATATAACCTTAGATACAATCAGTGTAAACAGACAGTCACTCATCCATGGAGTTACTCACACACCTAGTCAGTTATGCCAAAAATTAATCACACCTCCATTTTCTCAACTATACAGTTATACACACCTTACTTATTCAAACATATACTAACACATATTTACTTTACTCTCTTATACAATCTCTGATACATGTTCACAATGATCCATACAGCCACTCACACATTCACTAGCTATTATGCACAGTTATTTATAGATGTCAACTCTCACATGTACTGTGTTTTACATATGTACTTAATTTGACATGTAGCACTGAGATATCCATTCACTCACTAATACACTCATGCACAGTCAACCGCCCATACAGCTGTTTCCACATGCAGTTTTGAATCTATACATATAGTGAATCAACTACTCACACATCTATGTACAGAGTCACACACCTCCCAGCCACCCATACACACACACTCAGTTTCCCATACAAATACTTGGAGAACCAATCAATAACCCATACAGTTACTCATATAGCTACTGATCAACATATGCAGCAGTTTGTAGAACAACAGATATAATGATGCACAAATTAAAACAGTTTAGTCACTAACCCATGCACTCAGTGAGACACATTTAATCACTCACTCAATCAGTCAGTCATGCACCTAGTAAATCCTTCATCCAGACACTTATACATGCACTCATTCTTCAATATGTAAAACATGTTTTAACTTTACAGAAACATACAGTCACTGGATGTTGTAATCAGTGATGTCATCAGTGATGTCATTTGAGATGTCATCAGTGATGTCATCAGTGATGTCACTAACCATGTCATGAATGATGTAATATGTGACATCATCAGCAGTGGATTGCGGGTGCGCGATATATAGTTAGCGCTTATAACTATATATGGAATTTCAATGGTTTTATGCGAGTAAAATAAGGTTTTCTAAATGCAAATCCCTAACTATATATGGCCTACAACCAATGGTTTTTTCATTGAATTTTCAAGGTTTTGTAAATGCAAATTCCTAACTATATATGGAGTATAACCTATGGTTTTTTCTGTGAATTTCAATGGTTTTTTAATAGCAAATATCAAAAGCTGTCAAATGTCAAGTACGTGATAGGTAAAAACGTTTTCGTGTTTATGCACGCTGATGTGCTTTGAACGCTGCACCCCCCCCCCACTCCCCTCTTTTCTCTTAGTAGTACTCTCTCTTTGCAGATAGTGAACGGTAGTTAACTCAGACCTTTACCCCTGTTGTAATCCGTCGTACCTGCTTGTCTCTCCATTTGATTGATTATTATCCAAGCATTTACTGTTTTACAATTGGTTCTCTTTGGATCATTCTCTATTTACAAACAAGCACAAAGTCGCAATACTCTGTTTAGTCTTTGCAGATAGTGAAAAATCGTGTAAAAAAATAAAAGTAATCGAGCAAAATCAGTAGATCACTAATTCGATCTCTTTTTGACCTCGGTAAAATACAAACATTAGGAGTAACCCTTCATGAGAAATACGAAAATAGTGAAATGAACTGAGCTCCACACCATGAGGGCTGCAAAACAGCTCGACTCCGCCACCCACACCGCCCAAAATAACGGCAAACCCTATGCAAATATTATAAATATACACAACACACCAGCAAAGAAACAGAGTAAAACATTTTATTAAATAACTATTTACATAACTATTTTATACTTTTTATTGCCCGATCCGGCTAGCTCAATCGATCGAGCATGAAACTCATGCACTGATAACAAGCGTTGAGAGTTTGTAGAATGATGGCTTCAGATTTTCCACATACGGTGTAGTGGCGCGAACTGGCAGGGGGCGTTTGGATTCTACCCCTTCTCCAAATAAGATTTTCATACGTGAATGTTCGTTCATGCTTTTTGTCCCTGACTTGCTTCCATGTCACTGCCTTACATAAATGGCATAAGTCCTGGTTGTAGAGTGCCATACTTCAGAGTTCTAAGCAGCTCTTGTAACACTGTTTAAACCTTATTTGCACCTGCTGCAGCTTCACTATTCAAAGTAAGTGGGGTCCATTTGTGGACCTGACTGCATTGGAAAACAATGTGATACGGTGCCTCCCTAAACCGCTTGACGGAGGCCCCCCGAGGGGCGGTGAGATGGCGCGGACTGAGAGGGGGCGCTTGGCTCCTGCCCCCTCCCCAAGTCGTGTTGCCCTGGTGAGGCCTGAGATCGCCCCCGGCATAGGCGGCCGGCTCCCGGGGTCCGGCGGAATTTTTTCCCTTTTGAAGAATCTTTCATTCTGGACCTTGTCCCACAATCCGTTTCACCTGAAGACACGCTGTCGTAGGGCGCCCCTTTACCGTTTTAGTTGCCATTCCGCCCGCTTTTGGTACTCTGTGCCTCTTCCGCCATTCAGCTGTTTACCGCTCGCTCTTGCGACTACAACGTCTCGCTCACCATGTAGTTGAGTTGCTCCCGCTCTTAAGATTTGACCGAACTTTTTGGACTGCTGAAAGCGGTTGTATTCCGACCGCTGGTTGGTGGAGACATTTTGACTATATTCTGCAACTGCATTGTCGCGTAATGCGTCATATGACGCGACGCGTTAGCGCACCCGGAAGTGCTCCGGTGCGCAAGGCGCAGCTTCCCGGAAACGATCCAGAGCGCGCCGCGCAGCGCGTAACGTAAGCATAACAGGTCATGTGACTTGTTAATAAAACTTTTCATTGGTTCATTTTACTTTTCTTTTCCTAATTATGTAAGACTAGGTCATGTGACCTAAAAATAACACTTTTCATTGGATTAAAACATTTTTTTTCCCCAAACGATGAAAGCCCCACCTTGTTTCTGGATGTTTCAGACTGAAGCTGGCGTCACCATGAGAGCACCACCATCTCGTAGCTCCGTCGTGGCCATTCCGCAAGCAATCATGGCAGCCGCTCCCCACCGGAAGCCTGCGGGAGTCGAGGGCCCCCAAGACTTTTGTACAATCTTCAAGGCTGAGGGGACGCTTTCGAGAATGGAACCCAAGCCCTGGCAGACAAGCGTCCGAGTTCCAAGGTGTCCCAGGGCCATTTTACTGGACCAGGCCCAAATCCGAAGAGCCGGCCGCCATTTTAAGAGTCCTGTGGCAGCCGCCTATCGCTGCACCGCAAGAGTGGGAGCAACTCAACTACATGGTGAGCGAGACGCTGTAGCCGTAAGAGCGGGCGCTAAACAGCTGAACGGCGGAAAAGGCACAGTGTAGCAAAAGCGGGCGGAATGGCGACTGAAACGATAAAGGGGCGCCCCACTACAGCAGACAAGCCTCCGCCATGTGCTTCAAAACTGCATATGTATCTCGTGATATCAAGGTTGGGCAACCAGTACAGAACAAGCAGTTACGAGTCCCATTTACACCGGCGCCATTTTGGGCGCGGCCGGGCAGGTCCAGGATCTACTGAAACATAAAAAATGAGGCTGACGTCTCTGAAGCAGTTGACGAACAGCAGGACATAGCAAATAAACATGAACTCTCTAAAGCTGTTAACTCACTGCAGGACAAAACAAGTGAACCTGAAACCTCTGGAATAATTGTCGCTCAAAAGAACAACACACAAAACTCTGTAGAGCCTGAAGAAAAAAAAACAGAAGGGAACTGTAGTTTCAGACACACTTAACACTAATGACTAAACAAAGATATCGTCTGTTTATAAAGCAGTTATCATCTTGACAGAATTGACAAAGAAGTGTACAGACACCAATGCATCAGCATTCTCGGAGATAACATCTTAAGGAACAAAGAAAGACCTGTTCACTCTTGACACCCCAGGTGCTGTGTATATTGCACTATAGTGCTGCATCGAGAAAACGGACAACCCTATTGATGTGGATTTTTCATTATTGATTATTGTAAAGAAATTGCGACTCCCCCCTTTAGCAGATTAGCTAAATGTTTGCGTAATTTAGGCATAAAAGTTATATTATTGTTGATGTTGTTGTTATCGTTATAGTTCTGGTTAATTTCAAAAAATGGTTAAATATATTTACAGTTTTTGTTGCGTTCGTTATATTTAAATGTTAATAAAGTTTTAAAATGTAACTGTCTTGGAGTACTATATTTTTTTTAAAAATCGGGTGAATGGGGCCTTGAATCGGGTTATTGTCATGTGTGGGCTTTGCAAGTGTACTGCTACAAGATCGGACATTTCAAACTCAAATGCACGTTCTTTTTCTTACCTTTCCGAAGCATGGAGCGCAATAGCAGGCAGAGAAAGGGTGATGCACGTGTTGAACACTGCCTGGCCTGCAAATTGCTGGCAGTGCCCCCCCGCCCGCTCCTGAAAGAGGGCACACACACACCGCCGCCCCGAGTACTTCACAAATCTTTAAAAGACCATGCGCTTGTTCAATGGGAAGTGGATAACATGGCTAAGAGCATTTGCTGGATAATGCATGAATATCGCTGACTTTTCAACGATATTCATGCATTGCGGCCGTTTTTTATCGCATTTGCGATAAACCTTGCTAATAGCAAGGTTTATGTGCGATAAAATTCGCCGATGTGCGGCGATAATTTTTGTCTCTAAACAAGTTAGAGACAAAAATTACCGCTAGTTGTTGGTAATATGCCCCCGGGTTTTTCCTTGCAGGAATCGGGAAGCGAAAGACTAGCACTGAAATCAGTAGTCTCACGCCTGAATCGGGAGGGTTGGCATGTCTGGATACTCTACAGCTGGGGCCATAAACTACATCCGCAGGGCTAGGTGATAGCCTAGGTCCGGCCTGGACAATCGGACACAGAGGAAGAGGAGTGTCAGAGGGTGCGGTAGTGAATAGGGTGAAAGGGAGGTGTCGAGCCGGCACAGGGTGTGATTCTCAAAGAAGAGCAGCGCAGATGGGGGAAGTATATGGCCCATGCATGAGAGAGAGAGCGGGGGTGACCATTGCGTGGGGGAGATGCGTGCGAGGGTGGGGAGCCATGCTGAGAATCGGCGGCGTGCAGAGAGTGGCCCTGGTCAAGGCATCTAAAATGGCTGCCGTGCACGACAAAATTGTGGCATTGGACAAAACGCAAGATGGCGCAGACAATGTTTATCAATAAGGATTCATTTATAACAAAATATTTACTCGCAGTGACCTAATGGTGGTCAACACTTCCTGATTTCCATCGAATCGAACGTTAACAAACGTCACGCAGCAAAAAAAAAAAAAAAAAAAAGCTCACGCACAGAGCAGTTTTTAACCATATTATCCAATGGAACACGGCTAAGAGCATTTGCTGGATAATGCATGAATATCGCTGACTTTTCAACGATATTCATGCATTGTGGCCGATGTGCGGCGATAATTTTTGTCTCTAAACAATTAAAACGAAGCACAAAATGGCGAATTCCCGTTTCGCTACCAGTTTGCGGCCCAGTTCGCGGCCCGTGAAGCGCTTCTACCGTGAAAAATCATTTTTTTTTTCTTTTCCCCACGGGACCCTTTAATAACCCCAACAACATTCCTAGGGGGTCAAGAGGGGGATACCTTGCCCCCTTTCATTAAATTCCCCTTTCATTTTTCACCTCTTCTTCTCTCTCGATCCTACCGAGAGACAAGATGGCGGCCGCTCCGGACTGTTTAGAATGTTGACAGACACCGGAGAGCCAATCAGCTTTCTGCGCGCAAAGTTCCGAAACGCGAAAAGTAAGCGGACCGGATCGCTGCCCGGAGCGCTGTTACAGATATATATCTTGATTTAAACGTTAATTTCTCAAAATCCACTGAAGCACATATATTGAGACCTAGCAAAGGCACATCGGGCTAACAGTCCCTACAATTTTGCCAAGTTTCGTGCAAATCCATTCAGCCGTTCGAGCTAAAAGTGAGTCCAACCGCCCTATGGAAAACTCAATGTAAAAAACGCGTTTTGGGACCCCCCTTTTTTCTCAGCCCCCCCTTGACGAAACCCCACCAAATTTTCAGGGGCTGCTCAGAAACAAAATGTGCCATTTTCCTGAAAATTTCAGCCGATTCCGTCCACAAACGCTAAAGTTATTAGACATAGAATTTTCAGAAATCCCATAGGGAATTAATCCTAACTATATATACCTACTGGCGATAGCCAGTAGGTAATATATATACATATATATATATATATATATATATATATATATATATATATATATATATATATATATATATATATATATATATATATATATATATATATATATATATATATATATATATATATCTTTCTACTAATGAAATCAGTGAAATCCATCAAACACAAGTATGTACATTACTGCTATCAGTCTTCATATAAGTGTGTTGCTAACTCTTCATCTAAATTATGCCCTCCCGGGAATCTGGTCTCGAGTTCCATAATCCGATTTGATTCCTTCTTTCTAAGTGCAAGCCCCAGTTGCCCCCCCCTCCTTCCCAAATTAACCTGCTCTACAGCAAAAAATCTGAGGAGGGAGTTATTAGACTGATGAGCTTCCTGGAAATGGAGACCAATGGGATAATGATGGTCGACATTGGTTATGGCTCTTAAATGCTCCTGGATAAGTTTTTTAACCATACATATAGTACTTCCTACATATCTCCTTTTAAATGGGCATTCGAGTACATATATTACGTAATTAGTATTACATGTAAGGAATTGTTTAATGGTCCTATGTTGGTTATTTCAATATCCTTCACCATATAGCTAGATTTACATGCCCTGCAGTGTCCGCAAGGGTAAAATCCTTTGAGTCCATGTATATGGTCTATCCTAAGGTAAATATATATATGTGTGTACATTTACACATGTGCATATTTGGTGCATGTGCATATTTGGTACTACACCTAGGTGTAACTCTACACTTTTTAGCTGTTCATCATTTCCAAGTGTATCACTATTCACAAGGGTATATACATGTAGATGTATACTTGAATGCCTCCACTCCCTCATATCAGGCGGTGGAACCCCCACATTGCTTTGCTTATGACCTCACAGATTGCATCAGTCCTGGCATATTCAATTACATCCTTGATGACATCATATCAGGATTACCAATTTATGATTTCCACAAGAACAGAAACAGCTCCCAATTCCACTCCACCACTGCACCAGCTAAACTTATAGTAAATTCACCACAATATAACAGCAGGGAGGAAAGGGGAAGTGTACAAAAGAGTCACAGCGAGCCCGGAGAGCCATCATCTACACCTCTTGGTTCTAATGTCTGCCTTTCTTCTTAATATGAGGTGTGGTGGTGTAACCTATAATAGACCACAGTAACAACAACAGCATTCAATTAGGTACATTTACATGATACCTATAAATTGCCTTATATATATATATATATATATATATATATATATATATATATATATATATATATATATATATATATATATATATATATATATATATATATATTCACAGAAAAAACCATAGGTTATAGTGGATATATAGTTAGGAATTTGCATTTACAAAACCTTGAAAATTCAATGAAAAAACCATAGGTTATAGGCCATATATAGTTAGGAATTAGCATTTACAAAACCTTATTTTACTCGCATAAAACCATTGAAATTCCATATATAGTTAGCTAACTATAAGCGCTAACTATATATCGCGCACCCGCAATCCACTGCTGATGATGTCACATATTACATCATTCATGACATGGTCAGTGACATCACTGATGACATCACTGATGACATCTCAAATGACATCACTGATGACATCACTGATGACAACATCCAGTGACTGTATGTTTCTGTAAAGTTAAAATATGTCTTACATATTGAAGAATGAGTGGATGTATAAGTGTCTGGATGAAGGATTTAGTAAGTGCATGACTGACTGTATGAGTGAGTGATTAAATGTGTCTCACTGAGTGCATGGGTTAGTGACTAAACTGTCTTAATTTGTGCATCATTATGTCTGTTGTTCTATAAACTGTTGCATGTGTTGATAAGTAGCTATATGAGTAACTATATGGGTTATTGATTGGTTGCCCAAGTATTTGTATGGGAGACTGTGTGTGTGTGTGGGTGGCTGGGAGGTGTATGACTCTGTGCATAGATGTGTGAGCAGTTGATTCACTAGATGTATGGTTTCAAAAGTGCATGTGGAAACAGCTGTATGGGCGGTTGACTGTGTGCATGAGTGTATTGGTGAGTGAATGGATATCTCAGTGCTACATGTCAAAGTAAGTACATATGTAAAACACAGTACATGTGAGAGTTGACATATATAAATAACTGTGCATAAGAGCCAGTGAATGTGTGAGTGGCTGTATGGATCATTGTGAACTTGTATCAGGGATTGTATAAGAGAGTAAATATGTGTTAGTATATGTTTGAATAAGTAAAGTTTGTATAACTGTATAGTTGAGGAAATGGAGGTGTGATTGATTCTTTGCATGACTGACTAGGTGTGTGAGTAACTCCATGGATGAGTGACAGTCTGTGAGTGTCTGTTTACACTGATTGTATCTAAGGTTATATTAGAGTCTGAAGAGGTTCATTGTATTATCACATGAGTGATGTGATCAGTGATGACAAATGAGATGTCATCAGTGATGTCATTTGAGTTGTCATCAGTGATGTCATTTGAGATGTCATCATTGATATCATTTGAGTTGTCATCAGTGATGTCATTTGAGATGTCATCAGTGATGTCATCAGTGATGTCACTGACCATGTCATGAATGATGTAATATGTGACATCATCAGCAGTGGATTGCGGGTGCGCGATATATAGTTAGCGCTTATAGTTAGCTAACTATATATGGAATTTCAATGGTTTTATGCGAGTAAAATAAGGTTTTGTAAATGCTAATTCCTAACTATATATGGCCTATAACCTATGGTTTTTTCATTGAATTTTCAAGGTTTTGTAAATGCAAATTCCTAACTATATATCCACTATAACCTATGGTTTTTTCTGTGAATTTCATTGGTTTTTTAATAGCAAATATGAAAAGCTTTAAAATGTCAAGTACGTGATAGATAAAAACATTTTCGTATTTATGCACGCTGATGTGCTTTGAACGCTGCCCCCCCCCCCTCCCCTCTTTTGCCTTTGTTAGTACTCTCTCTTTGCAGATACAGAAGGGCAGTTAACGCAGGCCTTTACCCCCGTTGTAATCCGTCGTACCTCCTTGTCTCTCCATTTGATTGATTGTTGTCCAAGCATTTACTGTTTTAGAATTGGTTCTCTTTGGATCATTCTCTATTTACAAACAAGCACAAAGTCGCAATACTCGGTTTAGTCTTTGCAGATAGTGAAAAATCGTGTAAAAAAATAAAAGTAATCGAGCAAAATCAGTAGGCCACTAATTGGATCTCTTTTTGACCTCGCTAAAATAGAAATATTAGGAACAACCCTTCTTGAGAAATACGAAAATAGTGAGATGAACTGAGCTCCACACCATGAGGGCTGCAAGACAGCTCGGCTCCATCACCCATCCCGCACAAAATAATGACAAACCCTATGCAAATATTAAAAATATAGACAACACACCAGCAAAGAAATAGGGTAAAACATTTTATTAAAAAACTATTTACATAACGTTGGTTTATAAGATGATGTCAGTAGTGGACCGATGTGTGAATAGATCGAAAACAGCACAAGGCTCCAAGATCCGGATAGCAAGCTCCTGGATGTTGGGTGCCATAGTTTAGAGTTCTGAATTTCAGCCTTTTTCAATGCCTGTGCTTTGTTGAATCAAAATGGCGGTTTGACACAAAGCTGACTCAAGCGTTGTTACTGATGCTATGCAGACCAAAACTGGTTTTCAGTTTGTACATTTTTCTAGATTTTTCAATCCAAGTTTGGTTGACTTTGTAGAACGATGGCTTCAGATTTTCAACATACGGTGTGGTGGCGCTGACTGGGAGGGGGCGCTTCGCTCCTGCCCCCTCCCCAAGTAAGATTTTCATACGTGAAAGTACGTTAATGGTTTTGGTCCCCGAGATGCTTCGATGTCACTACCATTCTCAAATAGCATAAGTTCTGGATGTTGGGTGCCATAGTTAAGAGTTCTGAGCAGCGCTTGTAACACTGTCTGAAGCTTATTTCCTCCTACTGCAGCTTCACTATTCTCAAAGTAAGTGAGTGTCGTTTGTGGACCTGACTGCATTAGAAAACAATATGATATGTTACCTTCCTAAACAGCTTGACGGAGGCCCCTGAGGGGCGCTGTGATGGCCATGGACTCGGAGAAGACGCTTGGCTCCGACACCCTCCCCAAGTCTTATAGCACTGGTGTAGCCTGAGATCGCCCCCGACATAGGCGGCCGGCTCCCGGGGTCCGGCGGTACTTTTTGCCTTTTGATGACTCTTCAATTCTGGACCTTGTCCCACAATCCGTTTGACCTGAAGACAAGCTGTAGTGAGGCGCCCCTTTATCGTTTTAGTTGCCATTCCGCCCGCTTTTGCTACACTGTGCCTCTTCCGCCATTCAGCTGTTTTCCGCCCGCTCTTGCGACTACAGCGTCTCGCTCACCATGTAGTTGAGATGCGCCCGCTCTAGCGGTGCAGCGATAGGCGGCTGCCACAGGACTCTCAAAATGGCGGCCGGCTCTTCGGTTTTGGGCCTGGTCCACTAAAATGGCCCTGGGACACCTTGGAACTCGGACGCTTGTCTGCTAGGGCTTGGATCCCATTCTCGAAAAGCGTCCCCTCAGCCGTGAAGATTCTACAAAAGTCATGGGGGCCTCCGACTCCCGCAGGCTTCTGGTGGGGAGCGGCTGCCATGATTGCTCGTGGAATGGCCACGACGGAGCTACGAGATGGTAGTGGTCTCATGCTGACGCCAGCTTTAGTCTGAAACATCCAGAAACACTGTAGACTACCAATTCGATCAGTTCCGGTAGCGCCCCAACATGACCCGGAAGAGAAGAACTTGCCCTCCCCTCTTTGACTGATGGTTCTTGTTGCCTGTCCCCTCTGTTGTCATTTAACAGAACTTTTTGGACTACTGAAAGGGGTTGTGTTCTGAACGCTGGTTGGTGGAGACATTTAGACTATATTCTTGACCTACGTTGTCGCGTAATGCGTTTTATGACACGCCGCGTTAGCGCACCCGGAAGTGATCCGAGGCGCGGCGCGCAGCGCGTAACGTAAGCATAACAGGTCATGTGACTTGTTAATAAAACTTTTCATTGGTTCATTTTACTTTTGTTAATTTAATGATGAAAAGCTTGGTCATATGACCTAAAAATTACGCTTTTTATTATTTTCGAACAATATTTTTTTTTCAAACATATGTTATAATATTCCAGGCTAATGTACTTTCCCGGAAAATTTACAACTGTCTGGCAAGTAAAATATATTCCTTTTTCGAGAAAAAGGGCGTTTCTTCCTTCCATGACGGAGCCGTTGAGTAAAAGAGATTCGGCCTGCTGTCTTAGTCGCCGATGCGCCTGATTATCAGATTCTTATCGATCACTTTATGTTGCAGACATGAAAAACACAACTGCCCTTGACCATTTATCTTTACTGCGTTCCTACATATTATACCTTTTATCCGTCATGTAATTGGACTGCTTTATTTCACTTGCCTTTTACTGATTCGAAAACAGTCACTAAAAGTAAAAACTTTACAAATGAAAATACTACTACCGTGTTTTGTTTTAAAAACCTTTATTGTGAAAATGTCAGTATACAAATACGGGCCTATAACCACGTGGGCCGGCCACGGAGCAAACTCAAATCGTATATGATGAGGAGACATTTACACTGTAGAAGAACGTAACGAGCGGGCCATTAGGTGACAAGAACAAAGGTGTCTAACAGTTGCGGAATCGGTGGACGTACATTTTGTAATTAAAATACGACAGGGCCACTTACAATAACATTTTCTAGATATACATTTGCGGGCAAAGAGTTACGAGTCCCATTTATACCGGCGCCATTTTGGGCGAGGCCGGGCAGGTCCAAGATATAGTCAAAATGTCTCCACCAACCATCGGCCAGACCAGAACCCCTTTCGGCCCTTTATGCTACAAGATGGTGTCTTCCATTCAGAAAATATTGGTGGCAGCATTTTGAAAGGAAACAGAAACAGCCGTTCTCCTAGTGAGTTTCACATTGTTACATTTAGGAAGAATGTTGAAGAGTAGTATGTGGAAAATCTGAAGCCATTTTTCTACAAACTCTCAATCAGACTTGGATGGAAAAAAAAACCTGAAGAATGTACAAACTGAAAACCAATTTTTGTCTGTATAGCACCAACAGTAACGCTTGAGTCAGCTTTGTGTCAAGCCGCCATTTTCATTCAATCAATAGCGTCCCCCTGCACACATTCAGGGACCTGGTCGTGTCTTTAGATGAAACGCATTGTAGGAAAAGAAGCAGAAAGGAAAAGGAAAAAAGTTCCGCCGGACCTAGTGAAGCTGCAGCAGGTGCAAATAAGCTTCAGACAGTCTTACAAGCACTGCTCAGAACTCTCAACTGAGGCACTCAACATCCAGGACTTGCCATTCGGATCTTAGCGCCTTGTATTTTTGTTTTGTTCTTGATGGAGGGGAAACAACAAAAAACAGGCATTGAAAACGGCTCAACTGGAGCAAAAAAAAAATTACTTCTTGGGTGCATTAGGGCATTTATGATTTTCGAATGCCGTATTCATCATGTTGATGCTCATGTTGCCATAGGACAGCATAGCACCACAGTGTATACAAGTTAACTTCATATGTTCAGATGAGGCAGGTGGCATATTTAGCATTCACCTTCTTTGATCCAGGAGGGATGGAGAAAAACTGCCAGATGAAACTTGAAACTTGGCCATCCAGATCTCGGCGCGTTCGACTCACTGTACCGCAACAGTGACCGCAACTCAGCTGGACACGCCGTCTTTCGGCGCAGCATTGTAGGATGGCCACACCAGTGCGGCAATTTGCTAGACACCACCTCGGTGCCATCCGGATCTCGGCGCGTTCGAGTCACTGTACCGCAACAGTGACCGCAATTCAGCTGGACACGCCGTCTTTCGGCGCAGCATTGTAGGATGGCCACACCAGTGCGGCAATTTGCTGGACACCACCTCGGTGCCATCCGGATCTCGGTGCGTTCGAGTCACTGTACCGCAACAGTGACCGCAACTCAGCTGGACACGCCGTCTTTCGGCGCAGCATTGTAGGATGGCCACACCAGTGCGGCAATTTGCTGGACACCACCTCGGTGCCATCCGGATCTCGACGCGTTGTGCTGCCTTCGGCCTATTCGCACATCGGTCCGCTACTGACAGTGACCGCAACTCAGCTGGACACGCCGTCTTTCGGCGCAGCATTGTAGGATGGCCACACCAGTGCGGCAATTTGCTGGACACCACATCGGTGCCATCCGCATCTCGACGCGTTGTGCTGCCTTCGGCCTATTCGCACATCGGTCCGCTACTGACAGTGACCGCAACTCAGCTGGACACGCCGTCTTTCGGCGCAGCATTGTAGGATGGCCACACCAGTGCGGCAATTTGCTGGACACCACCTCGGTGCCATCCGGATCTCGACGCGTTGTGCTGCCTTCGGCCTATTCGCACATCGGTCCGCTACTGACGCCGCCTCACGTGCCAACGGATTTTCTACGCTTTTTGTAGCCCTATGCCGCAGAACAGGTCATGTGACTTGTTTATAAAACTTTTCATTGGTTCATTTTACTTTTGGTTTCCTAAAGATGGAAGGCTTGGTCATATGACCTAAAAATAACACTTTTCATTGGTTTAGAACATTTTTTTTCCCAAACGATGAAAGCCCCACCTTGTTTCTGGATCATTCAGACTGAAGCTGGCGTCAGCATGAGAGCACCACCATCTCGTGGCTCCGTCGTGGTCATTCCGCGAGCAATCATGGCAGCCGCTCCCCACCGGAAGCCTGCGGGAGTCGGGGGCCCCCAAGACTTTTATACAATCTTCACGGCTGAGGGGACGCTTTTCGAGAATGGAGCCCAAGCCCTAGCAGGCAAGCGTCCGACTTCCAAGGTGTCCCAGGGCCATTTCAGTGGACCAGGCCCAAAACCGAAGAGCCGTCCGCCATTTTGACAGCCATGTGGCAGCCGCCTATCGCTGCACTGCAAGAGTGGGAGCAACTCCACAACATGGTGAGCGAGACGCTGTGGCCGCAAGAGCGAGCGCAACTCAGCTAGATGGCCGCCACCTGGGGAGGCCCGTTCACGCCGCCTCCCCCCCCCCCCGGGCCGCCGCACGCCAATTTTCGGAGCAGCATTGTAGGATACCAAAACCAGTGCGGCAGTTTACTGGACATCACCTGGGTGCCTGTCGTACATGTTGTGTCAGCCATGTGACACTGGACACAGACCGCTACTGACGAGGCCTCCCCCCGCACCACCCGGGACGCCCCACGCTGTTTTTCTGTGCTGCATTGTAGGATCCCTAAACCAGTGCGGCACCCAGGCGACATCACCTGGGTGCCGTCCAGAACTCTGCACGTTGTGCTGCCTTGGGACTATTCGCACAACAGACCGCTACTGACGAGGCCTCCCCCCGCCCCACCCGGGACACCCCACGCCAATTTTCGGAGCAGCATTGTAGGATCCCTAAACCAGTGCGGCACCCAGGCGACATCACCTGGGTGCCGTCCAGAACTCTGCACGTTGTGCTGCCTTGGGACTATTCGCACAAAAGACAGCTTCTAACCATTGTTGCTTTTTGTGTTAATAAATGTTTAAATGTTTTTAGTTTTTGTTCTGTTCATTATCGTTAAAAGTTAATAAAGTTTTATAACCTTACTTTGTTGGAGTGTTATCTATTTTTTGAAAAACGGGTGAATGGGGCCTTGAATCGGGTTATTGTCATGTGTGGGCTTTGGAAGTGTGCTGCTGCAGGATCGGACATTTCAAACTCAAATGCACGTTCTTTTTCTTACCTTTCCGAAGCATGGAGCGCAATAGCAAGCAGAGAAAGGGTGATGCACGTGTTGAACACTACCTGACCTGGCAAGTTGCTGGCAGTGCCCCCCCGCCCGCTCCTGAAAGAGGGCACACACACACCGCCGCCCCGAGTACTTCAGAAATCTTTAAAAGACCATGCGCTTGTTCATGAGGCTTAAATGGTTTATCACCTCTTCTAGAACCCCTACATCGACCCTCTGACGTTTCATGGAAAAATTACCATGTAACACAATACCAAGCCCTATCAGCTGAAACCCCCAAGGAATCGTGGGGCATATTAGCAAGGGGGTTTATCTCCGCTTTTTTGGCTTTAAAAACCATGAAAGCGGAGATAAAATTATTTCCCTATTATCAAGCTGTCGCTAACACCAGTTAGTGACACCTAAAAGGAGATAGCGACCATCTTGGGCCCGGCTTTGCATGTCAGTGATACTTATCACTAATGACATGCAAAGTGGCGTGCCAAGATGTTAGCGACTGGAAACAGTCCCTAACATCGCTACCTTCTATTACCAACTTTTGGAGATATTCGCACTAAGCGCGAATATCTCCAAAAGCTAACACCTGCCCTGAGCAGGTCTTAGCCATGTTATCCAATGGGAGGTGGATAACATGGCTAAGAGCATTAGGTCGATAATACATGAATATCGCTGACTTTTCTGCGATAATAGCAAGGTTTATCTGCGATAAAAATCGCCGATGTGCGGCGATAATTTTTGTCTCTAAACAAGTTATAGACAAAAATTATCGCTAGTTGTTAGTAATATGCCCCCGGGTTTTTGCTTGCAGAAATCGGGAGGCGGGAGACTAGCACTGAAATCAGTACTCACACGCCTGAATCAGGAGAATTGGCATGTCTGAATTCTCTACAGCTGGGGCCATAAACTACATCCGCAGGGGTAGGTGATAGCCTGGGACCACCCTAGCATCTAAAATGGCTGCCGTGCACGACAAAATTGTGGCATTCGAAAAAAGGCAAGATGGCGCAGCCGCTGGAAGAGATATATCAACATATATCAGCCTCCTCAGCCACCCTCAGGAAACATAGGGGATTAGGATATGTCTCCCGCACCCCCTTATACCTAGTACTTTAATTAACGAAGCACAAAATGGCGAATTCCCGTTTCGCTACCAGTTTGCGGCCCAGTTCGCGGCCCGTGAAGCGCTTCTACCGTGAAAAATCATTTTTTTTTTATTTTCCCCACGGGACCCTTTAATAACCCCAACAACATTCCTAGGGGGTCAAGAGGGGGATACCTTGCCCCCTTTCATTAAATTCCCCCTTAGTTTTTCACCTTTTCTTCTCTCTCGATCCTACCGAGAGACAAGATGGCGGCCGCTCCGGACTGTCACGCAGCAAAAAAAAAAAAAAAGCTCACGCACAGCCGCTGGAAGAGATGTATCAACATATATCAGCCTCCTCACCCACCCTCAGGAAACATAGGGGATTAGGATACGTCTCCCGTACCCACTTATAACTAGTAATTTAATTTACGAAGCACAAAATGGCGAATTCCCGTTTCGCTACCAGTTCGCGGCCGCGCTTCTACCGTGAAAAATCATTTTTTTTTTATTTTCCCCACGGGACCCTTTAATAACCCCAACAACATTCCTAGGAGGTCAAGAGGGGGATACCTTGCCCCCTTTCATTAAATTCCCCCTTCGTTTTCCACCTCTTCTTCTCTCTCGATCCTACCGAGAGACAAGATGGCGTCCGCTCCGGACTGTTTAGAATGTTGACAGACACCGGAGAGCCAATCAGCTTTCTGCGCGCAAAGTTCCGATAAGCGAAAAGTAAGCGGACCGGATCGCTGCCCAGAGCGCTGTTACAGATATATATCTTGGTTTGAACGTTAATTTCTCAAAAACTACTGGAGCACATATATTGAGACCTAGCAAAGGCACATCGGGCTAACAGTCCCTACAATTTTGCCAAGTTTCGTGCAAATCCATTCAGCCGTTCGAGCTAAAAGTGAGTCCAACCGCCCTATGGAAAACTCAATGCAAAAAACGCGTTTTGGGACCCCCCTTTTTTCTCAGCCCCCCCTTGACGAAACCCCACCAAATTTTCAGGAGCTGCTCAGAAACAAAATGTGCCATTTTCCTGAAAATTTCAGCCGATTCCATCCACAAACGCCAAAGTTATTAGACATAGAATTTTCAAAAGTCCCATAGGGAATTTATCCTAACTATATATACCTACTGGCGAACGCCAGTAGGTAATATATATATATATATATATATATATATATATATATATATATATATATATATATATGGATTAAGTTCTGTTTCCAGGATGAACCCACAGAAAATACGGACCACCACACGAGTTGCAGAGTGTCACAGCAGGCGTTTTATTTAACCATTTTGCAGCTGAAATTTGGCATGACGCGTTTCGGGCAGGGTCTGCCCTTGATCACATGACGGACATGCGGTATTTTTTCATTTATATAGTGCACACACTCATTTTTTTCTTGCTTCAATTCACAGTGACACCACGTGATCTATGCATAGACATAGAAAATAAACTACCAAGGTGTTATAACATGTGCATATAAATGGGCGCTGTATCTGGGCTATTTTTTGGCAAAAAATGTTGTACAAGGCACCCGCACATAAATATTCAAGGTGACAATTAATAGCAGATGTACATTTATAACCGCCTAAATGCGTTTTGAAACAATGTTTAACAGTGAGCTAGCAGCATAGTCCCCAAAAAATAACTCTTTCTTTTAAATACGGGATGTTTTACATTTATCTATACAGCGAAGCAAATATTTACACCAATGCATCAAGATTTATATAACATATAAATATGTTAAAATTCTAAAAAGACATGTATAAAAATAGTCCATAATAATTTAAATGCATAAATAAATAAATATTATGCTATACAATATATATATTTTTTGTGCAAAATTGGCAGTGTGCTCCGCCTTCGCTAAGATAACCTTGGTGTCTCAAATTCATTGATCACCACAAGAGCTCGCTAACTCAGTTATTACATTACATTGTCCCGTTGCAATGTGCTAATGTTTGCTTGTATTAAAGTGCCGGTGCCAAAACCTATAAACAGGGATAGGAACCTATCCTTGCCCAACTGACAATCCCGGAGGGTCGACCACCTTGGTCTTACTCCAACAGCAATTCCCATAATAAAGTGCTAAGTGTAATAAGTGCAACCAAGATTGTGTGGTTAAAAATAATGATTTAAAAGGAGAGGTACAATTAACAGGAAAACTATATAGGGCTCGTGGTCAATCCTATAAGAATCACTAGGGCATTCTCTAATTAGATCTATTACAAGGAGCCCTGGAAAGGATACAGATTATGTGATTACATATTGGTGAGACTGGAGAGTTAGGCAGGACAAATCTACCATAGGTTAAAGATAGGTATGTATGTCTTCCCTATCATTGAGGCCATTAGGATGCTTGCTGTTAAGATTCAGAATGTATCTGGTCTCTAACTGCCTCAGAGCCTTGTCCCTATCTCCACCTCGCTTTAACACCGGTGCCTGGTCAATTACAAAGTATGTCAAGCAGTTCACATTCTTATTGTGACTCACCTTGAAATGACGGGCTACTGGGTAAGCCGGATCACAATTAATTATTGCACGAATGTGCTGTAGGATGCGCATGTACACAGGATTTTTAGTACTGCCTACATATCGCAAGCCGCATGAACACGTGAGGACGTATATGGCGTACTCAGTGCGGCAGTCATACTTTCCCCTAATGGATATTTCTTTTGTTCTGAACGGGGTTTTGTATGTGGCAGTATTGGCTCCAAAGTTACATGCCCTGCAAGTGGAACACTTGCGGAAGCCATTGCTTGTGGGCATCCAAGTTTTAATACTGGTGGACCCGGCTGGAATCTCCCTAGACAGGAGATTGGCCATATTTCTGGATTTCCTGAATGTTACGCTAGGATGTTCTGGCAGCGTATTTCTCAAAATGGGGTCAGTTAGAACTATGGGCCAATTTTTATTTATGATGCTGCGTATTTTGCGCTCCTGTCTACAGTACGTGGTGATGAGTCTAGGTGAATTACTCTCATCCGCTGTGCTTATGTTACTGTCAATGGTGCTAGGCAGTAGGGTGGTTCTGGGTCTTTCACTTGTTTTAATCATGGCTTTTTTCAGAATATCCTCGCTATATCCTCTTTTGCGCATGCGTTCTAGGCACGATTGACTGCAGACATCAAATTGTATATATTTGCAAATCCAAGGAGAAGGGTCCTTCCGGGATCATTCTCCCGTCGTCAGTTGGCACGTTTTTTCGGCAGACCCGAACGCCGAACTTTTTTTCAATGTCCAAACAATATGCCCATAAGCAATACGCGCACTCTTGAGTGAGCGTATTGCTTATGGGCATATTGTTTGGATATATATCGGTCGCCAGTAGGTAGTTATAGTTAGGATTTTTTTCAATGCAAAATCTCAAGATTCTATTTAGAATAACTTTGGCGCCGGTTGACGAATCTGCCTGAAAATTTCCTCAAAATGGCCTCGTCAAGCTCCGGTCCTCCCCTGAAAGTTTGGGGGGGATTTGTCAAGCGGGGTCCGAGATAATAGGGGGGTCCCAAAATGCGTTTTCCCCATGTTAATTTCCATAGAGCGGTCGAACTCACTTTTAGCCCGAACGGCTGAATGGATTTCCACCAAACTTGGCAAATTGTAGGGACTGGTAGCCCGATGTGCCTTTGCTATGTCTCAAGATATGTGCTCCAGTGGATTTTGAGTAATTAAGGTTAAAAAAAATATATATATCTATGGCAGCACCCCGGTACGCGCACCGGGGAACGAACCGGGCGCACCACGTGACTTGCTCACAGAAAGCTGATTGGCTCCCGGGTGTCTGTAAACATTCGAAACAGTCCGAAGCGGCCGCCATCTTGTGTCTCGGTAGGATCGAGACACAAGAGGTGGCCAAAACAAAGGGGGAAATGACCATAAGGGGGCAGGGTAGACCCCCCTGACCCCCTAGGTTTGATGTGGGGGCTATAAAAGGGTCCTGCTAGGCAAAAAAAAAATATATTTTTTTATTTTCGCAGGGGAAGCGCCCGGTACACGCACCGGGGAGCGCACCGGGGAGCGCACCGGGGAGGGTACCATGAGGAAAAAAGAATGACAGACTATTCAAAAAATGTAGCCTTTTTTATAAATTGGATGTAGTAGGAAGTAGAAATATAAATAAGTGTATGTGAAGAAGCCTAATATAATTATAATATAACAGAGAAGCCTAATTTAATCTATAACTATAACAGAGAAGCCTATCTGAATCTGTAATTATAACAGAGGGACATTAAATAACTGTCAGAAAACGTTTTTACAAATGAGCTTAAAGTGCCCCTTCACAAATCTATAACTTACCTTATAGAAAGGTGATGAAGAAAAATGAGGAAATGTTTTAAAAGATGTATCTCAGGTAGTTGTAGTCAAAATGGCCGTGTTTTCCCTCTCATTTTTAATTTATATTCATGTGCATAACAAATCAAATGTCATGAAAAAAAAGTAGGATATGAAAGTAACATTTTAATTGGTTGAAAATTCTAACACTTTCATATGTGTTTTTGTCATGTAATTTACCTCAGGATATTTAGTCAAGGCTACAGCCCAAATGGCACAATGGAATACCATCAAATGTGGGATAATGGTAGGGACCGGTATCTAGTAGGGTCTATTCTATATTTGGTGAAAGTCTGTCCAGTGGCTTTTATGTAATTTTATTTCCCACATTTTTTTGGGGAGCGCTTACCGGTAAAAATCACGGGGTGCGCGCACGGTATGCGTACAGGTCCGCGTACGTACCGTACATGCACCCAGCAATTTCATTAAAAAATAAAAAAAAATCTTTTTTTTTTGGCCTTGGGAGTCTTCTGGGACAACCTGAGAAGGGCTAGGGGGTAAGGGGTCTCTACCCTGCCCCCTTTTTGCGTTTCCACTCTTGTTTTGTGCTCTCTTGTGCCTCAGTTCTACTGAGAAATGAGATGGCTGCTCAGGTGGTACCAGAAGGATATTAACATATAAAAACGTTATTCGCTAATAGAATTTGCATTTACAAAACCTAGATAGAGACTTGTATAGAACATCCCTCTAGCTGTATTTCTTTTATCATTACTCTTTCTGTGTCCTTCCCTTATGCTCACTCCTTTTTTTTTTGGTTGCGCTCTTGGTGCGCGCCCCGGTACGCGTACCGGGGAGCGCACCGAAGAGAAAAGAGAATAGCAGAGTGTAAAAATTTAAGTCATTTTATATAAATGGGAGGTAGTTCTGAAAAGAACTTTTTTTATTGTTTTTGTTGTTTTATATTTTTTTTGTGAACATTTTTTACTTTTTTACTTTTTTTAGGTTTTTCAAAACAATTTTATATATTTTTTTGTTTTTTTAGTACTTCGAAAAAAACAGAAGGATTTGAAAATGGCTCAACAGGAGCAAAAAAAAACCAATAAAGAATCATTGCTTTCGTTTGTGAGAGCACTTGTGGTTTTCTTCTGCTCTGTTAATTAAGGTGATACTTTTTTCACCATAAGCAATAGTAGCCCCACAATAAATACAAACTATTTTGAAGTCTGAGAATTTGCTTTGGATGTTGGGCACCATTTGACGCCCTTCAGGTGCTGCAAAAGATGATTCCGCACTTGAGGTGCTAGGCGGAGGGGTCTGTGGGTTTTCAGCCATAGCTCTCACCTGTGCTTGGGCCAAATTATTTGGGTGCCACCTCTCCATGTGGCGAATCATGGTGTGGTTGCCAAAACTATATTTTTTAGCAGGATTGCCACGTGAAAGGATGTTGCTGCAAATTAGACATGTTACTTTAGGGGCATTAACTTTCTTCAGTCCTGCAGGAAACTTAAGGAATTGCCAAATGTAGTGCTCCTTTACACGAGATGGGTGGGGTTCCTCTTGTAGGAACTGTCTCTCCTGCTCCTCCTGCTCCTCTTCCTCCTCTTCGTCCTGCTCACCACCAAAAAGCAGAGGTGGTGGTGGTCCTTTTGGTGGTGGTGGTGGTGTTGGAGCACCAGCAGCAGCAAGTAGAGTAGCCATTAGTGATGTCATTAGAGATGTCATCAGTGATGTCATCAGTGATGTCACTGACCATGTCATGAATGATGTAATATGTGTCATCATCAGCAGTGGATTGCGGGTGCGCGATATATAGTTAGCGCAACTAACTATATATGCGAATTTCAATGGTTTTATGTGAGTAAAATAAGGTTTTGTAAATGCTAATCCCTAACTATATATGATCTATAACCTATGGTTTTTTCAGTGAATTTTTAAGGTTTTGTAAATGCTAATTCCTAACTATATATGGTCTATAACCTATGTTTCTTTCAGTGAATTTCAATGGTTTTTTAATAGCAAATATCAAATGTCACATGATAGGTAAAAACATTTTCGTGTTTATGCACGCTGATGTGCTTTGAACGCTGCCCCCCCTTGCCCCCCCCCTCTTTTCTCTTAGCAGTACTCTCTCTTTGCAGATAGTGAAGGGTAGTTAACGCAGGCCTTTGCCCCCGTTGTAATCCGTCGTGCCTGCTTCTCTTTCTATTTGATTGATTGCTATCCAAGCATTTACTGTTTTAGAATTTGTTCTCTTTGGTTCATTCTGTATTTACAAACAAGCACAGAGTCACAATACTCTGTTTAGTCTTTGCACATAGTGAAAAATAGTTTAAAAAAACAAAAGGAATCGAGCAAAATCAGTAGGCCACTAAGGGATCTGTTTTTGACCTCGCTAAAATAGAAACATTAAGAACAACCCCTCATGAGAAATACGAAACTAGTAAGATGAACTTAGCTCCACACCATGATGGATGCAAGACAGCTCGACTCTGCCGCCCACCCCACCCCATCCAAAATAACGACAAACCCTATGCAAATATTATAAATATATACAACACACCAGCAAAGTAACAGGGTAAAACATTTTATTAAATAACTATTTACATAACTATTTTATACTTTTTGTTGCCCGATCCGGCTAGCTCAATCGATCGAGCATGAAACTCATGCACTCTGATAGCAAGCGTTGCTGCTGATGCTATGCAGACCAAAACTGGTTTTCAGTTTGTACATTCTTCTAGATTTTTCCACCCAAGGCTGGTTGAGTTTGTAGAACGATGGCTTCAGATTTTCAACATACGGTGTGGTGGCGCGGACTGGGAGGGGGCGCTTGGCTCCTGCCCCCTCCCCAAGTAAGATTTTCATACGTGAGTGTACGTTCATGGTTTTGGTCCCTGAGTTGCTTCGATGTCACTGCCATGCTCAAATGGCATAAGTCCTGGATGTTGGGTGCCATAGTTCAGAGTTCTGAGCAGCTCTTGTAACACTGTCTGAAGCTTATTTGCACCTACTGCAGCTTCACTATTCTCAAAGTAAGTGAGGGCCGTTTGTGGACCTGACTGCATTGTTAAACAATGTGATGCGGTGCCTCCCTGAACCGCTTGACGGAGGCCCCCGAGGGGCGGTGAGATGGCACTTAGCTCCTGCCCCCTCCCCAAGTCGTGTTGCCCTGGTGTGGCCTGAGATCGCCCCCGACATAGGCGGCCGGCTCCCGGGGTCCGGCGGAACTTTTTGCCTTCAGATTTGGGCGTGGTCCACTAAAATGGCCCTGGGACACCTTGGAACTCGGACGCTTGCCTGATAGGGCTTGGGTCACATTCTCGAAAGCGTCCCCTCAGCCTTGAAGATTCTACAAAAGTCTTTGGGGCCCCCGACTCCCGCAGGCTTCTGGTGGGGAGCGGCTGCCATGATTGCTCGTGGAATGGCCACGACTGAGCTACGAGATGGTGGTGCTCTCATGCTGACGCCAGCTTCAGTCTGAAACATCCAGAAACACTGTAGACTACCAATTCGATCAGTTCCGGTAGCGCCCCAACATGACCCGGTAGAGAAGAACTTGCCCTCCCCTCTTTGACTGATGGTTCTTGTTGCCTGTCCCTTCTGTTGTCATTTAACAGAACTTTTTAGACTGCTGAAAGGGGTTGTGTTCCGAACGCTGGTTGGTGGAGACATTTTGACTATATTCTGGACCTACGTTGTCGCGTAATGCGTTATATGACACGCCGCGTTAGCGCACCCGGAAGTGCTCCGGTGCGCGAAGCGCAGCTTCCCGGAAGCGTTCCGGGGCGCGGCGCGCAGCGCGTAACGTAAGCATAACAGGTCATGTGACTTGTTAATAAAACTTTTAATTGGTTCATTTTATTTTTGTTATTTTAATGATGAAAAGCTTGGTCATATGACCTAAAAATTACGCTTTTTATTAGTTTCGAACATTATTTTTTCTTAAACATATATGTTATAATGTTCCAGGCTAATGTACTTTCCCGGAAAATTTACAACTGTCCTGCAAGTAAAATATATTCCTTTTTCGAGAAAAAGGGCATTTCTTCGTCCCATGACGGAGCCGTTGAGTAAAAGATGCTCGGCCTGCTGTCTTAGTCGCCGATACGCCTGATTATCAGATTCTTATCGATCACTTTATGTTGCAGGAGTGGAAAACACAACTGCCCTTGACCATTTATCTTTACTGCGTTCCTGCGTATTATACCTTTTATCCGTCATGTAATTGGACTGCTTTATTTCACTTGCCTTTTACTGATTCGAAAACAGTGACTAAAATTAAAAACTTTACCAATGTAAATACTACTACCATGTTTTGTTTTAAAAACCTTTATTGTGAAAATGTCGGCCACGGAGCAAACTGAAATCGTATATGATGAGGAGACATTTACATTGTAGAGGAACGTAACGAGCGGGCCATTAGGTTGCAAGAACTAAGGTGTCTAACAGTTGCGGAATCGGTGGACGTACATTTTGTAATTAAAATACGACAGGGCCACTTTCAATAAAATTATCTAGATATACATTTGCGGGCAAGTACCATGGGTGACGTTAATTCGAACTTTCAATAGTACACTAATCAATAACACATCAGAACTTAATATCAATAGGGATGTCGAAATATTCAATCAATTCTCGTCCCCGCGCGCCATGAGCATCAAAACTGCATTCATATCTCGTGATATCAAGGTTGTTCAACCAGTACACAACAAGGAGTTACGAGTCCCATTTATACCGGCGCCATTTTGGGCGAGGCCGGGCAGGTCCAGGATATAGTGAAAATGTCTCCACCAACCATCGGCCAGACCAGAACCCCTTTCGGCCCTTTATGCTACAAGATGGTGTCTTCCATTCAGAAAATATTGTTGGCAGCATTTTGAAAGGAAAGATAAACAGCCGTTCTCCTAGTGAGTCTCACATTGTTACATTTAGGAAGAATGTTGAAGAGTAGTATGTTGAAAATCTGAAGCCATTGTTCTACAAACTCTCAACCAGCCTTGGATGGAAAAAAAAATCCTGAAGAATGTACAAACTGAAAACCAATTTTTGTCTGTATAGCATCAACAGCAACGTTTGACTCAGCTTTGTGTGAAGCCGCCATTTTGATTCAATCAATAACGTCCCCCTGCACACATTCAGGGACCTGGTCGTGTCTTCAGGTCAAACGGATTGTGGGACAAGATGCAGAAAGGAAAAGGAAAATAGTTCTGCCGGACCCCGGGAGCCGGCCGCCTATGTCATGGGCGATCTTTGGCCACACCAGGGCGATAGTGAAGCTGCAGCAGGTGCAAATAAGCTTCAGACAGTGTTACAAGCACTGCTCAGAACTCTCAACTATGACACCACCTCGGTGCCATCCGGATCTTGGCGCCTTGTGCTGGTTCCGGCCTATTCACACATCGGTCCGCTACTGACACCACCTCACAGGCCAACGGGGCACCCCACGCCGACTTTCGGCGCAGCATTGTAGGATGGCCACACCAGAGCAGCAACTTGCTAAACACCACCTCGGTGCCATCCAGATCTCGGCGCGTTGTGCTGCCTTCGGCCTACTGTAGCCGCAAGTGCGGACGCAACTCAACTGGATAGCGAGTGAAACACCAAGGGGCGCCCCACTGCAGCCGAGGAGCCTCCATCCTGGGGGCGACGCACAGCATCACCAATGCAGTCAGACCCTCAAACAGCCCCCACTTACTGACGCGACCTCACAGGCCAACGGGGCACCCCACGCCGACTTTCGGCGCAGCATTGTAGGATGGCCACACCAGTGCGGCAACTTGCTGGACACCACCTCGGTGCCATCCGGATCTCGGCGCGCTGTGCTGCCTTCGGCCTACTGTAGCCGCAAGTGCAGACGCAACTCAGTTGGACGGCGAGTGAAACGCTAAGGGGCGCCCCACTGCAGCGGAGGAGCCTCCATCTTGGGGGAGACGCACAGCCCCCACTGACTGACGCGACCTCACAGGCCAACGGGGCGCCCCACACCGACTTTCGGCGCAGCATTGTAGGATAGCCATACCAGTGCAGCAACTTGCTGGACACCACCTCGGTGCCATCCGGATCTCGGCGCGTTGTGCTGCCTTCGGCCTATTCGCACATCGGTCCGCTACTGACGCCGCCTCACGTGCCAACGGATTTTCTATGCTTTTTATAGCCCTATGCTGCATAACAGGTCATGTGACTTGTTTATAAAACTTTTCATTGGTTCATTTTACTTTTGGTTTCCTAATGATGGAAGGCTTGGTCATATGACCTAAAAATAACACTTTTCATTGGTTTAGAACATTTTTTTTTCCCAAACGATGAAAGCCCCACCTTGTTTCTGGATGTTTCAGACTGAAGCTGGCGTCAGCATGAAAGCATCAACATCTCGTGGCTCCGTCGTGGTCATTCCGCGAGCAATCATGGCAGCCGCTCCCCACCGGAAGCCTGCAGGAGTCGAGGGCCCCCAAGACTTTTGTAGAATCTTCACGGCTGAGGGGACGCTTTCGAGAATGGGGTCCAAGACCTAGCAGACAAGCGTCCGAGTTCCAAGGTGTCCCAGGGCCATTTTAGTGGACCAGGCCCAAAAAGGAAAGAGCCTGCCGCCATTTTGAGAGTCCTGTGGCAGCCGCCTATCGCTGCACCGCAAGAGTGGGCGCAACTCAACTACATGGTGAGCGAGATGCTGTAGCCGCAAGAGCGGGCGATAACCAGCTGAATGGAGGATGAGGCACAGTGTAGCAAAAGCGAGCAGAATGGCAACTGAAACGGTAAAGGGGCGCCCCAGTACAGCCGACGAGCCTCCACCTGGGGAGGCCCGTTCATGCCGCCTCCCCCCCCCCGGGGCGCCCCACGCCGTTTTTCCGAGCAGCATTGTAGGATGCCAAAACCAGTGCGGCAACTTACTGGACATCACCTGGTTGCCATCCACATCTCAGCGCATTCTGCTGCCTTGGGACTATTCGCACAACAGACCGCTACTGACGAGGCCTCCCCCCGCACCACCCGGGATGCCCCACGCCGTTTTTCGGAGCTGCATTGTAGGATACCAAAAACCAGTGCACCACCCAGGTAACATCACCTGGGTGCCGTCCAGAACTCAGCACGTTGTGCTGCCTTGGGACTATTCGCACAAAACACAGCTACTGACCATTGTTGCTTCTTTTTTAAAAAAATGTTTAAATGTATTTACTGTTTTTGTTGCGTTGTATATATTTATAAGTTATTAAAATGTTATAATGCTACTACTTTGTTGGCGTGCTATATATTTTTAATGTGACACATAATTGTGAAGACTTTGATGTACAAAAAGGCATCCCTGGAATCTTCCGCTTCAGGCTCGGACCCACACACCCTCACAGTGAGAATCCCCTCCCCAAGCACAATACAGGATGGTTATCAGATAGTAGGAACGCGTGTGGTGTGACGGATCTCATGGGGTGGGGGCCTTCATCTACTGTAACTCCTTTGAAGAGGGATGATTCTCATACATGCCAATATTTCAGAAGAACAAAGTGGGAGATTTTTTTTTAAAAAATCGGGAGAATGGGGCCTTGAATCGGGTTATTGTCATGTGTGGGCTTTGGAAGTGTGCTGCTGCAGGATCGGACATTTCAAACACAAATGCACGTTCTTTTTCTTACCTTTCCGAAGCATGGAGCGCAATAGCAGGCAGAGAAAGGGGGATGCAAGTGTTGAACACTGCCTGGCCTGGAAAGTTGCTGGCAGTGCCCCCCCCCCCGCCCCCCGCCCGCTCCTGAAACAGGGCACACACAACGCCGCCCCGAGTACTTCACACATCTTTAAAAGACCATGCGCTTGTTAATGAGGCTTAAATGGTTTATCACCCCTTCTAGAGCCCCTGCATCGGCCCTCTGACGTTTCCTGGAAGAATTAGCACGTAACACAATACCAAGCCCTGTCAGCTGAAACCCCTGAGGAATCGGGTTTTTGCTTGCAGGAATCGGGAGGCGGGAGACTAGCACTGAAATCGGTAGTCTCACGCCTGAATCGGGAGGGTTGGCATGTCTGGATTCTCTACAGCTGGGGCCATAAACTACATCCGCAGGGCTAGGTGATAGCCTGGGACCGGCCTGGACAATCGGACACAGAGGAAGAGGAGTGTCAGAGGGTGCGGTAGTGAATAGGGTGAAAGGGAGGTGTCGGGCAGGCACGGGGTGTGATTCTCAGGGAAGAGCAGCGCAGATGGGGGGAGGTTTATGGCCCATGCATGAAAGAGATAGCGGGGGTGACCAGTGCGTGGGGGAGATGCTTGCGAGGGTGGGGAGCCGTGCTGAGAATCGACGGCGTGCAGAGAGTGGGTCTAGTCAAGGCATCTAAAATGGCTGCCGTGCACGACAAAATTGTGGCATTGGAAAAAAGGCAAGATGGCGCAGACAATGTTTATCAATAAGGATTAATTTATAACAAAATATTTTATCGCAGTGACAAAATGGCGGTCAACACTTCCTGATTTCCATCGAATCGAACGTTAACAGACGTCACGCAGCAAAAAAAATAAAACGCTCACGCACAGCCGCTGGAAGACATGTATCAACATATATGAGCCTCCTCAGCCACCCTCAGAAAACATAAGGGATCAGGATACGTCTCCCGTACCCCCTTATACCTAGTAATTTAATTAAATCGAAACACAAAATGGCGAATTCCCGTTTCGCTACCAGTTTGCGGCCCGGTTCGCGATCCGGGAAGCGCTTCTACCGTGAAAAATCAATTTTTTGTTATTTTCCCCACGGGACCCTTTAATAACCCCAACATCGTTCCTAGGGGGTCAAGAGGGGTCTACCTTGCCCCCTTTCATTAAATTCCCCCTTCGTTTTTCACCTCTTCTTGTCTCTCGATCCTACCGAGAGACAAGATGGCGGCCGCACCAGACTGTTTAGAATGTTGACAGACACCGGAGAGCCAATCAGCATCGCTTTGCAAAGCCCCGTGACGCGAAAAGTACGCGATCTGGAGCGCTATCTGGGACGCTGTCACAGATATATACATTTTTTAAAACGTTAATTTCTCAAAATCCACTGGAGCACATATATTGAGACCCAGCAAAGGCACATCGGGCTAACAGTCCCTACAATTTTGCCAAGTTTCGTGTAAATCCATTCAGCCGTTCGAGCTAAAAGTGAGGCCAAACGCCCTATGGAAATTAACATGGGAAAAATGCGTTTTGGGACCCCCCTTTTTTCTCAGCCCCCCCTTAACGAAACCCCCCCAAATATTCAGGGGCTGCTCAGAAACAAAATGTGCCATTTTCCTGAAAATTTCAGCCGATTCCGTCCACAAACGCCAAAGTTATTAGACATAGAATTTTCAAAAGTCCCATAGAGAAAAAATCCTAACTATATATACCTACTGGCGACCGCCAGTAGGTAATATGCATACAGATGCATGTTATTTACATGAAAGTTGAAAAAACACTAATAAAAGCAAAGCTAAAAAGCCACCTCATTACAAACAGAATGGCTTTAACTTAAACGAGGGCGAGATCTATTGCATTTTCAATGCTTGTTTACTTTGGTTCCATCAAGAAGGCATTCAGATGTGTCACACATTTGCCATAAATTCTGAATGTTAGCACTCTAGTTGCACATTAGATCACTGTAGTAAAGCTACTGCTCACCAGGGACGTCTGCTGCTGGTATTCAAAGTGCATGTTTCAGTCTGCATGTCAGAATTTTTTTAATGAAATAGAAGAGGATTTGAGAAGTCACTCAAAATGATCCCTAATTTTTCTTTCTGAAGCACTAATCATACTTTCTATGGCAAAATATACCCCCTCATGTTGTTCCTTTTTAAATTGAGTGTTTTCAGACTTACCACTTCATTCCAATCAAGATGGCTTCTGGTGTGCCATACTTTTGTCATAAGTAAGATTGTTAGCGCTCTAGTTGTTCTTTAGAACACTCTGGGACATTCTGTCATTGGGCTATACTTGGGGTACATCTGGGTGATATTTGGGCTACATTTAGGCTCTTTTGTCTCTGGTGGCCATCTTGGGAGACTGTATGTCAGAATTCTTTAATGAAATTGAAGAGGGTTTGAGAAGTCACTCAAAATGTGCCCTAATTTTTCTTTCTGCAGCACTAATCATAATTCATATGGCAAAATATACCCCATCATTTTGTTCCTTTTTAAATTAAATGTTTTAAGAGTTACCACTTTATTCCAATCAAGATGGCTTCAGGTTTGCCATACCTTTGTAATAAGTAGGACTGTTAGCGCTCTAGTTGTTCTTTAGAACACTCTGGGACATTCTGTCATTGGGCTATACTTGGGCTACATCTGGGTGATATTTGGGCTACATTTGGGCTCTTTTGTCTCTGGTGGCCATTTTGGGAGACTGCATGTCAGAATTTTTTAATGAAAAAGAAGAGGATTTGAAAAATCACTCAAAATGTGCCCTAATTTTTCTTTCTGCAGCACTAATAATACCTTCTATTGCATAATATACCCCCTCATTTCGTTCCTTTTTAAATTAAATGTTTTAAGAGTTACCACTTTATTCCCATCACGATGGCTCCAGGTGTGCTATACCTTTGTAATAAGTAGGACTGTTAGCACTCTAGTTGTTCTTTAGAACACTCTGGGACATTCTGTCATTGGGCTATACTTAGGCTACATCTGGGTGATATTTGGGCTACATTTGTGCTTTTTTGTCTCTGGTGGCCATTTTGGGAGACTGCATGTCAGAATGTTTTAATGAAATAGAAAAGGATTTGAGAAGTCACTCAAAATGTGCCCTAATTTTTCATTCTGCAGCACTAATCATACTTTCTATGGCAAAATATACCCCCTCATGTTGTTTCTTTTTAAATTAAATGTTTTAAGAGTTACCACTTTATTCCAATCAAGATGGCTTCAGGTGTGCCATACCTTTGTAATAAGTAGGACTGTTAGCGCTCTAGTTGTTCTTTAGAACACTCTGGGACATTCTGTCATTGGGCTATACTTGGGCTACATCTGGGTGATATTTGGGCTACATTTGGGCTCTTTTGTCTCTGGTGGCCATTTTGGGAGACTGCATGTCAGAATGTTTTAATGAAATAGAAAAGGATTTGAGAAGTCACTCAAAATGTGCCCTAATTTTTCATTCTGCAGCACTAATCATACTTTCTATGGCAAAATATACCCCCTCATGTTGTTTCTTTTTAAATTAAATGTTTTAAGAGTTACCACTTTATTCCAATCAAGATGGCTTCAGGTGTGCCATACCTTTGTAATAAGTAGGACTGTTAGCGCTCTAGTTGTTCTTTAGAACACTCTAGGAGGCTGCAGTAGAACACAAAGGAATCAACTGACAGTCTCTGTCCTTGTTGGATGTACATGTTTTACTGAGAATGTCAGACTTCATTTTCACATGACTGAGAAAGATAATGTGAATTTACAGAAAAAATGCTTTCAGTTTAGCTTATAGATCCCCTTCCAAACCACTGTGGGAAAATCATGAGATATTAGTTTTCTTTCAAACAATATTCATGATATCACAGCAGAAGGTTTTTTCACATGGTAAAATCACCTTAGAACCCACCACAATTCCTAAAACGAGTATGGTACCATCAACAAATGATTTATAATGTAACTAAAGTCCTAAAACCCTCTATTAACTACAATGCTTTTTAATGAGGTGCTATCATGTATATTGGTCCCAAGATGGCTGCCAACACTTCTTGGATGAAGTGCTGACAGCCAATCAGATCAGATGTGTGGTTAGGCTCCGCCCAGATATATATCTTTTTTTGAACCTAAATTACTCAAAATCCACTGGAGCACATATATTGAGACCTAGCAAAGGCACATCGGGCTAACAGTCCCTACAATTTTGCCAAGTTTCGTGCAAATCCATTCAGCCGTTCGAGCTAAAAGTGAGGCCAACCGCCCTATGGAAATTAACATGGGAAAAAAGTGTTTTGGGACCCCCCTTTTTTTCTCGGCCCCCCCTTGATGAAACCCCCCCAAATGGTCAGGGGCTGCTCAGAAACAAAATGTTCCATTTTCCTGAAAATTTCAGCCAATTCCGTCCACAAACGCCAAAGTTATTAGACATAGAATTTTCAAAAATCCCATAGAGAAAAAATCCTAACTATATATACCTACTGGCGACCGCCAGTAGGTAATATATATATATGTATATATATATGTATATATATATATATATATATATATATATATATATATATATATATATATATATATATATATATATATGAGGTACGTGGCGCTCCTTAGACAACTCACAGCATTCAGCCGAATTGATGACACAGGAACCAGCAAGACCCGTAGTTTGGTGCAAATATTTTATTTTAGTATTTTTTAGCCCAGCACCAGTCCGCCATGACGCGTTTCGGCTAGAGATAGCCTTGATCACATGACAACGTCACGAGGGCTGATCACCCTTTTAAAGTGCAATGTGCCATCACATGGGTTAGAAACAGAAAAAATACTATCAATGTTTCTAAACTTTTTACAGCAAATAATTACGGCATGAATGTTTTTAGAAGATAGGACTAAAAGGCGCACTGCCTGGGGTAATACGTTACAAAAGTGTGTAAGATGCAAAGAAGTAGTTCATGTAGTGCGTAAAGAGCAGACGGCAAACACCCTTAACCGTCCAAACAAGTCCGTACACGAGAGACGACCGCCGGGAAACTACAGAGGAGGGATTGCCTGCAGTGGCAAACTACTGCGGAGGACACGCACCCGTTTCCTTCCTTGTTCTGGCGCCATAAAGAATCCCCTCCCGGCTTTCCGTTTTAACACAAAACAAATAGCAGACATAGTGCTATTTCTACATAGAAAATTGTCAGCAGGATAAGACAACTATTATCCTTATACTGCAACCAAATATTATGCCACACAGCATCTACTGTTGCATAACCACCTAGTAAAACCATTGCTCGACACAGAGCTTTCAGAGGTCCAGACTTACTCCATCCACATATTGGGATCGGAGTGGAAGCCCTGATGAGTCGTGTGACTCAACCGCACACGACGAAACACGTGTCGGCGTTTGTATTATTTCAAGTCTGGAGAAAATAAACATCTTGCTGTGACAAGAGGACCTACATCAAAGAACCTGCTTCTGCGCTTCCTTTAGACTTTGGTCATTGTACCTTGTTGGAACATACATGAATGTAGTTGCGAGAGCCTTGCTATGTAATTACGGCATGAATGCCCGTATATTGCATGAATCACACAAAAAGCAGCATATATTCATATTACAATAAATAAATTGATGAAACTATGCACAATAACGGAGTTCAAAAATGCATGTAAAATACACGTACAAGTTCAAGGCATGGGTAATAGAAACTTTTAAAATTCATATAAAAGTTAAAGGCCTATAAATAGTTATATACATTTAAAATATAACTAAAATTATAATTCATTTATTTACACGATTGATCCAGGTGTGCTGTATGGAAACCATGGGTCGATTATAAAAGTGCAATAATGCCCAAGTGGGCAAATCCCAAAGCCTGAGATGTATTCTCTGTATTGTGCAAAGTACGCTAAATGTGCAATGTCAACTGATGGCAAAAAAGTGCTACCAAATGCATAATGATTAATGAAATCAAAATTTAAAAGATGTCAATTGGTCATGGAGGGAAAAAGGGGATTTAGTTTGTTCCTACAGAATGTAAAATCCACAGTTCCAAAACAAAATGCAATTGCTAGAAATACAGTTATTCATTCTTGGACAACTCAAATCGAATCAAATTTACATGGATGACAGGCTTAACAATTCTAGCATATATACATATATACATATATATTTATAGATAGGTGTGGCAGTCCTCCCCTGTGTTCAGACCAAACGGTGCCTTAGTATCTAAAAGGATTATATAGCGAGTCTCCAGTTTTCTTAAGAGAGACTCTCTATCACCGCCTCTCCTTTGGGGAGGAACACAATCTATCGCAAAATATTGCAGTAAGGATACATCCTTTCCATGGTTACGCTTGAAGTGCCTGGCCACTGGATAAGCTTGATCTGCATGGATAATCGCTCGCAGATGTTGAAGTATGCGCTTATGCACTTGAGGCCTAGTACTACCAACATATCTTAGGCCACACGGGCACTCCAAGACATATACAACAAATTCTGACTTGCAGTTTAATTTTTGTTGGATTTTGATAGGAAAGGGTGAAAGAGGGGTAGATACCTCAGTCATACTGATGCCATGCTTACAAGCTTTACAGCTTGAGCATCTTTTAAAGCCTTTGCTGTCATCTAACCATGTTCCTGAAACCACTTCAGGACTGCTCGACACTAGACTGTCCTTCATAGAGTGTGCCTTCCGATAGGTAATGCTAGGAAATTTACTGACATGTTGTCCAATCACAGGATCACAGGAGACTAAAGACCAGTTATCTTTAATAATTTTATGGATACATTTATGTTGTTTGTTGTAAGCCATAATTAGTCTTGTCTCGTTGTTTGTATTATCAGTAACAGAGCTAGCTTGTGCCATTCCTGAGCCCAGGAGTGCAGTTCTATCAATCTTATTAGCTCTGATAGTGGCATTGTCTATCGTGTCTGTTTTATAGCCACGCTCAACAAATCTAGCCCTACATGCGGATTGTGCCCTCCGGCATTCATCCTCACTACTGCAAATCCTTCTGACACGCAGCATCTCCCCATAGGGGATACTGCGTATCAGATGTGCCGGATGGTGGCTTCCAGCATGCAGCAGTGTGTTTCCCGCTGTAGTTTTGCGGAATAGTCTAGTATGCAGTTTGTTGTCATGAACATATAATTCCACATCTAAGAATACAATGGATTCTCTGCTCAGGGTGTGTGTGAAATGTATATTTAGATTGTTGTTATTCATTTCCTGTATGAAAAGGGTCACCTCTGACTCAGATCCATCCCATATGAAGACCAGGTCATCTATATACCTTAATTTAATTTAATTTAATTGTGGGTTTATATAGCGCTAGAATCGACTCCCGGAGGAGTATCTCCGCGCTTCGACCGCTGGGGAACCCGTCCTGGCTCACCCTGAGAGATGGTCCCTAATGGGTATCTCTAAGGTGCGACCAAGCATCCCCGGCGGTCTGGGGGGGCCGTTGTGAAGATGAGGCAAGCTAATGCCCAGAGTTGCCGAGTGTGGTCCCTGGCTGGAGTAGGCACCGAGGCGAGAATTATCGAGCCCGCTGACCCTGGTCCAGAAACCTGCCGCGCCGGGAATCGAACCCTGGTCCCAGGCCATCCTCTGCTTACGGGTCTGCCGCCTCTAACCAGTGAGCCACACCACTTCACAATTACATTAACCAAAGTTTAATTTTGGTGTTCATGACGGTGGCATATTGCTTGCTCAGGACCTGCTCCTCCCAGTACCCCATGTGTAGACAGGCGTAACTGGGAGAGAAGCAGGCCCCCATTGCCACTCCCCTGGTCTGTATAAATAACTGATTAGCAAAAAGAAAGATGTTGTTCTCAAGACAAATGTTAATCATATCCAGCAACATTCTGGAGTGATCATGGAAACACTGATTTCTTTTATCCAAAAAATGTTGCACAGCCCTCAAACCATCAATATGGAATATGCTGGTATACAGCGAAGTTACATCCATCGATACAAGGACATAATTGGGGCTCCATATATATATATATGTAACAATGTTCCTGTTTTCACCAATCCGTGGTGAAAAATAAGTCAAGTCAGGACCTCTTTACGTGACAATCCTTCAATCGATCAAAACAAAAGAAGCAGCAACGATATTATCCATTGAAGTGAAGTATTTATTTCACAGAGATGAAATAAAAAGACATGGTGTCGTCCATGACGCGTTTCACTCCACAAGGGAGCTTGTTCACATAACGCGCCCCTTAGATTAACCTCAATTTATAATCAGTGCATAGGTGAAAAGATTTAGACATAAAAAAGTGCAGTAGTGAAAATAAAGAAAAGACTAACATGTTGGCCATATCGCAAGTACAAGTGAAACAATTCCTTAGCAATCAGATTTACCATATGGAAATGAAAATAGAATAAATTATTCAAATCATATGGTTCAAACAGTATGTACATATTTTACATCAAATAGATCGTATTGATGAAGAAAATTAATACGAAAATAACCGACAAGTGTCATAATCTGAATTCATATTGAGAATCAAACACCTAACGTGGAAAAAATTAAGTAGATACAAAGAATATATATTTTTTAGAATCTTGTCTACTAGTGTAGATTTCCAAAGTTCCTTGAATATATACAATATATACATTTTTCTATAATCTAGGTTATAACTCATGTATATACAAAGATGAAAGTTCTGAAAATAATCGACAAGTGTCTTAATCAGTGTAAAGTACAGACTGCACAAAAAAAAGACCAATACATATTCCAAATCATGTCCTTATTGAAAAAAGTCCATTGTCAATGATTAGTATCATAGAGATTGTTTTAGAAGTAATCCAAAGGAAACGTTTCTTTAGAATTGATAACCTTAGTTGGTGGGAGAAAGTCTTGTAGCAAGATTATGGCCTAAAATTTAAACAAAAAACATATTTGTAGCAAAACATTGCTAGAACGTGCTAAATCATAATAAACTATATATGCATAAAAACAATTGTAGAAAGCAGCAGCAGAGAGACATAAAGAAAACAGCCGTTGTGATGCCATTTATCTTAGTAACTCTAATTTCATTTTAGATATAAAAATAGAACATTGCAGAGTATGGAAGCAAACAATTCATGGAAGAGCAATACAGATATGATTACCCCAAACCTCACTGAAAATCACAGCTAAATTGTGACATGGGATAGATGTAATCATTTATAAATGCAGTTTAGATGCCCATAGATTTTGTATTATTATTTATTATTATTTTATTCCGCTAATTTACAGAAAGACATATAAGTCTTCTGTAAGATTAAGGCCATTAGGAGCTCTAGTGTCAAGCAAAAGAATAAGATGTGCTTCTTTTTGTCTTAACAGGCGTTCACGGTTGCCTCCCCGGCCGGGAACAGGCACTGAGCATAAGACTGTATACTCTAGATCTTTTAACTGGTTATTGTGGACAGCTTTAAAGTGTCTTGCGACAGGATAGTCATTATTGCTGTTCACAATGGCGCGTATATGCTGCAAAATGCGCTGGTGCACCGGGAGTTTGGTACTCCCAATGTATTCCAAATTGCAGGTACATCTTAATTTATAGACTGCAAAGTCTGACCTGCAAGTTAAATGTTTTGTTATAGAATTTTTTTTGTCGCTGAAAGCCGATGTATAGTATGTTAAGTTGCGTGCAAAAGTGCACGCGCGACAAGAGGTGCATTTAAAAAAACAGTTTTAAAGAACCAGGGTTTTTTTGGTAGAACTTCAGGCATTGGTTTATCTAGGGCATCGCGCATTGAAGGTGCTCGTCTAAATGTAACAGATGGCAGATTTGGTAAAATTGGATTCAAAATGTTATCAGTTAGGACAATTGGCCATTCCGAACAAATAATACGACGAATTGCTCTCTCTTGCGAACTAAAGGTGGTAATTAGTCTGATGGAGCAATCCGTTTGAGAATCTAAAACAGGTTTGGGTTTTAACAAAGTGTTACGATCATGGGACTTTGCTTTAACTAAAGCCTGCTCTAGTATTTTACTCGTATAACCCCTTCTAAGATACCTTTGTACTGAGGAATTAAGACAAGCATTAGCAGTCGTAGTATCAATACAAATGCGACGAAGTCGAAAGAACTCGCCGTAAGGTATGCTGTTGCTGGTATGGATCGGATGTGCACTCTGGATTTTACCGATCCGGTAATTTTACCGATTCGGTAAATATACCGATTCGGTAAAATACCGAATCGGTATATTTACCGAATCGGTAAATCCATATGTAGCTGACACTCCTAAGAGTGCCACAGGCCCTTAAGAGTCGGTATTTTACCACAGAATCCTATTGTGTGGTAAAATACCGAATTCAGGTGTGCATACACATCTGTGCATGCACACCTGTGCCATGTGACACACAGACATGCCCTTAGGGCATGTATGTGTGCCACATGTCACACAAGCCTGTACTTGGGGTGCTAGAGGGTGTCAAAGTGACACCCCCTGCACCCTTGCCAGACTCGGTTTTTACCGATTCGGTAAATACCAAATCGGTTTTTCCCATTGATTCCTATGGGCTTCAAGACCCATAGGATTCAATGGGCAATACCGATTCGGTATTTATCGAATCGGTAAATACTGAATCTTACAGATTCGGTATTCCTAAACTCGGAATTACCTAAATCTGCCCCTTCCCATTTACAGACTCTTAAATACCGATTCGGTAAAATTCGGTATTTAAGAGTCTGTAAATGGGAATTACCTACATCTAGCCCATAGTTTCTTCCAATGAGGGTATTTGGTGGTACCTAACTTTTTCTGAACCCCAATGGGTCTAATTGTATCCTGACAATAACAAGTCATCACATTCCTGACATATCACTGATATTGTCTAAAATTACCTCATTAACAACACTGGCTACAGTGTGTGCAAAAGTTCTAGTTAATTCTGTAAGTTATACTAGTGAATTTCAGCGTTTTTGGAGTTTACAATATTATGTTTTCACTGATATTTTCCCCTAACTATACATACATGTTAACCTTTGCTGTATTCAGTGAGTCGCTGAAGTTCTTTTTTGATGTAAAGTAAGATATTATTACCATGCCTAACTATAACACTATTTGAACATGTTCTTTTTCTGTAAATGCTGCACAGTGGCAGTCTCACCCATGTAGTATAGTTAGCACCAGCTTTCTACAAAAAAACAGTTATGCCAACTCAGCTCCTTTGAAAAAAGGTTCAGGGTGGTCCTTCAAGCGGGGCAGAGAAAAAAAAGGTGTGTCTCAAAACATATTTTTCGTAAGCAATTTCCCATAGCTCTACAGCCAAAATAACTGAATGGAATGACACTAAATTTTCCATTAAGCCAGACATTTACCCAGAAAGTGTATGTTTTGTGATTTGGTGTAAATCCTTTTAGTAGTTGTTGGTAAGGTAAGCATTGTCATGGGGGTTGACTGCCCATAGGGGTTGGGTGCCAGTTGTGGTCGAAGGTGCAGGGTAGGCCTAGTAAGGTTTGGTTATAAATTTAATTTACTCTAAAACAAAAACCTAGAAATTCACTGAAAATACTAAGTTTAAAGTGACATTATAGTTAGGTTTGGTTATAACATATTACTTCACTTTAAAAGAGTCAGAGAAATTCACTGAACAAAAAAAGCTAAACAGACAGTATAGTTAGGTGCCACCGTCAGTTAAATGTAATATTTTTTACTGAGATTCACCAGTTATAATGAACTGAAGTAACTGTAATTTGCGCCCTTGCTATGTACTGCTTATTACCCCATGTTACATCACTTGTGACATATTTTATGGCATCATTGATATCATCAATGCAACATCTGAAATGACAACACTGTGCATAGTGTGGGCATGAGTTATAGTTACTTCAGTTAACTATAACTGGTAGATTTCAGTATTTATTTTTGTTTAAAATGTAACATTTTAGCTCAAATTTTCACCTAACTATAATGACACTTTTCAGTGAATTTCTCAGTTTCCTTGTATTTGCAATGTAAGATATATTAACAATGCCATGTTTTTTTCACTGGATATCACATAACGGCTGTCTCCCTGTGTAGTATTGTTAGCATCGGGTTTAAGTTGGAAATTAATATTTTGGTTTGTTAATAAATTTGATGTCATTTGATGAATCTTGACAAAACGTTCCACAAAAAAGGTTATGCCAACTCATCTCCTTTGGGAAAAGATCCAGTGAGGCCTGTCAAGTGGGCATCAAAAAAAGGGGTGTTCCAAAACAGATTTTCCCTAATCAATTTGTAGTGTAGTTCCTATATTCCCAATAGGCTGTGCGCATTGGAATAACATAAACGATAGTTTAGACGTAGGACTTAGGTCGACTAGGTCTCTATTGAATATGTTAGACTATTATGAATGCCAGATAGCTCAGAGGTCACTAGAAACTTTCTTGAATACACAAGAAGGGATTTGTTTCTGACAACCATATAACATGACAACTTTGTTCCCCAAGAATAAGGAGTATATCTCCAGAGTCGCGGAAACAATAGATAGCTATTTCATCCAGTCAATCGTGCATGCTTAGTTTCACCAGAAGTGCAGATGAACAGAGAGATGGGCGTTTTCAATAAAAGAGGTTGTTTATTGAGCAGCCTTCTTTCTCATGCAAGAGAAGTCAATTGCTACAATTGCAATACTTGTCATAAAGTAAAGTGCGTACAGTAAAAAGAGTATTATGAAATAATACTGTAAAAGCATGGTATTGTTTCTAAGCCATACGGTACTTAAAATGGATAAAATGCATACAATGATAAAATAATGACTAAACGTACTTAACTGGTGCTTCTAAGATACGCCTACCCCGGTGTACCTAACCTAAGCCTAGTACATGGGAAGAAGTACGGGAGAAGTAGTTTAAAGTTAAATTGCTTCTGCCAAGAATCTAAACCAAGAATTCTCTGAGGGTCTAATCAGCTCTGTACCTGGTTTAGAATGTGGGAGGTCTTGTATCTTTATCTCAGGACTCGATCTCCCAGCAACCCGCAAGGGCAGCAGGGAAACACTGGAGCTGGATTTCTCGGCAAGAGAAAAGACAGCGTCTCTCTCAGTGCGTCAGCGGGAGGGTCGGCTTCCTTCGGCACATGCTACAGCAGGGAGTCGGGCAAGTAGATAGTCGAACTGCTCCAAACCACCGCGTGTTTTGCTAAGGCAGATGCGGCTATATTTATACCTGGAAGGTGCATAGTTTGACGTAAGGTGGGACATAAGACGTCACTAAGAACTCGCAGTTCTTTCGGTACTCCAGGAGTTCTAGGACAAATCAATACAGAAGCAAGGGGAAGTCCCGGGCTGCTGGAGGCTTGGTTTCTCTAAGAACACGTTGTGCTTTCTACAAGTCTATGGGAGTAGCCTTGCTGTATTTGGACTGCATTGGCTATGTCTTAATATAGGTATGATTCTTATGCCTATATAAGGACATGATTTGATATAACCACATAAGGGCATAAATCAGGAATATTAAACTAGAGTCCTAGATTCGTCCACAACAAATTACCCATGGTGTCGTAATTTAGCAATGATTAGGTTAAGCATTAGCAGAAGACATCTTGTATTTAGAGACTATCTTGTCCGTTTACGGAATCCATTTTGTATTTCCGTCGGCCATTTTGTTTGCCATGTGCTCTCTCCTACCTTCCTGTTAACTGCTCTTGAAATCTGCCTAGAGACAAGATATATGTATCCTCTGCTGCTTTGCAAGCATGCAGCTGTCTCCAATGTGTAACTGTCAAGATGTGTCTACCAGAATTAGCTAACTGTCAGTCCTTCCCACTTGTCGCTAGCACACTTTCTGTATGACCTTATATGTATATGAAACCAACACTCTGTGTCTTGTACCGCCGTCATTTCAGCCCCTTTGTGGGTATAAAAGACCAAGCTCCTTCTAGTCAGTGTGCTACCTCATATACTACCGAAGGGTGTGGTGTGAATGTAGTTCCACGTCATGAGTTTTAATAAACCCTGTTTTTTCTATTCCAGTTTCTGTGCCAACTTCTTGCTATTGGTCTAAGAACTCTGTGTAGAGATGGGTAAATCCCTTGCACTAGTAGGCCTGGCTGAGGCTTGCTACCACAAATTGGCGCTTCCAACGTGGGCCTCATCAGCGACTCGGATGCCCAAAGGACTAGTCGAGATGAAGGATTGGAATCCCGCTTTTGACGTGATCACTGCCGGATGAGACCCAAGTCTTGGCATCCACAGCGTTTTCCCTTTCTTTCTGATATGACCATCCAGGTGGCGACTGAGATCTCTTCTGTTGATTCGCCGTGCAGTGAACGTTTGGTCAATTTGAGAACTTAGCAGTAGGAACCTGGATACTATTTGATTGGTAAGAACCGTTTTGCTGCACTTGCTGAAAGTTTGACGCCTTGGATTTGTAAGGTAGTTTAGAAATGCTTACTGTGGCATTTGTATATGGAATTGGCCAAATATTGAACTCGTCCTATGAATATGTATATATATATGTGTTGCAATACATATAGGCAGGCAATGAGGAGCTTTTTCTCTACTTCTAAGAATATTTGAATGGCACAATGTACGAAGAGTACTTTAAGTGCTACTTTTGATTATAATACTGCATATTTTGCACTATTTCTGGCATGCCTGTTTCAAGCACACTTAGTAAGATGTGTTGCTTTTGTAGTGGTATCAATTTGAGAATCGATGAAGCACAACCGCCCCCCCGGAGCGGACGCCTAACAGGGACATGTATATTAAATATGGTATTTCGTCCATTATGTACAGCACATTGTGGAATAAATACACCGTTAAGGATCCTGAGTTGCGTTGGCCTATGCATGGGTAATTTGATTTGAGAAAGATCCAGTATGTGGAGCAACGGATGTTCAAGCGAAAGGCTATGCAAGACATGTTTGACTGTGTGCGAAAGTGGGAGAAAGAAGTGCGTGAGCGAATGAAGCGTGAACAGGCCTTGATTGAAAAAGAACAGCGTAAAAGTGTGCATGCGAAAGCATTAGAAATGAAAAATAGATTAAAGAAATTAAAGAAAGGGAAGATAGGGAGTGTCAGTTACAGGTAAATGGCCAATACGCTATTTGTAGGCCTCTTTATCCTATTCTTAATAAACCCCAAGATGATTCTCTCCTATAAGATCATTATCCACCTCCGTATACTCTTCCCTCTGCTCCTGATGAGTCAGATGAAGACTCTCCTACGGAGCAGGATAAAACCTGAGACACTTGCTCAATGTTAAATACTGAGGACCCGATTCAAAGAACTAACTTAAGACAAAATCCTAAACTTACCTTTTTTGGTATTCACAGAAGTTAGGATTTTGTCTTAAGTTTGTTTTAAGACAAACGTAAGACAGACTTAAGATAGACTTAAGTTAGGATTTTGTCTTAAGTCTGTCTTAAGTTTGTCTTAAGACAAACCTAAGACAAAATCCTAACTTCTGTGAATACCAAAAGTAGTAAGTTTAGGATTTTGTCTTAAGTTAGTTCTGTGAATCGGCCCCTGAATGTTCCTCTCAGATTATATCTGCGGCGCCTAAAGCCGATCGTAGTACTAATACTGCTTCTGAACTCTTAGATACTATTCAGAATTGGTCGGAAAGGGAACAAAAATATTTCACTGAGATATTTGCTGGAGAGGTTCTTGAGTGATTTAGGAAATTTTCGTTGTAAGTAGAGCCAGATGATATAGCAGCTGATTGTAAGCAAGTATGTGAAGGTTCTTTTGTCTTCTCCCAGGTGGCTGACACGATCAGACGCTTGGTTAAACTACATGATGAAGCAGTCTGTTTGCTGGAGGAGAAAAAGACAGCAGACGCAGCTGTACAAACATCTCGAATCAACATGGCACGAGCTCCGACGCTCGAAACAGATAAGAATGTTGTAAATGTGAAACCCATGCGGGAAGCCGCGCCTTTATATGTTCCTCCTAAAGAAACAGATACAAGTGATGATAAGACTTCTGTCGACGCGAAAGGGTACTTTATTTATAATTGGGTTTACACTCCTTGGAATAGAGCAAATGTCATGGTTCTTAAAAATGAATTACCTGATCCGCGAAAGAATCCGACAGACTTTTATGAAGAAATTGAGGGTGCCATTAGTTCTTGTACTATGACCTTGTCTGACATTGATTTGTTTTTTGGATTAATATTACCGCCTGATATGTGGAGAACTGTGCCTAAAGTTGATGATTGTGTGGTATTTGGGGCATTGTGGCCAGATATAGAACAATTAGATAAAGATAGAGAACCTGCACAAAAACGTGTCAGCTAATTTTAGATCTTCCAGCAGCTATCTTGGTTAATTTAAAGACGATTATTCCCCCTAAAAAGATCGCTTGGACTATGTTAGCATCTTGTGAGCAAAAGATAGATGAATCAGTTTCAGACTTCTTCACATGCTTTGAAGAAGCATTCCATGATTTTAGTACTCAGTCATTGACAGATGACACAGGTAGGCATCTGTTTGTCGATAAATATGTTACAAACCTTTTGCCAGAAATAGCTAGTCGCCTAAAGGCGAGTGAAAGTTCATGGACTACCTCCTCTTCAGTTTCTCTTTTAACTATAGCTCAGTATTATGAACAACAAGAATTAGAAGCTAAAAGTAAAGAGGATAAAAGATCTAAAGAGTCAAAAACAAAGATTATGATGGCTCAAACTTATGGCCCACCTTCTAGAGGTAATAATAGAGGTGGACGTGGATCGTATGGTTTGTCTTTTCCTCCCTATCCTCGTGTAGATTTGTCTGTTGATCAGTTTGCGTATTGCAGACAATTCGGACATTGGATATCTAATTGTCCAGTGCTACGTGCTCAGCAGGTTTCACGTGGTCTGGGACAAATGAGAAATTGTTCAGGATATTCAGGGCCTAGAGGAAATACAAATAATCGTGCTAGGTTTGACGCTAATACAGGTGGATAAGAGGGGGCTTATACTTTTGACAGACAGAATCAATATCAAATGTCCGACTATGAGCTGTCTAATTTGCAAGATTCTGCTTATGCATAGGATTGCCTAGGATGGGGTAAGGAATCAGTTGAAATTCCAGTAGACCAGAAGGGTCCCTATGTTACAGCACATGGTTTGGGTTCTACTGATCAGTTTCTGGTTGATACAGGAGCTACTCATAGCGCCATGTCTAAATACTTGATTCCAAGTATTCCCCTGTCTGGCTTAACTATTACATAAATAGGTTTCGATGGAACATCTTCCCTTAGCCCATTGTCACAGCCACTAGCACTTCATGTTGATAAGTTTACTGCTCCATGTCCATTTTTGCTTTCCCCAAATACACCAGACAATATTGTGGGTCTTGCCATGCTCAAATATTTCAGGGCCACGATACGATGTTCCCCGGAAGGAGTACGAGTTATTTTAAATGACAACCACCCCATGATTGATAGCTCTTGTATTGTTAAAGAGGACATTTCCCTAGCTTCACTCCCTAGTACTTTGTGGGCTACTTCAGACACCGATGTAGGGCAAATGGTTATTCCACCAGTGCATATTAGTGTCAAGGAGGGTGCTTCATTGCCAAGACGGCCTCAGTATAAAATTTCTCGAGAAAGAGAAGAAGAACTTACAAACATTGTTCAGGATTTGATTAAGGTGGGGGTTGTGGAAGAAGTTCCTTACAATATTTGCAATAGTCCGATTCTTCCCATTTTGAAAAAAGATACTGACACTAAAATGTATGGATTTATCATAGATTTGAGAGCAGTCAACAAGATTGTAGTACCACAGTACCCTGTGGTTTCTGACATAGCGACACTACTCACTTTGGTTCCTCCAACAGCGACTACATTCTCTGTTATAGACTTGAAGAATGCTTTCTTTTTGATCCCTATTCATCCTGATAGCCGATATTTGTTCGGTTTCACTTTGAATAATCGATCATACAGATTTTGTAGAGTTCCTCAAGGCTATACTGAAAGTCCTAGTATTTATAGTCAAGCCTTAAAACGACAACTTGATTCCTTTACTTTGTCTGAAGGAGTGGCTCTCATACAATATGTCGATGACATATTGTTGGCAGCCGATACACTTGAGCAGCGTGAAAAATGTACTTTGTCTTTACTTTCTTTCCTTGCTACACACAACCATAAAGTATTCCAGAAGAAATTGCAATATTGTAGACCGAAGGTGACCTATTTAGGACACCTTCTGTCTAAGGAGGGCCGTGCACTGACATCAGATCTCATTCAAACAATTTTAGACACCCCAGTACCTTCCACATGGAAAGATGTCCGTGCATTTATTGGTTTGACTTAGTTGTGTAAGCAATGGATATTGGGCTTTTCATACATTGTTAAACCCCTGCTAGCGCTTTTGACTAAGAACAGTCCGATCCCCCTTCCATGGACAGATGAATGTCAAAATGCTTTTCGTCAGTTAAGACAAGCTCTTTGCTCTGCACCAGTGTTATGCACACCAGACTATACGAAAGCTTTTACACTCTATGTGCATGAGAAAGATGGATGTGCATTGTCAGTTTTAGTACAGACACACGGTGACAAGCAGCGTCCCTGTGCATATTTTTCTGCAGTTCTTGATCCTGTTGCTTGTGCGTTGCCTGGATGTTTCCATTCAGTTGCAATGACAGCTGTGTCTATGCATCAGAGCGAAGGGATAGTTTTGTCACACAAACTGTTGGTGCTAGTACCCCATGCAGTAGATGCCCCTTTGAATCAGACCAGAACACAACACCTAACTAGTGCTCGCCTGACAGGATATGAATTGACACTGTTATCACCCCATATTACCCTGAAGAGATGTGCCACACTAAACCCAGTCACTTTGTTGCCATATCCTGCGACTCAGTCCCAGTCAAAGGAGCCTCATGATTGTATACTCCTTACTGAGGAACAGACAAAGGGTCGCATTGATTTTCAAGATACGCCCCTTCCAGATGTAGATGGGGAGCTGTGGGTTGATGGGTCCTGTTTGAAGTTACCGGATGGCACAACCTCAGCTGCATATGCAATCACCACACTTGAAACAGTAGTGGAAACAGCTCGCATCCACAGAAGTCGGCTCAAGCAGCTGAGCTAATAGCTTTAACACGAGCGTGTGAGCTTAGTTCTGATTTATGTGTAAACATTTACACGGATAGCCACTGTGCTTTTGGAGTGGTTCATGATTTTGGCCTACTCTGGAAGGAAAAAGGCTTTCTTACATCCCACGGGATGCAGATAATGCACAGAGAATTAGTACATAATCTCTTGACTGCACTTACATATCCGAAGAAAGTTGTCATTATGAAGTGTAGTGCACATAAGAAGATCACTGACAAAATAGGACAAGGAAATGCCTTTGCAGATCGTGTAGCTCGTGATACTGCAATACAGTGAAGCACTACTTCCATGTACATAGTGAAATCTCAAGCTGAGCGATGGCATGATGTTAGAGAGGAAGTACTAGATGTACAGAGTTCTGCCTCTGTAGCAGAACTTGGGCAATGGTACAAAGAAGGAATATTGGACGATGAGGGTTGTTGGCGCAACAAAGACATGGATAAGTGGAAATTACCTGCAGCCTATTTGCAACCTATGGTTCAAATGGCACATGGGCTGGCACATGTTGGAGCTCTCGCGATAACGAAACTACTTACACGAGTCTGGGAGCATCCTGAGATTGCCAGCACAGCTAAGAGAGTAGTACAGTCCTGTTTGATCTGTTGGCAGTATAATCCTGGTAAAGGGACACAAACTCCTACAGGAGGGTTTGCTACACCGACTGCACCTTTTGAAGTTTTGCAGATGGATTACATCCAACTTGAATGCTGTAACAATCAAAAAGTATGTCTTAGTGGTAGTATGTGCCTTCAGTAAATGTATAGAGGCATACCCTATGAAGGATAATACAGGACTCACTGCAGCCAAGGTGCTTTTAAAGGACTTTTGTGGAGTGACAACGGACCTCATTGCATTGGGCAAGTTGTTGAGCATGACCTGAAAGGATTAGGGATCAAACAGAAGTTCCATGCAGTTTTCTACCCACAATCAGCAGGATTAGTGGAGAGGTACAACGCTACTCTGAAACTAAAGTTAGCGAAAATTCTGGCTTCCACATTCTTAAAGTGGCCAGATGTGTTACTTCTGGCATTGCTGTCCATAAGATCGGTGCCACACTCATGGTCTGGGCTTACACCGTGTGAGGTAGTATTTGGAAGACCGATGAACATTTGCGGAGTTCCTAAGCCACGCCCCATACATGATGTGCCTTGTGTTCTGCTGAATGATTATTTGGCACAATTAACTGACAGTTTGACCTCTATTCATCAACAGGTTCAAGAAGTTCTTCCAGACAGATCTAAAGGTGAGACCCATGACCTCCGTCCCGGTGATCACGTGATGATGAAAGCATTCGACAGATCGAACAGCTTGGAGCCGAGGTGGCGAGGTCCGGAGCAGGTGCTGTTGGCTAAAAGGACAGCGGTTCGAATGACGAACAGAAAAAACTGGCTCCATACCTCGCACAGCAAGCCCGCCTTGGTGGAACCTGCTGCGCTGACTGACCATCGAGAAATTCTGGAGACGGAGAAAGGTCAAGCTATCTCATCTGACAAGTCTACAGAAGTCTTTCCGGACCACACGAATTCTGGAGCATCGCGATAAAATTTGAGACCGAGGAAAGGATCTGCAGTTTTGAACAATACTGGTTGAGCTACCGCCCTGGGTTTGTAAAACGGAGAGCCAATGAGGCAAGGTGGGGGAGGTTAGCCCTGCATTAGTGTAGTGACCCCCGTCTTGGCCCGTGATGAAGAAATCAACGGCTACCCAAGGGAGAAGAGCTCCGATTGTTTTCAACAGGTTCTTAGAAAGATCAAGCATCGTTGTCATTGAAATGATTAATAGGAAAATGAATTGTGCTGTAGGGTTTGTTGTTGCCTTGGTGGTTTTGGCAATAACCACTCGGTTCATTGAGAAAGCAGTTCCTGTTCGACAGATTTTTGTTGCAACTACTCCAGCTCCACTGGAGCATCGTTACTATACTCTTCCTTATCATGAGCAGAAACATCAACAGTCCTATCTGAATAACACATTCATTCAGATGTTGCATCACACCCATAATGCTACAAATACTACCAATTGTTGGGTATGTGGGATGATACCTGCACACCAGAAGAAAGGAGGAACACCTTTTATTCCTCTGCCGTTTTCCCATAATGGTTCATGTCAAGCTTGGTATGCCCTTTTGTTTGCTTATGGAAAGCCTTCAGTAGGTGGAATAATTTTTCAATTAAATAAAGAATGTTACCAAGATAAAAATGGTTATCCTCAAGCTAAAGGGACTAAATGGGAATGGGATGAATACCAACCTGATAATATTTCGACACCATATGTCTTCACAAATGTGAGGAATATAAAGAACATTGGACCCTTTGTGATTTCTGTAACCAGAGCAAAAGCAGATTTATGTATTGACAGTGTTGGGAGAATTCCCGCAGGACGAAGTGAATGTATTTCTGTACTGAACATTGAGGGCATGAATAATAGTAGTTTTACATTGTTGCACAACACCTACTTTGTGTGTGGTAATAAAGGATATTACCAATTACCTGTTGGATGGTCAGTGGTATGCTACATATCATTTTTGTTACCACCTGTATTTTTAGCACCTGCATCATATCATCTTGAGCTGAAACTGTACAATGATATTTATAAGAATAGATATAAATGGACAACAAGTACTGACGAGATTGACCAGACAGACACCGCTCTGCAACAATATGTCGATTTCAATTTGGGTTTGTTTTTCTTTGTGGGTGCTGCATTGAATAGCAGAAAAATCAGACGATTGACTTGTGTAGTGTAAGCTGTCACCAATCAGACAGCTATGGCACTTGGGAACATTACAGTAGAACTGCAAATTGCAAGAATTGTAGCACTCCAAAATAGGATGGTGCATTTTGGCTGATCGAGGTGGTGCATGCCGCATCATCGGTAGCAGTTGCTGTGTCTTTATACCTGACCACTCACCTTCAGTTTATGACGCAATTTCTAAGCTGCATAATATTGCTGTAGACATTCACCCAGAGACCGGTACATGGACATTTTCAAACTGGATATGGACACTCTTTGTTACTTGGAGCTGGAAGCTGCTGACTATTCTATGTATGCTACTGGTGATAATTTTTACATGCTGTACTTGTATACAATGTGGTCCATGATTTGCTCCATGTGCATCACTGCTTGTACACCTGCCAAAAGAAATATTACAAAAGAACAACAAATGCTAAATAGTGAAGTTACTGAGTTGATGAAAATCAATGTACAGGATGTAGATCCAGATTACCCTAGACAGACGAATGTCTTCAGCAAATGCTGAAAGGGTCCTCTGTCGTAATTTAGCAATGATTAGGTTAAGCATTAGCAGAAGACATCTTGTATGTAGAGACTATCTTGTCCGTTTATGGAATCCACTTTGTATTTCTGTCAGCCATTTTGTTTGCCATGTGCTCTGTCCTACCTTCCTGTTAACTGCTCTTGAAATCTGCCTAGAGACAATATATATTTATCCTCTACTGCTTTGCACATGCTCAGTTGAGCATGCAGCTGTCTCCAATTTGAAACTGTCAAGATGTGTCCACCAGAATTAGCTAACTGTCAGCCCCTCCCACTTGTTGCTAGCACACTCTCTGTATGACCTTATATGTATTTGAAACAACACGCTGTGCCTTGTACTGCTTTCATTTCAGCCCCTGTGTGGGTATAAAAGGACCAAGCTCCTTCTAGTCAGTGTGCTACCTCATAAACTACCGAAGGGTGTTGTGTGAATGTAGTTCCACCGTATTAGGTTTAATAAACTCTGTATTCCAGTTTCTGTGCCAACTTCTTGCTATTGGTCTAAGGACTCTGTGTAGAGAAGGGTGAATCCCTTGCACTAGTAGGCCTGGCTGAAGCTTGCTACCACAATGGCTCTACAGCTAAAATATCTGAACAAAATTAGAGCACATTTAGCATAAAGCTAGATCTTTACCCAGAAAGTACAATTTCTTTGGTTTTGATTTAAATCACTTTAGCTTTTGAGAAATGCAAGTGTTGTATTGTGTTGGCTGCCCATGGGGGTTGGGTGCTGTCGTCACAGGTGCAGGGTAGAACTAATAAGATTTGATAATAAAATAGTAATTTAAGCATATAAAAACTAGAAATGCCCAGAAAAAAACAAAGCCTTAAAGTGACTTTATAGTTAGGTATGAACATCATAAATTACTTTAAAAATTCAGCAAAATTCACTGAAAAAAATAAATGTTAAACTGACATTGTAGTTAGGTGAAAATACAAGTTGTTACATTTTAAACTGAAATTCACCAGTTATAGTTAACTGAAGTAACTGTAATTTGCGCCATCTCCATGCACTACTTATTACCTCACATATTATGTCATTCATGAAATGAATGAACAATTTTGGGGCATAAATAGTAGATCGCTTCCTAAACATGAGAATAACATCCACGATTTCATAGTTGATGAAAAACCTAATGCTGTGTTCCTTACGGAAACCTGGCTCCATGAGAGCTCTGGGCCTGATATTGCCATAGTGACTCCTGATGGCTATAAAATGGTCAGAAAGGACAGAGGCACTGGTAAAGGAGGTGGTATCGCAATAAAGTTTTAAATCAAATTATGTATGTACTTTCGATGCTTTCCCCATGCCTGGATGTGAGGCTGGATATTTTAAACTTGCTACATGCTCCCAGTTCACTCTATCAGGTCTCCTGATTTACCGCCCTCCTGGAAATATGAACGAATGGACGATGTCTTTCGCTGACATCATTGCTCCCCTATCCCTGAAGGCGGCCAATTTCACCATTCTTGGCGACCTGAATCTTCATCTGGAAGATAATCAATGTAATGCGAGCAACCTGTTCTTATCCGAACTAGAAGTTTTAAATATTCTGTTATGCAACTCCGGACCAACACACTCCGCTGGACATTTATTAGACCCTATTCTTTCTAACCTTCGATTTGAATGTTCTTATCCGGCCCGCCCCCTGTAATGGTCAGATCACTATGCTGTACATTTTGCTCTATCTCTGACTAAAATCCACACTAGAGACAATGGCAGTAAGGACGTGTTCATACGTCGGTGGAACAAACTTGATATAATCAATTTCAATACTCGCTTAATGGACACACTTCCTAATACCGACACGTCCATACCTGTGTTAAATACTGCAGTATCCAAATGGTTGAGCTCTGCCATTGATGACGTGCTCCCTCTAACACCTAAGAATTTCACATCCCATCGACCTCCTGCACCCTGGTTTTCTGAAGACCTAAAGTGCATGAGATCCCATTGTAAGGTCTTGAAAAGGAAATGGAGACGCACCTACTCCGCTCCTTGTAAAGTGGCCTATAAGGAAGCCCTTAGAGACTATCACCACCAATGCAAAATGGCTAGAGCCGCCTATGTTTCCAACACAGTTACTAATGCCCAAAACTGTCCATGTACCCTATTTTCTGTTGTGAAAAAATTAACAGGAGAAGATGTGGTACCAGCCCCCCCGCCTTAGACGAGACCCAATGCAATTCTATTGCAAAAAATGTTATATCCAAAGTAGAGCGTATCTAAGATTCTTTAAACCCCTCTACATCCTATGATACACCTTTGATTGAGCCAGTTTTGACTCCTGGTCATTCACCCTTTGCAATGGCTAAGCTTACAAATTGGTCACTCTTCGATGATGCCTCCTTTTCTTCTTGCCTGAATAGCATCAAATCTGGCTCCCCACGGGATCCGATACCGGCAAAAAAATTTCAATTGCTTGAACCTGGCCCTCGTCGTGTGTTAATGCACCTCCTTAACTCCTCACTATCAGAGTCACATGTCCCACAGGAGTGGAAGCATGCAATGATCATTCCCTTACTGAAAAAGGCTGGAGCCGATGTTGTCAACTTGTCGAATTTCAGACCTATAGACAATGCTGCCCATTCTATCAAAAATGTTGGAAAGGCATATCAACACACAATTAAGCATCCATCTCAGTCAGGCTTTAGAGCGCACCATTCAACCGAAACCACACTCTTAAGAGTCACCGAGAGTCTGCGACACAGTGTCGACCACGGAGAAACATCCGCCCTCATTCTTCTTGACCTGAGTGCGGCGTTCGACACTGTGTCTCACTCCATTCTTCTTGCGACTCTTCGGTCCCTGGATGTAGAGGGTGCTGCTCTAGCTTGGATAGCCTCCTTTTTAAGAGACCGCACTTTTCAGGTTTTCTCTGCATCTGCCTCCTCTATAATTTGTCCATCGGACCATGGCGTTCCCCAAGGGTCGATACTCAGCCCCTTATTATTTAATATCTATATACGACCTTTGGCTACTATTGTGGTGAAAGCCGGCCTTAGTTTGTACTCTTACGCCGATGATACACAAATCATTTTTTCTCTTTCCAATGAAAAAAGTAATGACACCTCTGCTTTGAAGGAAGGTTTGATTTGTGTCTCTAAGTGGATGGAGAGTAATTTCCTGAAACTTAACGGCGATAAGACCAAGGTTGTGATACTAGGCAGGGATAAGGACCTCTGGGGCCTTCACCATTGGCCCAAGGACATGGGACCTACCCCGCAGCCTACAACTGTAGTACTCAATCTCTGGTTTCTCATTGATGAGAACCTTACAATGAGACAGCAGGCTGTGAAAGTGGCCTCTATTTCTTTCGCCACCCTGAGATGGCTTCAAAAAATCCTGTGGATGTTGCCCCCTTCGACTCAAAGAACGGTTGTCCAGGCGTTGGTTGTTTCCCGCCTGGACTACGGTAACGTTCTATATCTTGGAGCCGATCTGACAACCATAAAAAAACTTCAGGTTGTTCAGAACGATCCGCTAGAATGCTCCGCAATGTCCCCAGGAGAACATCTGCCTCTCTAGCACTCCGCGACCTTCACTGGCTCAAAATTCCAAATAGAATTAAATTTAAAGCCCTCTGTCATGTTTTTCAAATTAAGCAAGGCTCAGCTCCCAAATACCTTCAGGGCCTTATCCAGGCTTATAAGCCTAACCGAACTCTGAGATCATCAGGGAATGGTGATTTTTGCGTTCCCAGATTTAGGCTAGCTAAAATGGGAGGCCGCTCCTTTGCCCACTTGGCCCCAAATTTTGGAATACTCTTCCTGTGACCCTAAAAACAGAAACAAATCTTTTTCGCTTCCGCAAGGGACTTAAAACTTGGCTCTTTCAACAGTAATTTGTAGCCTCTCCTTAGTAAATTCAGCATACAAGTTGTTCTTCTTCAGTTCATCCATGAGCGCCGGGAAACCCACTGCGGGTAGCTGTGTGCATTATAAGTTTAAATAAATAAATAAATGATCTATGGCATCATTGATATCATTAATGTGACATCTTAAATTACAACACTGATGACAATACCATGCTTGGTGGGGCATGAGCTATAGTTACTTCAGTTAACTACAACTGGTAGATTTCAGTATTTGTTTATTATAAAATATTACATTTTTTAATTCACAATTTCACCTATCATGTCACTTTAACCTTTCAGTTTTTTTCAGTGACGTTCTCAGGTTTTCTTTAATTGTAATATAGGATGTAATAACCACACCTAACTATAATGTCACTTTATCATTTTAATCTGCTGTTTTTCAAGGAATATATATGTGTGTGGGGTTGTGAGGCATGTGTAGTGTAATTTAAACTCTAAAATTATTAGATGTTTTTAACATTAGTTCTTATAGGGCAGTGGTTCTTAACCTATGGTGGTGGACCCGTGGGGGTCAGTCGGCAAAGCCGACTCAGGGGGTCCGCCGCTGCTTAGAAAATGAAATAATATTAAAAGATGAATAAAATGAATGGAAATAAAGGAAGTAGAATGGAAAATTGAAAATATTAAAACGTTCTGTTAATGTCAGGAGTTAGGAAATGGAAGCCACACAAAAGTTAGTATCCTGAGATTGATTTGTTGGAGCAGAGCAAGTAAATCAAACAGAATGCAGCACAGATAAAGAGTGGCCTCAAGTGAATATAGAAAAGCTACAACCTTTCCATTAAAATTAAATGTTATATTTTTTTTCTATTTTGTGTAATTTTAATTTTTTTAAAAATTGTGTGTATTTGTTGAATGTTTGTTTCTGTGTTTTTTGTGTATGTGATGCAGTCCAAATCATTGAAAATGCCCTGCTTGCTTCCTGTAATAACTCAGGGGGGACCCCCATATTGCACTAATGGTTCAGTAGTTCCAGTAATTATTATGTGGGGGACCACAGACGTCAAAAGGTTAAGAACCATTGCCATAGAATGTTATTTTATTCCCCTGACTACATTGCTTTCCATAGAGATGTTTTGCAGAACCTGTGAGAGGCCATTGCGTTTCTTGACGTACTCCAAGGCTGCACTGAAGAATGCTTACACCTATTTTGATACATTTAGGGCAGTAGTAACTTTAGCAGGAGTTTAGTTCTTGAATTACAATGGTTTTACTCCTTTGTGGGCGTGTTTATTTTACCATGTCCCTGCCTAAATCCCTCCTTACATTTTCCTAAACTTCTCCCATTTAGCAGTTAGTATTCCCATTCTCTCAGCCACATTTACTACAAAATGTATGCCTACGTGTGCAGTGACCTTAACCTTGGCAGAGATCTCTTCACAAAGACAATAGTGGAGGCAGAGGGGGAGGTTTCCATCTGTAGCTTTGTGAATGACATTTTATAGTAAACAAGCAGTACTGATGTAGCACTCATTTACATGCCTCGAGACCCTGTGGAGAACCTTTCATTTGATTGTTTCTCACTTGAACTTCAAACAAACCTTCAAGTTATAAATGAACATAGGAAGATCTTTGTTGGTCCAAAATCAGACTGCAGGATGACTTGACCCAATCCCAATATCAGAATCTAATTATATTCATTCAAGGAGATTCCTGAGAAATACATTATTCATACTGGATAGCAACTGAGCACCAGCTGCCTAGAAGGTGTGGCTAAAGAATGTCAGCTAATGCAAAGGACTTTCATTTTGCTGTATACCAGCTCTCTGTGACAGTTTACAACCTCAAAATGAAGTCCACTGTTCTTCAGAGCCCTCCTTAGTGTGCAGTCACAGTATGTATTAGATTACAAAAATCTACAAGGAATAAATAAATAACTACCTCATGCTTACAGCGACAATACAGTCTCATTGGAATGCCATCATGTAACCATCTATAGCTGTCTTTCTTGTTGTTGTTAATATCCTCACAGTTTTGAGGAGGCAAAAATATATAACTGGAAATGTGCAAGAACTTTGTTGATAATTTACAACCAATTTTCGACTCTCTTCATCATCTTCAATAACAACCAGACTAAGATGATAGATGCTCTAGTAGAGATATTCACAGCATTAAACTACCTATTCACTACAAAGGTCAGTTATTTGACCAGGCTTGAGATCTAAAAATTGTTGAAGGAAAAAAGGAGACATGCCTCTTCAAGATATGCCTCCAAATTCCTCTCCACTTAGACAACAAAGTGGAAAAGTGAGCAGGTATTGTTGAGTGCCTTGACTGTATCCATCAGTGGATGGAGTAGGTTTTCCTCTGCCTGAACTGAGTATAGAATGGAGTTCTAAGCCAGGAGGAGTCCCTGATTTGATTATGTTTGACTAACCCACAAGCATGGGCCACTTCCGTTCCGATGTAGAAAATAAGAATTCTTGAAATCATACCGGACTCGGACATCATATTTACACAGCAACCACTAGGTGTCAAGGGTGTCTTTTTCAGCTATGTCTACTAAGAAAAATCCTCCTCCTCCTCCTTCTAGCTAATCATAAAGTAAAATATACAGGCATGTATAGCGCAGTGGTTATACCAATATTCTGTTATGGTTAGATCAGAGTTTCCACCTGACAAATCATTTTTCTTTTTTTTTTTAAACTTAACTGACATTTGATGAATCTGGACAACACTTTCCGAAATAAAGATGTATCTCATATGGGTTTGATGAGGCAAATTCTAGAGATTTGCAGAGAGAGAGGTAGGCAGTCAAAAACGGGAATTATACCAAAAGTGGCATGAAAGTAAAACTTGAATCAAGGAGGTGCTTTTGATTCTATTGGTGAACATCAAATTAACAGTAAAAAAATCATATTTTGGGTTCTTTCATAGGGAAAAGAGATAAATTAAGGAGATATCTAGATTACTAATCCACATAAATCAGCAAAACACAAATTTGAGGCGCTTTGTGGAAACAAAACTGGAAAAATGTTCTATTGGGTGAGGAAGATTTTACTCCCATTGTCAATTTTTACTCAGAGCTGGGTTCACAAAGCCTGAGGCTCTCTGACTGGCTGTCCACAACTTCAAGAAAAATGTTACAGCCATCTTTACAGGAAGGGAAGACTCTGTACCTGCATCCTGGTAAAACATGAAAGGAGCAGTAGGGGAGAAGTAGAGCATCCAATAACTTCCTACGGTGGAGAGGGGGAAAAATGACCTCCCTTTTGATAGCAAATACAATATAAAAACAACTTTATCATAGGATGTGCAACCTCTGGGTTGATACCCCCCAGCGAGGCCCAGCTATATGGCATGCTTTTGATGGTTTGCATGTCTGTTGTGTGAGTTAGACTCTGTGGTCCTTGTGGTGAGTTACTTGTGGAGTTTTGTGCGGATTCAAAACAATAGCTTGCAAATATAAGTCATTTTATGCATTTGCACCGAACCAGAACTCAGTTTTAAATTGTATTTTATATATAGATATATATACACCATAACTCAGTTTTAGATATATCTTCATGAAATCTTCCCAAAAATGTGTCAAAGTAGGATCTGAGTGTCATGGAAAGTTTGGGCGTGATCCGTGCAGTGGGGACCAAGAAATAGGGCCACAAAATAAGGGTGCATTTATAATATTAATTCTCATAGGAAAGCATTCTCGAACCTACAGCCTGAACCGCTAGATGGAATTACACGAAATTTGGCAGAAAGGTAAACGTTGTTACACAGATTGTGCTTTTTGTTATTTGGTGCAAATCCGTTCAGTAGTTTTTGATAAATTAAAGCCAAATATTATAGTGATATCTCTGGCCGTGGATATTTCACAGCGATTTTGCGATGGTTGTGGATATTTCGCTATGATTTCGAGGTAAACCACAAATGCACGCACCAGCGGGAATGCTCTGATTGGCTGTGCCCTCCATTTTATTAATTGGGAATGGTTTCGGGTGCTGAAAATTTCTGTGAAAGCTAACATGAGGGGTCAGGATGGAGGTACTCTGACTCCATATTTGAGAAATGGGGGTCTTAGTGACACAAGTTGTGTGTCCAAAATAGATGTTTTTTATTGCGTACAATATTCGCGATCACCGGCACTTGCTCCTTGTGAACCATTGTGGGACATCGCCAATAGCGTGACGTCTTTACAAATATTGGTAAAACTATGTATAATTGTACACACTCCAGTCACTGTCTCAGGCTCATATACACACTCAAAAACTCACAGACACTTATACACTCATTCACATACCCCCTCACACACTTATACATTCAGACACATACCCTCTAAGACTCTCATGCACCCACTCACATACCCATTGTAGTACTCATGCACTTACATAGAGACCCACTCATACACTTAAGTGCACAGTCTTGTACCCACTTAGAGACTCTTACACCCACTCACAGACCCACCTGGGTACTCATGTACCCACTCACAGAGCCAATCAGTTATGCACCCACTTGTAGACTCACTCAGAGAGCCATGAACCCATGTACAGAACCACTCATAGAACCATGCACCCACTTACAGACCCAATCACACACTCATGTATGTACTCACAGACCTACTGAGACACTCACATACCCACTGAGATACTCTACACCCACTCACAGATCCACTCAGACACTCATATACCCACTCACACACCCATACAGTCACAGACACAGTGTCAGAGACTTATGCACTAACTCACTCACTCATATACTCAGAAACTCACACACACACTCACAGACTCACTCAGATATTGTATTGTATTTATTTTACTTGTAAAGCGCTAACATTCATCCTGAAAGGACATCACGGCGCTGAGAAAGAATTGCAAGTGACTTGACGACAGCAGTAATTGGAAATTATTGATCTGGCCTGGGAAAAAGGAATGTTTTTAGTTGTTTCCTAAATGAAAGGAAGCAGTCAGTAGTTCTGAGTTTAGGAGGTAACTCGTTCCACTTTGTTGCGGCAATGTGAGAGAAGGCCCTCTCTCCCATCCTGACAGTCCGAGCTCGGGTGATAGATGCTCTTCCTGAGGTCATAGATCGTAGGTTTCTAGAGGGTTTATGGAATCTAATCCTGTCATGTAGGATGATGGGGCCTGTATCGTGAAGTACTTTGTGAGAAATACACAACAGTTTAAAAGTGGCTCGCTGTCTCATTGGGAGCCAGTGGAGCTCACGCATGCATTTTTTTGCTGAGTCGTATTTCCTTTTATTACAGATGGCTTTGGCAGCGGCATTCTGAACCAACTGCAATTTGGAAAATAGGTAGTCTGACATTCCCACAACAGATATACCCACACCTACTCACTCACTCACTCAAAGACTCACACATTCACTCACAGACCCACACAGATATTTGCCCTCCCAGTCACAGAGCCACTCAGACACCCATGCATGCACTCATTTACTCACCTACTCAGAGACGTATGCTCTCACTTACAGACCCATTGAGACACTCTTACACCCACTCACAGATCATGTGCACCCAGTCACTCATATACTCAGAGACTTATGTATCTACTCACAGTCCCACTCAGAGACCCATGCACCTACTCACAGAACCATCTGGACACTCACATCCCCATTCTTAAACACACTGAGAGACTCATGCACTAACTCAAGACCCACTCAGACACTCATGCACCCAGTCACTCACCCACTCAGACACTCACATACCCATACAGTCACTTACACACCCACTAAAAGACTCATGCACCCAGTCACGTATACACTCAGAGACTCAAGCACCCACTCACAGTCCCGCTCAGAGACCGATGCATTCACTCAAAGAACCACTTGGACACTCACATCCACATTCATAGACCCACTGAGACACTCATGCATTCACTCACAGACTCACTCTGACACTCATGGACCCGCTCACTCATCCACTCAGACGCACACTTAGACACTCATGTTTCCACTTACAGATCCAGTCAGGCAGTCATACACTTACTTACAAATGCACAAAGGTAATCATCCACCTACCCACAGATCGACAGACAGTCTCATGCAACCAATCACAGATCCTTTGAAACACCCAGTAATAGATGCACTGAGACAGTCACCCGGTTTGTTACAGAATCATTGGTAGAATTATGCACCGTCTCACAAATCCACTCAAATACTTATATGTTGAATGAGAGACTTACTGCTACAGTGATGCATGTAGTCACACATTCCACTAAAAGAGCTATACACTGTGTTATAGAGATATTAAGGACGTTATACGTGCTAATATAGAAATCATTGAGATAGTAATGTGTTTAGGGTGTTGGTTATAATCCATTTTCCAGTTCTAAGTTTTGAATGTGGTTGTGGCTGAAATTCATTTAAAAACCAAAGGTCACAGGGATGTTATAGTTATGAAATAGAATTTTAAAAAACTTGGAAATTCACTGAAATAACAAAGGTTGCAGGGATGTTATAGTCAGACTGGCATTTTACTTGTACACAACCAGAGAAATTCAGCAGTTATAGTTACCTGAGCAAACTATAACGCATGCCTCCGCAATGAATTGCTTATTATGACCTCACATATTACATCACTCATTACATGGTTAGTGACATCACTCATTAAATCACCAATGACATCAGTGAATACATCATCCAGTGACTGTGGGTGTTTTCTAAAAATTAATGAGTGTTAAACATATAAACTAAGGTAACTCGCTGTGGAAGTGTTTGTATGGGTAAGTGATTGGATGTATAAGTGGTGTATAGAAGAGTGATTGGGTATTTAAAAGACTGCATACATGAGATAGTGGATGTGTGAGTTTTTGTATAGGTAAAGTGAGTGGGTGTGTCTGTGCGTGTATGAGTAAGTGAATGGCTGTGGTAGTATCTGTGCAGTTGACTGAGTTGGTGTATCAGTTGTTTTAAATGGTGAATCAGAGGGTGCATGAGTGTCTATATGGGCAAGTGACAGGGTACATGAGTGGTTATCCTGGTGCATCAATGGGTGTGTAAGTGGGTGTGTGGGTGAGGGAGTGCGTGAATGAGTGGCTATATGTGCGAGCAAATGGGTGTTAGAGTGGTTGTATGGGTAAGTGAGTATGAGAGAGGTTGTATGGGAAAGTATGTGATTGTCTCAGTCACTGTATAAGTGAGTATATCTATTAGTATATGTATAAGTAACTGAGTGGCTGTATGAGTAATTGTATGGGTGAGTTAGTGGCTGTGTGAGTGACTGTATAGGTGAGTGAATAGGTATGTGAGTAGGTATATGGCTAAATGATTTACTGTGTTAGTAGATGTATGGGTATAAGAGTGGATGTATAGGTGTGTCTATGTCTCTATAGCTGAATCCGTGACTAGTTGTATCAGTAAGTGAGTAAGTGCATTAGTGGCTATAGATGTGAGTTAGTGGTTCCATTAGTGGCTCTATCAGTAAGTTGATGTGTTGCTGGCTGTATGGATGAGTGACAAAATGTGTGAGTGTTTGTTTGGGTTCTCTGAATTAGTTTGTTAGTGATTGTGTGGGAGTGGGTGTGTGACATGTTTATGGAGGTATAAGTGGGTGTGTCAGTGTTTCTCTGGAAGATGTCATCAGTGATGTCATTTTAGATGTCATCAGTGATTTCATTTGAGATGTCATCAGTGATGCAGTGGTGTAATCAGTGATGTCCCTGAACATGTCAAGAGTGATGTAATATGTGAGGTCATCAGCAGTGCATTGCGGGGACATGAGTTAAAGTTAGCTTAGGTAGCTATAACTGATGAATTTCTCAGGTTTTGTACAAGTGAAATGTCAGCCTAACTTTAACATCCCTGTAACCTTTGTTTTTTCAGTAATGAATGAACATTTACAAACTTTCTTTAAAAAAACTATTTATTTGCTCCAAAAAAATGCACTTCAGATTTCACCTACGTGTTTCTGTACAACTCTTTAATTAACAAATATCATTTGAGAGAGGTGTCTTAATTAGAGACTTTCACATTTCTTAGTGATATGTTCTACAAAGGTATGAACAATATATTAGTAGATAGACTATTTTGAGCTTTACATGATCCTTTTCTGGTGACCTAGATGTTAAATGTTCAGGAAAAGTTGGGTTGGAATAAAATGTTAAAATCAAAGTAAAGGCTTACATAGTTAACACTTGTGGCTGGATTGCAGATTGTACTGGTGCTATTGTGATTTACCTGGTGGTCTGACTGTCTGCACAAATGGGGTGTGTACTCAAGTTGAGCAGTGCAAAAGTTGGTGCAAAATGTCACAATTTAAATCTATGTGATCTAGCCACTCTTATACAAAGTTGGAGATCCATAAACCTAGGTTTTCTGGTGACAAAGCTGGGGAAGGCTGGAGCCTAAATGTACAGTGGGAAGACGAAAAAGAACAAGTGTAGCAAATAAGCCATACTCTTCAGCAGGAGAGTGGTAGGGGAGTTGACAAGTAGTGCATTTTGAAGAATATTGTACCAAACATATGACTAAAGTATGCTGTTGGAGGGTACTACCCTTCACAGAGAGCTCATTTTCCATTTAAATAGCCACTAAATTTACATCAGACGTGCAAATTTACTGCTAAACCTATAAGGCAAATAGAAAAGGTTTGGAAATGAGGTTTCTGCACATACTTATCACTTGTACATTAAAACTTCTGAGTGTTTTTGCTTGTGTTGATGCTATTAGACTTTGTATACAATAAATCAGAATAATAAACATGGTCTCATGTGTACTTTCCTTGGTGATGATTAAAAAACTTGTGTAAGAAAACACGACATTCTACAACCTTTTCATTCACATTCCCTGTACCTCAGCATGATTTTCACTTGGTTTGTGTTACAATATTCTCTCACTTTACAGTCACAGAAAGAAAAAACTATTTTCATGTTAAAAGAATAAGCAGCAATTTGTCAGACGAAATTGCCTGGCATTTGTACTCTGTCTTTGAACACATAGCAAATGTGACAGGATAAAAGCACCAGGGAATGGTCTCTTTACTGCTCATTCTTCTTCTGAAATTATGCAAGGTTATTTTGGAGGTGCTGAAGCCCCTCTCACATACCTACTTCCAGCACCCCGGTCTGCTGGTGCTGCAAGCAATAACCCCCTGAACCAGTGGTCTGTCCACACCAGGACCACTGGCTCATTATTCCTGCCTGTGTCCACCATGCAAGGCATGGCAAAAACAGGCTAGCAAAATATTTCATGCATCACACACAGAGAAAAAGCTCCCTTAAATTCAAGGCCATTTAATTTTTCAAGAAAACCAAGCCCCTGGTTTGGCCAAGTGGGCACTTTAAACATGGCACCTGCTTGGCAGCCTTTACTTCTGTGAAGGAAGCTACCTTGAAAGCAGCTCTCATCACATCAAAAATATACCAGCCAGGCAGGTGAAGCTCTCTAAGGAAGATGGACAGCCTTCCAGCAGGGTTGCAGAGGTCATGCTCTACACCCTCCTGGTGGGACATCAGAATGGCCACAAAGGCCCAAATAAGGCCCATAGCTTTTCAAACTCTTTGAATGATGGGTCTGCAAGTAGGGGTGGGTCCATTCAAGTCTTCACAGCAGGTGCATTTAAACAAAATCACTGCATTAAAAGACCTCATAAAAAAAGAACAAGTGTAACTCAATTCTGGGTGCATTGAGATAGTTCTGGTCACACCAGTTGACTGGAGCAAGAGGTTTCTTAGGGCCAGATGTAGGTAGGTCGGTATTGAGCGATCGGTATGTAGGTGAAATTGGGCGAAATCGGTAAATTTACCGAATCGGAAAATGTACCGAATCGGTAAAATACTGAATCGGAATATTTACCGAATCAGAAAATATACCGAATCGGTAATATACCAAATCGGAAAATTTACCGATTCGGTAAACTTACCGAATCGGTAAAATACCGATTCCGTCAAGAAAAATAGGAAAAATTGAAAGATGAGATGTAGGTAAGCTCTGAAATACCGAATTTGCTCCAAATTCGGTATTTCAGAGTCGGTATTTACCATGGATTCAAATCAGGTGGTAACCAGGTGCAGCCTATAAAAATTGGACCCAAAATGCAATGCTGTTTGCACAATGGCGGCATTTTATGTCATCGCAAGACGGCTACGGCTACAAGAGGAAGGAGAGAGGGAATGGCTGAGACAGGAGCAGGTCTACAGGCAGAGGGTGACCCTGTTCATGCTCACAGAGGCAGAGATACTGCAGAGGTACAGGTTGGATCCAGACACCATATTGGAACTAATCAGGGACCTTCAACCACTGTTGCAGCACACTACCCCAAGGGTACATGCAATTCCACCCCATGTACAGGTGCTGTGCAGCCTCCACCTGCTCGCGTCTGGGAGCTACCAGAGCGTGGTTGCTGTGGTGGGTGGGGTGACCCAGAGCAGCCTCTCAAGGTTTTTTCACAAATTCCTTGACGCCATGTTGCAGAGGATGGAGCATTACATTTCTTTTCCTGCCACCCATGCTGAACTGGTTCAAACCAAATCTGAATTCTACCAGATGGCTAGATTTCCCCATATCATCGGCTGCATTGATGGCACGCACATCCCCGTTTGTCCCCCTGCTGCCACGGAATACATCTACAGGAATAGGAAGTCCACACACACCATCAATGTGCAGGTGATCTGCAATGCTAAGTTTGTCATCACTGACCTTGTTGCGAAATTCCCTGGGAGTAGCCACAACTCCTATATTTTCCAGAACAGTGGCATCTGTGCATGGCTGTCTGCAGGGGAATTTGGCGAAGGATTCCTCCTAGGTAAGACACAGTGTGCGACCCCATCAACACCTATTGCAGTAAGAATTACAAGTATGCATGTGAGTAATGTATTCCCATTTCCCTTTTAGGAGACAGTTCATATACCCTACGTTCATTTATCCTCACTCCCTACCTCAACCCCTCCACACCCAGCCAAAGGAGGTATAACCGGGCCCACAAAAGTACATGGAATGTGGTAGAACGGACCTTTGGCATCTGGAAGAGCAGATTTAGATGCCTTCACAAGAGTGGAGGTGCAGGGTAGTATACCCCCATCACCTGCTGCAAGATAATTGTTGCCTGTGCCAAGTTGCACAACTTGGCTGTGAGGAAGGGTACTGAGGTGGAGTTGTCTGACTACGAGGATCATGACGACGACTATGCTGTGCCTGAAAGACAACCTGCTGGAGTGACAACACCAAGTGATGGCAGATACAGACGTGAGGAAATAACAAGCAACTATTTCTGAGTAAGTAATGAGACACAGACAGGTAGTGTATGGGACCAACGTATGTTTATGTTGCCACAACGTTAATCCACATAAGTGAAACAAATCAAAGTAAAGAAAGGTGGGGACTATTTGTCCTGGGTTACATCACCCACACCAGCAAAGTAATTTGCGCCCGCGCTTCCCAGAGCCACTGGGGTGTTGCTCACTGCTTCCCTCATGGCCTGCAGGCTTAGCTGGGCGCCTGCTGCTCCTACATGGGTGAACCACAGCGATTGACATGCTGCTACGGCCACTGCTATCGTCTCCCTCAGCCACATCCAGGGCTGGATCCAGTGCAGTGTTTGATATGATCATTGCCTCGAGGGCAGTGGTGATCCTGGCCATGCCCCTGGTGACCTCAGCCTTGTTCTGAGTTAGGCTTTCCTGCATTTTAATGCCTCCACGGCATAGCCGTGATGTGGCACTGGCTAGGCAATTCATGGCCCTATTGTTTATACGGGTGTCCCTGCGCCTTGTGTGCTCCAGGCTGTCCAGTTTTGAGCACAGCTGGTTGATTGAAGTGCCCATTTGCTGCATTCCTGCAGCTAGGTCAGCATTGGTTTTTGATATCTCCATGCTTTCCACCATGTCTCTGATGCCCATCCCCATTTCTCCAATTTTTTTGTTTAGGACACGAAATTGGTTTTGGCAGGCCTGTATTGCTTTCCCCTGCATGCGTTGGATTCGCACTATACTCCCCTCCAGACCATGGAACACAGTGCCTTCTCCAGGAACACCAGCACTGCTGGGCCTGCCTTGCCGTCTGCGTAAGGTGAAAGACTCTGTGGAGGGCTGCAGTGCAGCAGGACTCTCAGGTGCAGTGGCTTGGGCCTCTCCCTCAGCTGCCTCCATCACTGGCAGTGTGGCCACGACTCGCCTCCTGGCTGGTGAGGTTGTAGGTGCAGGCTGTGACAGTGTTGGGGAGGTCTCAGGAGAGAAAAGCAATGAAGGCAATTGTGAGAGGTGTGGGGAGTGGGGAAACTCGGGTGTGTGGACTGTGTCCTCTTCCTGGGAGGTGACAGTTGTGTGTTCTTCCTCCAGCGAGGCATGGACTTGGCTTGGCCCTGGCACGTCACTCTGCTCCCTCGCTGGTGCAGTCCCTGCTGTAGCTTGACTGGCTGATGTTGCCCCTAGGTATAAATAAGCGTATGTCAACTGAGTGCTACTGTGTCACAGTCACTAAAATAAATGCATTACACATTTTACTGTCATTATTCTGCATTACTTTCACTGCCTTGCTGATGTCTGTGCAGTTACACATGGTCTTATGTTAGCTGACTACATTTCCCATAATGAATTGCTCCTGTATGGTGCTAGCAGTACTGGACTGGGGTTGGCCTGTGCACAAAGGGTTAAGGGAGGCAAGTTGGTATGGGGTGTCATGCTGCGCATGCGTCTTACCTTTTTTTCCAGCTCTGGCTGTGCTGTCCACATCTCCCAGTCCCACGACACTGTCTGGCTCGATGGTAGACGCCACCAACTCCTCCAGGTCAGTCAGGGGGGGCGCTGGGTTCCTGCCTCCACCGGTGACACCAGCCTGCTTATGTAGCTCTGCCATCTTTCTCTTGGTGAGACTCCTGTTGTCGTAGAAGCGTTTCTTGAGGTCATCTATGCTCCTGCTTGTCACTCCCACAGCATTCACCCTTTCACCAATATCAAGCCACAGCTTGCGTTTTGCTGACTCAGCTACAGTGAGGGAGTGCCTGCCAAACAGTTGTTTGTGGTTTCTCACCACCTCCTCCACTAGTACTTGCAGCTCCATGCTGCTGAACTTTGATTTCCTTTTGCTTTCTGCCTTCTGGCTCTCACTGCTGCTGGCCATTTTCACTGAGTTAAAGTACAGGTAATCACTCCCTGCAGCTCTGTGCCTGTGCTGTGCTCTGACTGCCTCTCCAGAACCTTCTAATTAGTTGCAGCCGCCTGGGTAGCCACTTCCTGGTTGGGAGGGGGAGGGTGGTGGCACCTGATTGGCTGTTTTCATTAGTTTCACTTTTCCTTACTTCCCGTTTCGGAATTTACCGAATCGGTAATTACCGATTCGGTATTTCCCGATTCGGTATTTCCAATGCATTCCTATGGGCCTTTCGGCCTATAGGGATGAATGGGAAATACCGATTCGGGAAATACCAATTCAGTAATTACCGATTCTGTAAATTCCGAAAGTCAGATACCGACTTTTACCGAATCGGTAACAAATACCGATTTTTTATCTACATCTCATTTACCGATTTTTGAATACCGATTCGGTAAAATTCGGTATTTAAAAATCGGTAAATGACTTTTACCTACATCTGGCCCCAAGTTTTTAACTTTACAGCAGTCTCTCAGCTCAGCCCTCTCCATTGATGGTTAAGTTTAGGTTCTATGAACATACATTGTAGATGAAGTTTCAAACCTCCCAAATCTCATGTTAATTTTTGTTAGAGAAGCCCCTCGACTGAGCTAATATAGTTTTGTTTTTCTTATTCTTGCTTTAGGATTTACAGCCTCTGACGAGGCATCATTATAAAGTAATCAATCATTAAGTTTCTCCCGAAATGTAAGTCTGTATATATTTAAATGATTTTGAATATTTCAGCCCACAAGTCCACATTGTCACTGAAAAAATGTTCTCCGTTTCAATTTAAATGTGCACAAACAGTTATGCTCTTAGACACAGTTATTCACAGAAGTACACAGTAACTCTCTGGTTCATACACTTGTCCAAGCAAAATGACACAGGTTCATAGAACCTAGTGAATTCTTCATTAGACACTGTCTCTGTGTAGTGGTTCGCTATGGTTGATCTCTAGTTCCTCCAGCATCCGTAGTCAGAACCTTTCGTGATGCCTAATTCTAGATTCCAATGTAGAATGCTATTATGTGCTGTCAGTTATGCTTAAGTATGGGCAGAAAATTCGTTCCGAATTTTTGGCAATCTCGCGATCCACGAATCGCGCAAAATTGCCCAAAAATCCGCAATTCGCGAGTTGGCGGATTTTTTTTCTTGTTCGCGCTTCAAAAATACAATCTTGCGTGCGCAGCATTGACTTACTATGATTCTGCATTCGCTGATGAGTTTTCCTCACTGTTTGCGTGCGCTGCGAGATTTTGGTAGCTGGCCGAGCCACGCCGTGATCGCGAACACGTCATTGCGACTCGAAACTCATTGCGACCGAAACAGGAAAAAGGCATCGCAAGCAGGCTGGTTAAGTGGAATCAACATGTTCGCGACCGTTGCAACCGCATGCGCTAGTTCTCATTCCCGAACTGATAAAAAATCTCGCGAACTCGCAAAAAATTTTTGCGCAAGCTCGCGAAATTTGACGGATTTTTGCGAATCACGATTACGAATTCGCGTGAATTCGCGTATCGCAAATTCGCAAATTCCGCCCATGCTTATATGCTGTTGTTTTGAACTGTAGTGATTGCTGAGCAGTACCTCCTGCTTTACAATAAACCCGCTGTTCAAACCTTACATGCCCACACCAATTACTACACTCTGCCTGCCAACAAGTTAGGGGCCGATTCCGATTTTGGTCGGAAGGGCTCTGAACGATGGTTGGAGCCTTTCCGACCGAACCGGACTATGTCGCACGGATTCCTTTCTGACCTAGCCATTCTGATGGCCTCGGTTGGAAAGGAATCTGACTCGGATTTCCGGATTGCGGATGACAGGCTCAGAGACCTTGTCCGCCGTTCAGAAATCCCTCAGTACTCCCCACGCCGCCTCTTTGTGACCAATGGAGTACAATGGCAGTTTCTCACTGCCTTTTCATGCCGGTTTTTCCGGCACGAAAAGGCAGTCGGAAGCTGTCTTTGGGGGCCCCCAGTAGTAGCAAGGCTGCCGAATGGTGGCCTGGGGGCACCTATGGTGCCCCTTTGTGTATCCCTGCACCCAGTGGCAGGCACCTTGGGGTGCTGGCCACAAGGTGTAGGGATGAACTGCACCCTTGCTTTTCACATTGCAAGCATGCTTTCTGCTCAGAATGCATGCTTGCATTGTGAAGTATACGAGTGCGACTGAACTCTGTTCGATCACATCATACTAGCAGGGCCGTAACCGACGACAGCAGGTCGGTGGGTTACGGCTCCTGACTGATGTCGGATAGACTCAGGTCCGCCCGACATTGGAATCGGTCCCAAAGTGTTACTGCTTACCATGCGCCAGTGTGGCAGCCATGGATGCCAAAGGTATCTTCTATGTTTCAGGCCTTCAGAAGAGGCACAACAAACTGCTGAAATGGGGCTTCATGTAACATCAGCTATGGTGTGTGTTTGTGGGAAGGTTACGCAGACAGAACCGTACAGAACAGTTCTAACTCTTTGTATTTGGGGAGCACATATTAGACATTTAACATTCATTCCTTTACAGTGCGCTGACGTGCTGGGGCAAAGTACATGGATTAACCCTAAATCGGCCACAGCTTTGGTGTTACACCTAAACCAGAGCTTTACACTAGCATAGCCATGCCACTGAACAGGACTTCTGTATGACAGTTATAGACAGGGTGAACATAAAAAGCTTCTCCTGTAATATTTATGTTAGAAGACTTAGCTACAGATGACATGGGGTCTAAATACGATGCGACTTGGACCACAACCAATGGCTTGTCAGTTGCAGTCTGAACCGCATTTACCTTGAAGGAAGTGGCCCTTAGGGGCCACCCGGGTTATTTACAACCGCCTACTCATCTTATACCAAATGAAGAGTCGGTCAGACAGGAGACAATACAAATAGCTGTTTATGAGCAATACTCTGCAGAGGAGTCCAATCAGACCTTCACCCTAAGATGTCTGCCGAAGGACTGACTTTCACAAGTATAAAGGTAACAATTATACATTTCTATCTCCTTCTGAAGCATGATCTTAGCATTTGTGTTGCATGTCCGTCCTTTCCTTAGCAGTCAATGTACTTACGCAGCAGACACAGCAATCTGGGAGACAGTGCATACAAGGGCCTGTTTTTTGTGTAACATACTTTTATATTGTACTTGACGAAATGTGCAATACATAGATGGGGCAACAAATACAGTGGGGAAAAAATAAGGAAAGGCAACAATTGCAAACCATCCCCTTGGATGCTAAGTATTAACTTGTGATCCACTGGCGAAGTGAACATTATGATACAGGATTCAAGACGGGCATGTTGTCATGTTCAGTCTGTAAATGAAGTCATATGTTCTCACCCACCTTAATGTCCCTCGCTCCTGGATACAAAAACGAACTGTCATATTAACTATGATGACAGGTGCATAATGTACACATTCATTTGCAGTGCAGAAATCAATAAATGTCATATCTGGGACTGCAGAACAGAATTGAAGGTACACCAATATAGACACTTGTATCATCATTTTATATCCTCCTGTGTTCCCCTGTGCAAGGAGCCAAAGTAACAAACATGTTCACGAGAGTAGCAGGTGCTTCATGAACTTGAGAGTGCACAGGATACTTCTCATTCAGGGAGTAGGATGTTCCTAACACTATTATTAGCACAATAACAACTAGGCATGCAACTTGCACTCTCTATGTACCGACCCCGCTCTAGACAGGGAGGTGAAAAAGGCTATTTTCCTCATCTATTGGGTAACCAAACGGATACATGGTGATTGGGAGAGAAATGTAGCACAATGGAATTGGTGACAAGGGAACAGAATGTGCAAAACACTTCCTTCAAGTGTCTTTCAGAGAGCCATCACTGGCAGGCTCCTATTATTCATCTGGCGTAGGCGCTGTTGAGCACCGGCGGCGGAGCTACTCGTTTAGCTCTTTCTGGAAAAATCCTCTTCACTCAGGATAGGGCACCATCCCTTCTGGGTGGATACCCTCAACAAATCCTGTCTAGTGTCCAGGCCAGTGCACCAATCTTTTTCCCCCCACTCTATCGCTGGTACCTTAGACAGGGTACCTGCATCCTATTCTTCATCCATGAAGTCCATCCATACTCATTCAACTTTCCCTCTGGTGCACTGTCCTTCCGTTGGTGTGCAAATTGTGCCTCAATATTCGGGGTACAGGGGGGTCAAGGAAAAATGGGGTCAGACTCAAGAGGACAGGAGCAGAGACCGAAACACAGGCGAGCCCACAGGCTGGGTTCAATGGGCTAGGACTCAAGCACAGGTGGACCAACAGGCTCAGGCTCCTGGATAGCCCCTCTTTCTTTTATTTTTCAGTGGTAGTGCCTCGTCCAGCACCTCTTTGGTCTGCAGCTTCGCCTCAATCATATTGATGGATGTTCCGTAACAAGCAGCCAGGTTGTGCATCCTGTCCTGTGCCACTATTTCTTTTAATTACTGCAGGGTGCCCCGGACCTATTAGTGGGTAGAATGCAGAATTATAATTTACTAGCAAGGATAAAACATTATACAATCAATTGTTTTCTCTCCCAACACCAAGTAGTGGGGTAAGCCTTAATTCATTTACTAAGCTTTGAAAGAACAACCCAGACATACTTTGGATCATGGCATCTACCCATTCCTATGTTATTCATCTGAAGAACCTCAAAAAGGGAATTTCAAAACAATGGCTTGTTTGTGTTTCTTGTCTTAGCAAGCTTGTGTTCAATAAGTCATAGAGATCACGACACAGCTTCTATTTTGTGACCCTTTACTGCTGTGCAAGTCCGTAGACACCTCTAGAATTATATTTCCAAGGAAGCCAACATAAATATTGCATTTGTGACTGTGCTCTCAAGTTATAATTGTGGCAGGAAAACTTAAAATTGCTAATTTAACAGAAATGTTTATTATGTAAATAACTGACTGATTAAGCATAATATAGCAAGTACATGAGTTCTCCAGCAAAACTTGTTGTCCCAAACAAGATCTTGTAGAGCTATGTGCTCTTTAAACTGTTCGCCACTATTAAGAAATGTGACATGCAAGGGAAAGTAATCACTTTTTACACAAACGGGCCTTGTGTCATCATAACCAGGGGAAAGACATATGCATCTAGCTACATTCATTTTCTTTTTATCTTCTTCTACCGGCCTACCAATTCACCAGCTCTAGTAAGGGCTGTCAGCTCAATTACACAGGCTAACTGATAAGGGACTCGTGATGTCTTAGTGACTGCATGCAGTGTTGTTGGTGTCATGACCAATACTGATGGGACCGTCTAGGAACTTAAACAAGAGCCATTGACATTTAGTTCCCGTTGAGGGTCAGATAAGGGAACATCAGTCTAGTCTACCCATCCTTTCATCTCTATTTCAAATCCAATTCCATCAATTTACAGAAGGGAGGGGCAGTAACATGTTTTTCTTCAAGGTGACACATTTTAATCAAGACAATTTTTGTGAACAGTGTTATTTTATAGCCTGTTAGACGTGCACTGGCGAGGGGCTGTGTCTCTGTTTATTCAAGGGCATGTTCACAGCATGGAGTACCATATCTGTGAAATTAGTGGCTAAAGCCAGTCCAACCGATTGTCTTATGGAGATGACCACCATCATGACCATACCGAGACCGCTCAGGAGGGTTTTTGTGGTAGCGTCAAAAACAGAAAACACGCACGACAAACTGTCTTGTGTACTTACAACAAAAAACAGCACACAACAATATATGTACCAAGCACAGAAGCCAAAGAAAAACGCAGTTTGTTAGTTGCCCAAAAGACTATTTCATGCACCTAATGCACCCCATGCTCCTCATTTAATGTGTTAGTTTGCCAAGGAGCTAATCTCCTATCCCCCTTTGACAGTAGGTGACCTAAACAGGTGACCTCCTGTCGACAATACTTACCCCTTTTGTAGCTAGGCACGAGCAGACAGACTTATCCCAAAAGAAATGTATAAAGCATTTGTACCAACACTCACAGTAACACAGTGAAGACACCACAAAAGGTCACTACACCAAAAGCACACCCTCTCCCTCTGTCACACTGAAAGAAGACAATCAATCCACAAAAAGACAGAAATGCACAGAAAAGTTGGACGAGAAAATATCTTCTTCCTAAAAGTGCTGTGTTCAAACACAGGCTTCACAAATCATCCTTACTAAAAGATGTATTATCAAATTCTGAGCTCCTTCCTATTTTATATCTTAACCCTATGAAGGATATCCTCATAAAATGTTACAAAGATTCCCCATTCTGTCCTATCAGCTGGGCAGTCCTTCAATATTGAAAAAGGAAAGTGGTAGCTTTATACCACCAGGACATGCCACACACACCAGCACACATCAGCACATGTCCCACTCCTCACAGGGGGGTCCTATGTACAAACTACACACAGGCACTGCGGTAGCAGGCCTGGGGCATCTTTTCCGGGCTACCCAGGTGGGTGACACAATCAGCGCTGCAAGCCTCCTAGTAGCTATTTTTGTACCAGCCCTAGCACAATCAATACACTTCACTAGGGATCTGCCAGTAAAACCAATATGCCAATCAGAGAGAACCAAGCACAATATAAATTTACACAGAAAGCACTCGCACTGTGACACTGATCAGCAGTGGCAAAATACCCAAAGCACCTAAGCTAACAAAAACCAGCACAGCATCAAAACATAGGAGGTAGAGGCAAAACGTCAAGGAAAACCACGCCAAGGAAGCCATGTCTAACACTATGTAACTGTACTGTCCCTACAACTTTGCTGCATGTCTAAAACAATAAACAAGTAACTACCTCTTTTAAAACCTATTTATAGATGCTCTGTCTTTCCGCATAGTCCTAAGAAGCGCAGCAGAGCCTAACAATCCTCCCACTCAATGTGAATCCGGACAAAGTCCTGTTATTAAAATAAATGGTACCGCCAAAGAATGTATTCTACATCAGTCACAGGAAAAATATTGAGCAGTAGATATAACCATTAGCAGAAACATAACAATAGACAGAACAGCAGGATGTTGGAAAACCACATTTTCATGAACTTCCCACCAATCAGTCCCAAAAATGTAAACACCATCAAATTAATGGGAATATTACAATTTATCAATCGTCTCCCCACCAAAACCTTTCTCAATAAAATCTTGTATCATGCACAACAAGGCTCGTGGAATCTTTAGGAGTCCCAGCTCTGCATCCTCCTGCTGCCCACAAAGTGGATGGCACATCCACAAAACTCGGGGGGGAGGCAAACACTATTCACGACTTACATTAAGGCCCATCAATCAGACATTCACATGCCTGAGAGCAGTAATGATAGGATGCCAAACCCATCACATGCTGACCACCATTAGACATTAACTAAAATGGAAAACCGAATCTGCAAAACAAACAATCAAATCCCCTTTTTAAAACACAAATCCTGCCTACTAGGATCTAGACACACCTTCACTCTCACCTCTTCATCAGGCGACAAGTCTTTAATCTACTGTACCCAAATACATGACAATCCGGTCTAACAACATACAGCAGTAATAGAAAGAACAGCTGAATATGTAAAGCAATAAAATCAGCGGGTAATGTGTCAACTCTCAATTATGAAAACAATGCTACAGCTGTCTCCTGTTGGGCCATGTTACACTGTACATTCCCATCATGGAATCTGATATTTACATCATCTGGTGTTCAGTAACCTATGCCTATTAATTTGCAAAACAAATCTTTTCCTGTCAGGCCTCAGTCACAAACAACAAATTGTAACCTTTCTCAAATGAACCTATTGTTGCTGCAACCCTCTCTAAAACTGACTTTGCATTTTCTCTTTTAAAACTCCTACAACTTTGTTATTCTTTCCTAAGTGGGAAAATCTGGACCTTCAACCATTGCCACAATGGACTTGGTAATGCCAGAAATGTTAGAGCCAAAAACCTCATCTTCAAACACAGCAACCTGTTGAAACGTGTTTTTATTTTCTGAAAAGAATTCGTATATGCCCTGGACAACTTATTCAAATTAATTCTAGCCTTCTCCATATAAAAGAAAACTCCTAAGCAATCTTTATTTCTGCTTGTGAAACCACCCATTGTAGCACTCTTTATTCCCTGCAAACAACTTTTCTGAGCAAACCCTCTGAGTGTCATCATCATATTATTATTTTTTTCTAAATCCGTCTGCCTATCCCAGCTTCTCACTTCTTGAACTGCTCTCTGCGATGAGACCCCTTCTTGGGAATTTCTTACTTATCTGAAGAGGCCGCAGCCAGCCTGCCAGAACAAACTAAATTCATGACCTATCTTTTTCAACTTTGAAAATTCTTTTCATTCAGCATAAATACACACTGCCTGGAGTTCTTGAAACACCTTATCCAAATTTAATACATGTTCTATTGTGGGGTCAAACCCAAATCAAACACATTCAAAAAGATCATGAATTAATTACTTGAGCAATCCTTACTCTTCCAATCAGGATCTGAGCAGGGCTCATTCATTCGTTCTTTCCTCTTTTTATTTTTGTTATACTTGCATGTCACCTTTCAAATGCAACTTCATGTCTGTAGCTCAAAACAGTTTTGGTCCTTGATTGTAAAACCTGGGTGCCATCAGCGTCCCATTTGCTTTTCTCTCTATTTTTTTTCTTATCATCACAGCATGCTCTTTAACTGTCTTATTTCACATTCTATCCCCATTACACATTCCTTCATCCTTTCTCAAACCATTCAACCCATGCAAAAATGAACCATATATATATTATTACTATTATTTGCGCCAGCTGATCTTCTTCCAATCATGCATCTGCAGAACAACGACAGCAAGAAAACAAATTAAGCTCATTCCAAGCAGTTTTAAGAAAGGTGCCAAATGCATTATTTTGCCTGGAAAAAAATGACAAGTACTTTTTCCCAAAAGACAGTCCTCCGACCGTACCAAAAACAAACCGATGGTGCATCATATTCACAAAACACACTCACAGACAAAAAGAGCTCTCAAGAGCAGTCCTCAGACTGCGCCATGGCAAGTCAGTTCTCAGACTGAATCAAAACAAGTCAGGCTCTAGGATAAACCAAAACAAGTCAGTCCTCAGACTGCACTAAGACAAGACAGTCCAGAGTGGGGGTTGGATGGTTGGGAGGGATGAGGTTCTCCGTTTTCTAATGATTTCATAGTCAGACCAATGGCATTATTTCCTTCACTGGACTACAAACTTTGGACATCACAAGCCCTGCTCTCAGTTGGTTTTACCAGTGGTTGCTCATATGATTACTTATGACTCCATTTACATGCTGCTAAGGTACTTTGTGATTTTTTTATATCTGGTTGGGGTCGGGTTGTGGGCGAAATTTAATTTGTACATGATTAATTATGCTGATACTGCTTTGATTTGACAAGATGGGGCTACTGGCTGTTTGTAATTGATGTTACTGTTTTTCTTTTGAAAATGCAAATAAAAATAATTTTAAAAAAAGACAAGACAGAGACTGTACCAAGACAAGAAGAGCGGCTCCAGCCCAGACCTTTTCAAGAGTAAGCCGAATTTCCAGTTGGCCTGGCAGATTGTTCGCAAACAGTCCCAGACCTTTTCAAGTATAGGTTGAATTACCAGTTGGCCCGGGAGACTGCTTACAAACACTCTGTGGCTTTTAAAGGTCTGCAAACCCACCAAGAGACTGTACCAAGACACAGCTCGTAGGCTTGTGCCGTTCAAGCAAGGCAGTCTGAAAACTGCACCAAGACAGTCCGGAGCCTGTACCAAGACACAGCCTGTAGGAATGGCGCCATTTTTTCAAGAATCAAATCACTCACCTGGTGCTCACAGGTTGAGTCAAGTTATTATCCACTGCCGACTCTTTGGACCAAACGATCAACTCCATGGTTTCGCCTTCTCAGGACTCCAGCCAGTGACCACTAGACGAGGAGCCGCCCGATCAGACGGGCGGGGCAGCCAAGAGAACCTGGCTCTTATCATGTGGGGATCCTCGATCTGCCCGACCGACCAGACGCCACCCAAACCCTGCAAGTTGATTACCTGCAAGCTGGATCTCCTTGTGGGTACCTGTTCGGGCACCATCTGAAGGATGTGGTCCTTAGGGCCACTCAGGTTATTTACAACCTCCTATTTTCCTTCTACCAAATGAAGAGTCGGTCAGACAGTAGAGAATACAAATATCTGTTTATTAGCTATACTCTGCAGAGGAATCCAATCTGACCTGCACCCTAAGATGTCGGCAGAGGGACTGACTTTCACAAGTATAAAGGTGACCATTATACATTTCAGCCTGAGCACAAGACACACCCACCCAGTAACTTTCCACAGAAGGCAGCAGAAACAGAGGGGGCAGACAAAGATGAGCCAATAGTCTGAGACCGGCACACACTATCTCTCTGGCAAGGTCATTTGGTCCGTGCCCGCAGCTGAGACAGTGGGGGCAGGCTCCATCTAATGGGAAAGGTATGCAGAAGCACAAATAGTGTATTAATTTATACATTGAGGCCCAACTTACAGTGACACAGGGAATTCTACACAGCTGCTACTCGCAGAACCAGGGAACAATTAATTGCAAACAAGGCCTAGAATTAGCGTCTAAGTATAAAATGGCACTGCAAAGGCTAACTTAACAATCACTACAGATGGTAGCACAGATCAGACTTTTAATTTGATTCTAACAACCTCTGCAGTCCAAATGACGCATTACGATGCATGTGTTCAGAGAGACCAACCAAAAATTTCCAAAAGGCTCATGGAGCACATCAGTCGGTCAGAAACTCCTGATAATACCTCAAGGATTGCATGTCCTCCGTCGGGATTATGATGTCAGTTTCCGACAGCCTTTCCATGTCAGCCTTTCCGATATGCAAAGGTTGTTGGAAAGTAACATTGGGGGCCTCTAGCAGGACCCTCTTCCCCCCGGCCCTCCGTATCTAGACCTGGGCCCAGCCTGAACATCCCTGCACCAGATTGTAAAAATAAATTGTAAAAAAAAAAATACAACAGAATTTTGATGTTGTTTAAAATTGTGTTGTTTCAGGGAAAAGGAGATTAAGAAGGAGGTGGAACATCCATGAAAGTAGGTGAACTTAAATAAGCAATGTGTTCCAAAAGGTTATCCCTATCATTAGTAGAAAAAAGGGATACCATCCAATTAAGTATATCAAAGGACCAGACATGCTCCATGTAATCCGATGCTTCCAAAAGCATATCCGGACACTGCATTGCAGGAGGTTCTGCGCAGCCACGCAGATATCCCATTCAGCCAAGACCCCAAGTGCAGCTGCACGCGCCATATGGCCATTTCCAGAGCAGGCCTACAGGGCCACTAAGGGACCCATTAACAGGTTAAAATCCGGGTCTGTACATGACATATTGGAGAGGCATAAATCCAAAGCCCAATAGAAGGAGCACCGCTGAGAGTAGAACTCAGGTTGCACGTAAGTGAAATAGGCAAAGCGAAAATTTAGTCCATAACTCACGCTAATGGCAAGCATCCAAAAAGTTGTTACATTCTATCACGGTACTGTTGCAACTGCAGCAGAAGGATTATAATTCCACCAGCAAGCGCCAGTAACAAAGGGGGCACTCCGAAGATGCTAGAAAGGATAGAATTAATAAAAGCCGGGATTACTCCAAATATCGTCTGAAAAGAAGTCACAAGGCCGGATCCCACAAGTTTTAAAAAATGAGCAAGGTCTTTGGTATCAGACGCATTCAATATTTGATGTATAAGCTCCCCAAAGTGAAGTGGGAGGTTATTGTTCAGAAGTGACTGTATTTCGCTAGATATTCTACCCACCTGCAACTCGATGGTCTCTCGAGCTGAAGTGAGGGCCACTTCTTGCTGAAACAATAGCGCTTTGAGGCTGCTTAATTTGTTTAAATCCGTTTTAAAAGTAGGAATGGAATGCCAAATAGAGCTATCTACTTTCCCATAAGGGGTTTGAAAAAGCACATTGCTAAAACAAGTAACACGCTGTGAAAATGTTATTAAATATGGGATCCCTGCCGTAAACCACAGCAGTCGTGGCTGTTCAAAATAAGATAACATCAGTTAGTAAGCAAGGTAAAACCCAGAATTATTGCTGTGACAGGAATTCCTTAAAAAAACAAGCAAGATTAGGCGCAGATACATTACAAGCGCTGTGCAACTTAACATGTTTACAAACCAGGGAATGTCCTAGTGTGTAATTGCAGTACTCCCCTGTTAGAAAACGCCCTTATCCTCCCGTTGACACCTGTAAGTAAATCAAAAGGACCATTATTCATGAAAAAATGCACTACCCAGAGGTTCAAAACGGCCTATCGGAAAATGTTTCATACATGATTTAAATTGAAACAGCGAGAATGTGAGCGATATAGACCAAACAGCTGAATCTGTCTCGGCCACAGAGAATGGCAAGGGTTCCAACTGTTCAATGTGTATTAGTATGTTTGTAGCATCTTTCATGGACATAAATCTCTGTTTATCAGTCAGATTAAAAGGTAAAAATAAAGCAGAAGCATTTAAATAATCCCAAGGGACTTATCCCATTTTGAGAGTCTGTAATATCCATGCAAACTGCATAACTGGTCTTAATTGATTTTTACCATGATATAACACAGATACATCATTCTGAACAATATCAATAACAGATGAAACAATATCACCCAAGGTATAAATGTGTGAAGACAGTGCATTGATGCTATTGTAGACTACAGCAAGGACTTTTTCCAAAATTGCCTGATCAATTTGACTCAGACGAAAAGATGCTTCCATCTGAGAAATTTTCCAAATTTCATTGTAAGCTGCATAGATAAACCTCTTCATTCTAGGAATTCAAGGACCTAAGATAAAATCAGCTAAATTGATATTGCTTGACAAGAGAGACAAGTGTTGTTTTACTGACAACAAAGTGGAAGGTTCCAACCATTTAACCACTGAGTATGTGGTGACTGTATGTGAATTTGGAAAACAAGGATCTGGTCTAGTCTGTGTGAAACCTGGTGTTACATTATAAAAACGCAGTTGACATGCTTTGAACTTGTTTGCCAGACCAACCAACTGGGTTGATCAATCTCAGAAATATTAAAAGTGTCATTTCGAAACAAAGCTTGTAATGCATCGATCGTATATTTAGTTTGTGAGCGCCAATTGTCATATTCCTCTAAGGAGGGGATGGATGGGATATTCAAATTTTTAGCAGTCGCCAAGCCAAAACAAGTGGTTTGGTGCACTGTATCATTAAAAAAATCAAATTTGAGTCGGAATCAGGCAGGCAAGATGCAGAGCTTCAGTACCCTGAACCTGCCAAGCTTTAGTGCCCCAAATTGATTTTAAAGCAATGGTATCTTGCCAGTGATTATAACCCTGTTTGGCCAATCCAGTTCTAAAGGAATTGAAATAGATCAATTTAGTATTGTTAAGAATAAATTTGGGCTGCGATGAGAAATGCAATTTAAAAAAATAGGATTCGGGTTAGACGTGTTAAAATCAGTTAAAAAAGGGAACTTGTCCTGAAGTGTTTTACAACTCCCCTGGATAGGAGTTGGACAATGTTCCCATTGAGTGCAATTAATGACAGGTCGTAATGTGTTTGTTTTGTGTAATTAATGGTGCCCATAATGTTGATAACAGAACAAATAAGCATTATTGAAAGAGTTTAAATATAAATATTCAGCATCAAAAGCAGCATAATATTTTAAATCAGAAAACAATGAATGTACAGCTTACACATCCCAATCATCGGAATGTATGTCCTGTGGTACCACATCTCCTAAGGAGACGCGAAACACATTTGGTATCATAAGGACTTCCGTAGGGCCATGAATTTCAAAAGCTACTTTATCCCAAACTATGCCATCTAAACGGGAAAGCTGAAATGATCACAAGAGTTTGATCACGTTTTATGATATGGGACAATGTATGAGGTGCCAGAATCCCGTCGACCAAGTTCACAGCAGAGAGTTCTGGAAAATAATGGCCATTGATCAGTAAGTAAAACACTGTCACAAATCCAATCGGCATGAAGAGGAAAATCAGGATAAGTACCAACCAGATGTAGGTCCAGGGTGGGACCAGGGTGAGACCAGGTAAGTCTTTATGAACCAAGAGATGAAAATACACAATTTTTTCGGTGGAAGTGTCAAAGTGGAAGACAAGGAGGATGAGTCAGATGAGATACTGGCATAATCTCCAAAGTAACCACTTGCACTATGTTTATTAGAGGTGGTAAGGCAGCATCAGCATGATGTTGCTGAGGACTGTTTGGCACCTCACTATTGGACTCATCTGTAGGGTAAGTATACTCAACGTCTGTATTGGAAGAGGATGGAGGCTGAACAGGCGAAAGGTCAATAGTAGTTTACATCACTCCCTCAACCACATAGACATTAATGGAAGAGGATGAAGTCATCGGATTGAATGAAATTGCAGTGCACAATCCAGCAGGAGATCCAGCAGGAGTGACACTATTCAGAGTCGGCCAGACGGTGTATCTTGACATGGTCCACTGAGATGTATCTGGGGTCTTTGCGGCCAGGTAAAGGTGGTAAAATGACTGTACAAGTACCCTTCAATCCAAGTACTGGAACCGGTGCACAATAAAAGGGACCGAATTATTTTTTTGTACTCCAGCTTTTCTCGTACCAGATCTCCAAACTTAGGAGGCCAACCGACCACATGAATCAGCAGTGCTGCATCTTGGCAGAGGGTAAATGTTCAGTTGCGTAGCTGTCACAGGTTTTTGTAGGTCCTGTAACATAATAGGATGATTATCTACATCAAAAGGTTGTGGCAGCCACAACAATGTTTAGACCATCAAGGTCTGGCACAAACATTTTAATGCCAAAGAGCATTTTGTATGGGCACCTCATAAGCACTGTAGCACACCAGAGCAAAGTCACTATAGAAGTTGTCCGAACACTTAAATCATTGTCTAGTACAGTGCTATTTTTACCTTAGTGTCTATATGCCCTTTGATATAAGGCTACACCACGATCATGCGGGTGTTAATTATACATGGTGATAATACTGCCCTCTGGCCTATGACTTTATAATGAGATCATGTCTGACAAATTGAATAATAATCTCTGAATATACCTCATGCACTTTCAATATTTATTTATTTATTTATTGGACAGTTTTATATAGCGCGAACATGACCCATGGGTATCAGAGCGCCCAACAATATAATATTGGGAACAAATTACTATCTTGGTTGATACTCAATTTTCAGCATTATCGTGTAGGGGGACAGATCAAATTAAGGGCACTGGTCCATTTGTATATAGATGTGTTTATTTTTGACACAAGGTTGGAAACACCATAATGGATTAGTGCATAGTGGAATAACCTTACTCCCCACTTTGGGATCAATAGGCATATACTAATATGATCTTTTGGTGGCCATGGTATTAGTCTTCATTACTTTTTCAGTGTATGTTGGATAAAACCCTGACAGGTTTACCCAAATTTATACGTTTTTTTGGCTTGTGTTGTCTTTTTTTGGTGATGGTTCTTTATATGGATGTTTTTAGAGACATTGGAGATGAGGAGAAACATTTTTAAATGTGTAATAGGTGAATTTTATAAATATGTTCAGAATGATTAGGTACAATTGATGTTTTTATATGTAATCTTTGCAGCCTTGAGGAAGCCCTGCCGGGCAAAACGTGTGACTGCTGCTGTGTGAATTTGGAATAAAGACTGACTTTTGAAATCTCAACGTGGATTTGGATCAGTTTGTGGAGCCTTTTGTGTCATTGAACACACCTGTTGAATGGACATAACAACATTGAACATTCTTGCTTTGACAATGATTTAAGTGTTCAAACAACTTCTATAGTGACTTTGCTCTGGTGTGCTACAGTGCTTATGAGGTGGATTTGGATTTGGGCTACTTCATACTTCCAAAAGTGTAATACTCTAGGTGGCTGAGTATTGGGCACCGTATTAGCACCCAATATCAAATGGTTTAAGAGTGGCAAATTTTAATTTCCATGACCTCTGTACATATGGTGATGTGCAAATCAAGATAGCATATCCACCCATTTGTTTTATGTAAAAGCATTTGGTATGGTGTCCGTCCTCCAGAGTTCTTCTAGGGAGATTATTTAGTGCACATTGACCACATACAAGTGGGCCAGCCAGTTATTGTCAGTACATAAGACTAAGATTGCTTTAAGTCACGGTTTATTCACTCCACTATGGAATTGCACTCAGGCCTAAATGACGAAAAGTGTACCATCACCCCCATTGACATTATCACATCCTTGTACGCCTTAGAGGCGAACGCTGGACCTTCGTCAGAATGGAAGGTGCGACAGGCAAACATCCTGACAAAGACACAAAATCTCTAATGACATTTTGAGCGTCAGCTCTGTATTGTGGCTAAACCCAATGGAATCTAGTGCACAAATCTACTGCAATCATGATATATTTATATGCAGTATCAGAAGAGAGCAGACCGCAGTGATCAAGATACACACAGCTGAAAGGCTGATTGGAGATACATAGCTGTGTTTGTGGTGGGCGTGAGACCAGAGACGGTTTGATTTGCTGACAAATGTTATACGAAAGTATATAATACAGGTCTGTTAACCACGCCACTAGTAACGTTGATGTAAAATAGAGACCGTCGCAGACACTCCAGGATGTGCAGAAGCCATGCCTTTGTGTACATCAACGATCAAAGCAAGTCTGCTGTCCTTGTTGGGAATCAGCCAATCCCCAGCTGATGGAATTTTAGCATAAGGAAATTGTTCAGGAGAAAAATGATAAGAATGCTTTGAAAGGAAGCCCTGCGGATAAGCTGGCAAAATTTCATTATCAATCTTAGTCATGGACATTGTAACTGCTGCAACGGAATGCCTGGCTACTGCAGATTTGGCCGCTTCATCAGCCAAAGAATTACAAACAGCATGTGCTCCCACACGCTGATGGCCAAGAGTATGGATTACCTGTGTGAGTGGGAGACAATTTTTAAGTTCCGCCACTCTAACCCAAAGCATTTTATGCCTTATTGCACTGCTCTTAGAGTCTCTATAGTCATTTTGTGACCAAAAGAATACGTTTTCATTAAAAGACTAAACACTGTAGTAAGAATCGCATACAATAATGGTATTCACATAAGGATCAGCAAACTTGAGAGCAAGAACAGGAGCCACAGCGCCGCCAATTTTGCGGTACAGTCCCCAAGTGCCTGTGTATGCACCTTAGAAGACTTAAATTGTCCATTGACCACTGAACCAGTCACAATAGCGCAAGGCGCTGAATAAGCATGTTTGGAACTGATGGCTGGTTGGGCTGAGCCATCGGTATAGATGATACATTTGTACTCATCCAAAGGAAGCAATGAAAGTTGCGGAAGATGAACATGTTCATACTGTAGGAACTCCTGCGTCTGTAGAGCAGGATCAAACATAAACCTGACATCAGATGATGTCAAAGAAGTAGCCCTCTGAATCCAATGGGGATGTAATGCTTTAGAGTTTGGTACACTCGCCTTAGTCACTGCTTCCAAAGCAGGTAGAGGCTTGACCATAAGAATGCGTTTTCCCTGTGCCAGCGAGCGTTCTTTCAGAATCGCCATTTGGACCACTGTCAAAACTTTTTAAATATTCAAAAATCGCATTTCAGCCGGTATGTATAAATGGGATTTGTATGCTATTGGTAATGTGTACCCCTCATTGAACATCAAGTAAGTGAAATCCACCGTCCCTGGTACTATACATATCACCAAGTTCGTGGTATTTTCATGTGTCATCAAGTAGTTAGTAGCAGGCAAATCTGATTGCAAAGATTGCTGAATTGAGGTATGTTCAGGAAGCCAGCTAGCCTAAGAAAATGTTGGTTGTATCAACACGTATAGCGGTTTGATAGGCTGGGCATAATCGGGAATGTAAGTCCTCCCAAAATTCAAAAATCCCAGCAAAGACTGAAGCTTTTTCTGTGTAGTTGGAGGACGCAGTTGTGCACATTTCTCCAGAAATTCGGGGCCAACCCCTACCTTCATTATTGGGCTCATGGCCCAAAAAGAGCATCGCAAAATGTGCGATGTGGGATTTTGCAAAATTGAATTTGTATCCCTAGTCGGCAAATAACAAAATAATGAGGTCGACTTGGACAAAATGTGGAATCAGTTCTTCATCCGTCAGATAAATATCATCAACGTATGAGAATGCATCAGGGTCTATGCTGTCGTACAAAGACACAACACGTGCAGCGAAAGCCCCGGGCTATTCTTGTATCCCATAGGCAAGCGTGTACACTTTTTCTGATTTCCAATGGCGGTGAATGCTGTCAAGTCACTGCTCTCAGGAGCAAAGTTGTGACTATAGAAACTATTGGATATATCCAGTGTAGTTTTGTTTTTTTACGAATTAAACTGTTCACTAATGCAGAGCTGTGTGTGTTTTGTACCACAATTTTCTGACAATGACTATTCAAATTTCGATAATCTAAGACAATGCGATATGATCCGTCAGCTTTAGATACCAGAAAAAGAGTATTATTCTTCTGTGATAAGCAGGATTCAATCACTCCTTGATACTCCAACTGAGTAGGAATATAACAAATGGAAGCCTTAGCTTCGTTGTTGATTGGATATTGCGCCTGTGGCTGTGGCATAGACCGTAACGGGATCTCATGTGCTGGAGAATCTCTATCCCAGCCCACCTGATTACGGTACACTGCTGGAGCAAGGGCCAGAGCCCACTCAATTATGAAAGCTGTTGCTTGTTCCTCTGGGACGTAACACAAAAAACTCTGAAGTATCACGTCCTCCCCTCTAGGAACGACTAGCACAAATGGTGGTGGCCAATCTGCCTCTGCCAACAAAATGTTGTACGAAGAGGTGAGATTTCCCCAGAAAACAGCTGTGATTGTACGCTGTATATCACCTTCAATTTGGAAGACAATTTCATAGAGTCTATCCGGGGGGCAACTTGTGTATCTGCTGTTTCTACTGTAATGAATGTATCAATTGCTCTCGCCTCCAGACAGGGAAGCTGTGCCTCACGCACTATGGTAACCTCTGCTGCGCTGTCAAGCAGAGTCACCTCCCATGTCCAGTCTAGAAGACATGTTCTCACCGTCTGAGGCATATTTTGCTGTTAAAGCAGCAACTTTCTTCTTCTGCTATGGTTGATACCGGTAGCAAGAGGTACCCTTTCACTCACTCACTCATACTTGTCCACAATAAGGGTTGTCAGAGTCACTGTATAGTTCAAAATGTTTATTTTAACTATCATGCTCTACCAGCAGCAAAGTGAAAAAACCTAAAACAGTCAGCATTGTTACAATAGCATTGGTGGGCCGGATTCGTGAATAAGGACAGGATCACTGCAAGCAACTACCATCAAAGAGCATGCATTAATCCATGGGTTGAATTGTCCGGTAAAAGAAGCACCAAACTTATCTACACAGGCAACCGACCCCCCCATATACTCAGGGAGGGAGGGTAAGAAGCACAATATGAATAATTCACCCAATGAAGCTAATGTTAAAGAAAGAAAGAACACATCGAGATATGGGTCAAACGTGCTAATAGAAGGGAAAAAAACGAACATAAATGGAAGGATCCTCTTCATTCCAAATTATAAACCACAAGGCCCACAAGACTACCTAAATAGAGGAAACATCCTACACTTGACATCTGTAATTCCGAGCCTCAGCCATCTAACATCTGATGATTTATTATCAATAGAATTTGTAAACTCAGACAACTACTCAATGCAGGACGGCACTTTAACAACCTGGAGGAATAGTGAAATAGCCACGAAATTACTCAATGAAATCACTAAATTTGATGAGTGGGGAATCACCCTGAAAGCAGAGGTAACACCAGGTTACCCGTCCCCTCTCTTGATGAAACACCGTACAGGAGCAAACTGTCCAGTGGCAAAAAGAACCACATACTCGGTATTGCAAGGTGCCAGGGGCGCGGAAAATCGGAAGGCCGAAGTTCAATACTGATTAGATCATGGAACATGAGAGGCCTGAAATAACACTCAGGGCACCCATTTGGATCAAAACCCTGTAAAAAGTCTATCCTGGAATATCGCGGGAGCAAAAAACATCATAAGTGACAAAAATAAAACAGACTCCTGGGATAACTATGACATCATTGCACTACAGGAAACATGGCTAACCTCTATAGTTGATGTCCCGGGCAGGATAGCTTTCCATGTTAGTGCCACTCGAACCCAAAACTATGGGCGAGCAAAGGGGGGTCTTTCGGTCTATATTTCCACAGCACTAAACATTAAGTCCTCCCAGATACCAGCATCCACAACAGATATGCAAATAATTAAACTAGAAATGGGATCCCTGGTTGGAATCAGAACTGTTATTCTTATTAATATCTATGCCCACCCAAAATCTAAGGTTAAACAAGAGTTATTCAAGAAACTCAGTGATGTAATAAGAAAATTCCGCCTAGAAGAGCCAACTTGGGAAATGATACTCACAGGCGATTTAAATGCCAATCTCTTTCACCCGCATGAGGATGAAGAAAATATAATTACAGCTAATTAACTCTGGGCGGTCGAAACACAGGAAATCCCGCACGCGAAGAAATTGGATAAAATGGGACGTCAGTTGTTGTGGGAGCTAGAACAGCAAGGACTACGAGTGTTACATGGGAGAATAAGCCAGGACAGACCCCCCAGCAGCACTCACATCGGTCCTAGCTCAACCACAATTCTGGATTACACTGTTGTCTCCCTTCCAATCTTGGGATTAATCAAAAAGTTCCAAATTATATGCTTTCCAGATAGTGATCATTTGGCCCAGCACATCGAAATCAAACTAACACCTTCAAAACACCTAAACGCACCAAAATTAGCAGGGGATACTTCAACGATAAACTTGAAACTTTTAAAGTGGACAAGTGCCACACTCCCGCAAATAGCTCAAGATGCAAAGAATTTATTGCATAAGCTTACCCTAGAAAATGAACTAGCCATGGAAACGTGGGTTGCCTTTGTGGAAAAATTACCAAAGACCAAACTCCATGTCAATACAAGGCATAAGGCAAAGAACGTTAGCCATTTCAGCAAGGCAACACACTCTTTAAGAAGGCGCTTGCGACAGTCCGTGAGGAGAGCACAAGGTCACAGTTCACAATCCATGGTATGGCAGGACGTACGTTTCATAAAGAAACTTTATAAGAAACAAATTTGGATCGAAAAAAAACATGAGGTCACTGATTTTTGGACAAAAATAATACATAATGCAAAAAAATCTGATTCCAGAGCATTCTGGATGCAAGTAAATACACTTAACAGATCATCTAGCCCTATATGTATGACCTGCATCACTGAAAAGGCATGGACACTGCATCTAGTTGATACCTTCTCAATAAATCCTATGAAATCTCCTCCGCTAACAGAAATTTCAGCATTTAGAAGATCCAATGCAGATACAACAGCGCTTGATCTTATTAACATCAATCAGCAAGATCCAGAACCATATGGGGAAGCAGACATACTACAAATAATAAAGAAAAGCAGGAAAGATAGTGCACCAGGACAGAACAGCGTTCCTCAGGCAATTTACAAGGAGGATCCTCACTTCTGGGCCAGCAACTTTTACAAATTGTTTCAGATAATAAACATAGGTGGTCGGATTCCGGAAAGCTGGCGAGGGGCAATCATCAACCCAATCTACAAAGGTGGAGACCGAAAAAATCCTGTAAATTACCGCCTGATAGCGCTCATTGACGCTGAGGCAAAGTATTATGCCTCATTGGTATTAGCCGACCTAACAAAATGGTCTGACAACAACAACAAAATACCTGTAAACCAGTCAGGGTTCCGCCGTGGCATAGGTACCATGGCAAACGCCGTAGCGATAAGCCTGATTGCCGAAAAAAGCCTTCAAAATCATCAAGTACTACACGTATGCTTTGTGGATTTTAAGGCGGCTTTTGACTGTGTCAGCCGACAATTACTCTGGGCAAAATTGAAGCAGCAGGGCCTGCCGGACGCGATCTTAAACCCAATAATGGACCTATACACTAACACCTGGATGCAGGTAAAGATTGATAACGGCAGCCGGCTCACGAGGAAGATCGGTACCTGTGAAGGTTTAAAGCAAGGCTGTGTCTTGGCCCCCATCTGTTTAACTTATTCATGGCCGACTTGACACCAAGGCTTGTTGGGATTAATGCACACCCCCCACGCCTAGGAATGATGCCCCTCACGAACCTCTCCTACGCTGATGACGTTGTTCTCCTTAGTCAGACGAGAATAGGACTGCAACGTCTCATAAACGAACTGGCTGAATACACCAAACAGAACCTTCTGCAAATAAATACCACGAAAACAAAGATCCTGATTATAACTCACCGTCGTACAAAAGTACTGAATTATACAATTGACAACAACAAATTGGAAGTAGTGGACAATTATAAGTACTTGGGAATATACTTGGATAGACGGTTTACCTTTTCCGCGCACTTCAATGACATTGAGAAGAAAGGAACAGCGCTACTCCATGCATTCAGCAGTTTATCTAAGTCGCTTAAGGGCCCTCTGTTCACCCCCCTCTTAACAGTCATCAAAGCCAAACTACTTCCAACAATAGCTTATGGCAGTGTGGTACACTGTGGAAAGAGCGCGTCGCTTTTGGACAAAATTCAAACAAGGGTGTACAAAAGCATATTTAGATTGCCATGCGATGCCTCACCCGCCCAGGTCCAGCTTGAATTTGGATTGAAGTGTCAAGCACTGCAAAAAAAATACGACACAGTTAGATTCTGGTACAATGTGTGGCTGAACCGTGAGACACAAATTAATCTTGCTATCTGGGAAGCCATGCAAAGTAGCCCAAACTCCCAGTACGCAAAGTATTTAAAATCCTCCCTAGAAATCGCAGCGCTCGCGTCATTGTGGCAAAAGAAGTTACCAGTGTCCTCATTTAAACAGGCCGCAAAAAAGGCAGCTAATTGGCACTCTTTGATTGATGATAAAACAATCCTGAGACAACGCTCACACTCCTGGATGATAATCCAATCATACAAGAAGCTGGCCCCGGCACCCTATTTAGGGCTAGCCTTTTCCTCACATTTGAAATCCAAATACCTAACCCTACGAATGGGTAATTTGCCAACAAATGCTGACCAACCGGGCTGGAGGACACCAGGCTCAAAGGAGTGTAACTTATGTGGCGCTGCGGTACAAGACCTCATTCATCTGGTCTGCATTTGCCCGCAATTAGACAGTGAACGTCGGCACCTGCTCAAGGCAAAATTCAATAAACTGGGAATCCGCACATGCCGCTCAGCCATAGTCCAAGTGTTGGACTCAGCGGACCCTCAATTTATCTGTCGAACAATTAAATTTGTTATCAATTTTGAAAAAAAACAGAAATTGTGTCAAGACCTACTACAAATTTGATCTCCTGAACTTTTTAACGTGTACTACATAGAAAATTGAATTAGCACTTACAATTGTTTTATACCAGTATTAAGTTTACCTTTTAAAAATTTTGTTTTATTGTTTTATTGGCAAGTGCTCTCCCCGATCCATCCTAAATCAATGTTGCATCTCATATTGTAATGGTTTTTATTAACTACACAATAAAGAATTTTTACTTACTTACTTACTTACAATAGCATTGAATATACAGGGGGGTGTCATCATATACAGACAGTGGAAAAAGGACTATAAGGCCTAACCACCCTAGCACAGGCTTGGGGAGCCTTGGTAGATGACTTGAAAAATGTAGATCAGGAGTCCACTCCCAGCACCCCACAGGCCAGATCCCGACCAGTCCAGATCCCGACCAGATACTCCTAACAACCCAGAACAGGAGGGGGGGAGGATGCATAACAACCGAGCACAACCCTGGGCACTTATAACACTGACGATTTGCGTAGTATTTGCCACAGTAGAGATGTAAGGAGTGAGACGCAGACCACACATAGGGCGAACGCCCAAGGAACAGATTAGTCGACAGCAGCGAGGGGAGTGGGGATGGATGGGGGAAGTTGGGGAAGAAATGTTAGGCCTCTACATTATATAAGAATGATATACAACTGAAATGGCATAATCAATCGAACCATATTGTAGAACAAGCTGTATAGATGTAACTACACCTGTACAGACAGGGAAGATTAACTGCAATGACTGCCAAGAATGAATATGAACAAGTATTGCTAGGAGATTGTACTGTTGATATCCAAATATAACTAAAGTATGTTTTAAAAAAAAAGACCCAACCACCCTCCCGTTGGTAAGTTGAGGTTTATTATATAATGGAAGATCTCTGGGCTATATCAGCAGACCCCATACGTTAGAGCCTAGATTGGTAGGTTTACATCATAGGAACAGCATAGCTCTTCTCCAAGGAAAGGTCTCTCTCCAAGATTCTGGTCATTAATTTTGGAAAGCCACATCTCAACCTGATATTTTTGTTTGGTATGTGACGCTAATGTTAAGCCAAGAATGTATACCTCTCTAATTGCCTATCCTATCTCCTTCTCTCTTTCATTTCAAACTTTGCTGTCCTTTCCTCCTTACATCTTCTTCTCTATCAAAATCTAACCGGCAAGAGGGTAATCACATATATAGCATTTTACCAACGATTTATGCCAACTGTGGTGCACCCTGCAACAGTATGGATGATTGTATACAGTCTATAAAAATAATAATAAACAAAATATATATATATTTGGTCAAATACAAATTATTGCTTTAGGAGGTATTCTGGCTGGATAATAAGCTGTTAAGAAAGATGCTAACGTCAATTAAGCTATCTAACAGCATCAGCTGTAGTTAAAAAATGCCCCCCTCTCCTGTGCCCTGGGGACCATTTGAAATTCCTTTCAGAGTTGTAAGCTACTGTATAATTCCGCAGCAAGCATAAATAAAATATACAGTGGGACTTTTTACATCTGTATCCAGTTTAGCAACATTCTGATTTTCTTGAAAACCCAAAGCTTTCAGAGCAAGAACATTTTACAATTAAAGTCTCTCACATTTACAGAAACACAATTACAGTACATGTCATTCAATAGAGTACTTTTTCAATAAGACATCTGAGCCATTGCCTGACTAGCCCCACAGCCGGACCCATGCCAAAGGTCATCAGGGCAAAACTAATTTCAGCCATTAACTACGGACACCTGGCATTTCCAGGAGCTCTGGGCAAACTCATAGCTGCAGCGCAGGCCAAAGCCCACAAGATCATGCTGCAAGAACCCAGGAATCCTAGGAACAGGAGATTATGGCTGGAACTAGGGCACACCAGACCAGAGTTGGCCCTCCAGGGAGATTTATTATAGTATTATATTGGAGTCCTTAAAGCACCCCACAACTCCCTATAACATCATTTGGCAACAATCTTCAAAGAAGAGGTCTCCCCCTGATGGCACACCAAGCTCGATAAAGCAATAGAGGCACTAAACATAGTTCGAAAATCCTGCCCAAGGCCTAGTTGAACATCATGAGAAGGCAGGTCCGCTCCATTTCCTATGAAAACAATCTAACTACACTCCAACACATCTATACTGTTGCGTGTTTATCTAGGTTCCTGATCGATACTGTGACCTTATGCCCCTATTCGGCTATAAATCCATTTGTTCCCTATATTGGCATAACCGTTCAAGTGCGATTTTCTGAAAAGTCATCTCTGGCCTCACACGAACAGAGCCACATTCCAGCATAGTTCCCTCTGCCACTTCCTTTGCGACCAATTAGTGCAATGACAGAGCAGCAGTCACTATCTGATATTCCTAGATAACACTCCGAGTTCTTCAACAAGATAAAAACTCAGCAAACCTGGAAATCCCCGCTTGCTATGTTTTGATTAGTAATGGAACTCTAATGAGCAACTGATAACTATCACTTCCTAGTGACATCTTTAATTGACGTCTTATGTCCAGCAAACTTGCGTCAAACCCGGCACCTGTCAGGTATAAATATTACCAACGTTGCCTTAAGCAATGAGAGCTGTAAGCTGTGAGCAGTGAGCTGCAAGACCCCGTGTTGGTAAATCTAGCACTCTGTTGCTGCAGCCTGCTATCCTGTGGTGGTGAAGCTGCTGATACCATTATCGCTGCTAAAGCGCGAACTATGGTGCAGTACGCTTAAGGAGCTGAACAGCCGTCCCTCTGCGAAGACATCCAGCAGATTCCAGCTGCCCGCGGACGCTGTCCCCCCTCCTTCCTCGACGTGCTGAAGAGAAGCCGCTGCCTTTCTCGTGCAGAGAAATCCAGTCCCGGCGCTTCCGGTTTACCCTCGCGGGTGACTGGGATATCGAGAGAGACCCCTGAAGGAGATACCAATCCTCCATCATTCTATTCAGAGGTATGGTGTTGACTAAACCCTTAGACGAGAATTCTTGAAACAAACCTTGGCAAAACCAACTTAACTTAAGCTACTTACTTACTCCCCTTTTCACGTGTTAGGCTTAGGTCAGGCACACTGGGGTAGGCTTAGTTAGAAGCACCAGTTGAGTATGTTAGCCTAATGTATATATGACTGTATATATGTTTTATTACTTTTAAACCATTGTATGGCTAAGAAACCATATCAATGCTTTTACAGTTCTATTTCGCAATACTTATCTTACTGTACGTACTTGTTATAATAACAATTATTGCAATTGTGGCAATACATTTCTCTTGTACGAGAAGAAAGACTGTTCAATAAATGTTAACCCTTTATTGACAAACGCCCGTCTCTCTATTCTCTACATCTCGTGAAAGTAAACTGCACTAGACTGACTGAGTGAAATACAGGTCTATTGTTTCACACGACCCTAGAGATCGACTCTTGATCTGAGGAGCAAAGTTGTCATGTTGCACGGTTGTTGGAAAACTGAATCCCTTCTTGTCTGTGCCAGGGAAGCTGATCACTTCCTATGCAGAGAAGAAAGTTTCCAGTGACCTCTGAGCTAGTTGGTAACACAACCCAATTAAGTTTAGCATAGTCAGTGGAGGCCTGGAATATCCGCAGTTCCACGTCGATACTACTGTTTATGTTATTCCAATGCGCAGGGCCTAGTGGGAAACTAGGAACTACACTACAATACGAAGGCACTGGATGATTCTTACATCCTGGGGAAAGTTCAACCATACCTAATGGAAGCATTTGGGGCCCAGGCCCGTAAGAAAATTATTTTTATGAGGCTAACGATCCACAGAATTTTAGACTTTAATCGAGCATGGGCCCGATATGATGGAGCTGTTTCATGTCGCCTTGCAACTACCAACGGGAATCTTGGCTTCATTTACGGTGTTTTTGTCTGAAACTCATCAACGAACGACAGAGGCTTCTTCGTCCCATCTTAAGAGCCCTAGGCATTAGAACTTGCAAGGAGGCATCAGATTGGTGCTTCCTGGAAACAAAAACACACCATCTTGCAAGAGTGGCAACATTTATTTTTCAGATTGGACAGTAGAGCAAAAAAGTCCAGTCCTCAAGTTCTCAAAACCAGAGTTGATAAATGCCCCAACAAATGGCTTCTGCAAACACCAATTGGCAAAGAAGAACTCGCCCGCCACTTCAAGTGCTCTGCCTGGAACCATGCCGCATCAAAAGTTGAGCACCCGATTTGAAGGCTGAAAGGCCCCTGCAATAAAAGACTGACTGTAGGAATGGGCCTTTTAATTGCACAGGAGGCATTGGGAGGGGGGTGGAAAGAGTGGGTGGGGTTCTAATTTTAGCTTTTACTGTAATGATTTTAATTAATCGAATGGTTTATTAATAAATCAATCTAATCAGTGGGACATCCTTTTTACATCTGTATCCACTTTAGCAGCATTCTGATTTTCTTTAAAACCCAAGGCTTCCAGAGCAAGAACAGTTTACAATTAAAGTATCTTACATTTACAGAAACACAATTATAGTACATATCATCCACCCTGGGACTATTCCAAGTGCAGCCCAACTGGAAAGGCATTTACAGTTGTGAAAATGAACCTAGTTAAAACTCAGATAGCAGGTATGATGGGACTTCCTCAAAAGGTTAAATGTGGCCAAGGAACAGAGGGGAAGAGAAAGAAGACATCACTACTAAAGGATAGTTCAAGCACTGGCCATAATCTTCAAATACTAGTATGCATCCTATTATTAATCTAAACTAGGCGACAGATATATACCAAGCATATTTTATTTTGTAACTTGTTTTATTTTCAATTTATCCATCATTTTATATTATTCCTTATTTTTTTAGATTTATAAAAAACATTTCATCACAAATTCAATATCATAAGATAATAAATATATACAAAGGAATAACACAATATATTTAAGGAAACACCACCTGATACCATACACACAAACTCAAAATACTACAACACTCACACCCATACTTCATTCAAACCACACCATCACAAGAAAAAGGAAGAACTGAGTCTAAGTTGGCAAGATCTTAGCGCCAATTTATGGGTCTCAAAACCCAGTATGAGACCCCTGCACCAGGTCGACGCGTGTTTTGGCGGCTGTAGGCCACCTTCCTCAGGACCTCTTTCGTACAGTCTGATCCGAGATATCAGGGGACCTAAAAATATATATGAAAGAATTATATACTGTCACCATATAATCTCTCATGAAAGTGAGAAAAAAGACTAAGTTTACACAATAAGAGAACATTGCTCAGATTAACACAGTAGCTCTTCACATGACCACAAGTTGCAGGGAAAGTGCATGAGACAAGATTATCAGGCATATATGAGAAATATAATGACATATCGTAAAGACACCTAATTTTCTACTAATCAGGGAGACAATATTTATGATAGTTCCACCTTTCTATAAAGACTACTACAGTATATATCCTACCCCAACAAATGGCTTCTGCAAACACCAATTGGCAAAGAAGACCTCGCCCGCCACTTCAAGTGCTCTGCCTGGAACCATGCTGCATCAAAATTTGAGTACCCGATTTGAAGGCTGAAAGGCCCCTGCAATAAAAGACTGACTGTAGGAATGGGGCTTTTAATTGCACAGGAGGCATCGGGAGGGGGGTGGAAAGAGTGGGTGGGGTTCTAATTTTAGCTTTTACTGTAATGATTTTAATTAATCGAACGGTTTAATAATAAATCAATCAAATCAGTGGGACATCCTTTTTACATCTGTATCCACTTTAGCAGCATTCTGATTTTGTTTAAAACCCAAGGCTTCCAGAGCAAGAACATTTTACAATTAAAGTATCTTACATTTACAGAAACACAATTACAGTACATATCATCCAACCTGGGACTATTCCAAGTGCAGCCCAACTGGAAAGGCATTTACAGTTGTGAAAATGAACCTAGTTAAAACTCAGGCCATGATTCAAACATTCCACAAATTCCGCTTCAGGTACAGACTTTTTTGCACACAAAACAGGAGCTTCATGGCCTCATCAATATTCAATCAGAAAGACGGATGTGACCCAAAAGTTCAGTAACGACTTTGGCCTGTTTTCTTTTCATTTCTTTAAATGGAACTAATAACCAAATTAGAATTGTTTTTATCGCAACAGATTTATAAAAATTCCACTATTTGCATTTTCACAGAATGTCCAAAATTGTTTTAAAAAAGCACCAAAAATGATTCCAGATATTGTCCCGTTATTTTTCGGTTTTCATAAAAAATTGACATTTTGGGCCAAGCACAGTACATCTGGTCAAAGAGGGGAAATGAATTACTAAAATACGGGTTGGTAACTTTATTGAAATGAGAGAGTTACTGAGCCCAGGCCTCATTGGAGGTAGGTGGATTACTTCTCAACCAGCTACAAAGGCAAAGCTGTTACACTTGGTGATATTGTCGAGAAGACTACCGAGCATAACCACTCTTCTTCTCTGAAAGAGTTGGAAGTGAGATAAAATGTCCAGCACATTAAATCACTTGGTGTCACCTCCAATAAACTCGTTGGCTTAATATTGAGAGAGGTAGCCCAGAACATCCCCATTTCATGTTTCTAGTAGCATCTACACAATCCCAAATTTAGAAGAATGGTGCAATGACAAAAACAGTGAGTATTCCCCAACTAACAGCCCCTCATACATATTCTGAGATTAGCATTCCCCCAGAACTAACTGAATCTTTTATCCACAAACCATTCATTCTCTATCATAACAAACACACTCAAGCTAACCTACATATCACTGTACCCCTTGAAAATAGTAAAATTTGGATGATGAATGGAACCTTTAAATCCACACCCCATCCATTCACCCAAATTTAAACCATACACGCTAACATAAATACAACTACTATTCCACTAATTCATGGTTTACTTCTCGACAAACAACCATAATACATATACTGAATTTGTATTTATTTTTGTAAGTGTTTATTTTTACCCACCACCCATTCGCCCGTCTCACCACTCCTCATAGATTCCAGCCGCAATTGTCACCTCGTCTTCTCTTTTTTTTTTTTTTTTTATTTTATAAAAAATTTTATTGAAAAATAAAAGTGGCATATACATTGGCAATTGTACACAGTACATTTGTGTTATCTATATTTCTTGGCTTGTTGCAGAAGAGAAGAAAGGAAAGGGGGGAAGGGGGGGGTGTTCACTGTGCCTTCTTTAAGTGTTCGTCGAGTGGTTCCCACATGAGCTCTTTGGGGGTGTGTTCTTTCGAGAAGTTGCCTGTAATGTTATCTGCTCCTCTTAGGAAGGTGACCCAGTTGATCCACGTTTTGAAGTTTGCTTTCGCCGTGTTCTTCCAGTTCGTTAAGATTATCTTTAGGGCCGCTGTGAGAAGCAGGTCTAGTAGGTCTCTTTCTTCCCTGCTGTTCAGGTTCGTCGTTGCATGCCCTGTCGCCAAGCTCGCGTAGTTGATTGTTAAGTCTGTTTTGAGCATGTCGTTTATGAATGCGTTTATCTGGGCCCAGAACTTCTTGACTTTAACGCATCCAAAGATGAGGTGTTCGAGCGTGCCCTCCTCCTTCTGGCAATTCCAGCAGTCACTTGATTCTGCAATGCCGCTTTTATGGAGCCTGGAGGGGGTCCAGTAGGCTCTGTGGAGGAGCCAATATTTCGTTTGCGCCAATTGTGGGGTAATTTTGTTTTTTGTAGCTGTACACCACATTTGTGCCTGTTCTTTTTCGTTTAGCTGTCTGCCTAGGAGTATTTCCCATGAGTTTGTCGTCTTCTTATTTAGAGACAGGGTGGTGGGGCTGAGTAGTTTATAGATCTTCGCGGTCTGGTGGCCTGCCGAGTTTAGGGTTTGCACATACTTGACGATGCCCGGCTCCTCTCGGTGTAGGTTTGCTCTAGTTATAGCAGTTCTTATCTTCAGAAAGGTGTATAGCTCTTTGTTGGGGAGGTTGTATAGTTGTTGTATGTTTGAAAAGGTCAGCTGCTTCCCCTTAGTTTCCATCTGTTTGGGGAGGCTGATTCCCTTCTTGATCCATGTGTCATAGTTCATTATTGCCCCTTGATATGAGGCCTCAACCTGGCAAACTTTAAAATCTACCAAACAGCATACTGAATTTGTATTAATTATAAAATCTAAAACTGTAAACAAACATCCTAGGAAAATAATAGTTGACGTTGAATTACAAATAGTAAATACTGCTATAAATCCAAACACCCAAATTCAAGGATGTGTTTTTCGTTTTCTCCCATGCATATTGGAAAAACATTCAAAATGTATCTGTAGCTGAGGAGTCCATGTCAAGCTGTAAACTTCAATTTGAATTTAGAAAACTCACAACTTTGTTTTTTAGTACCTCGTGATTGTGTAGATGAAGAAAACTTGTCACTTATTTTAAAACACTTTGAAGATACATGGATTGGCCATGTAATCAGGTCAGGTCAAAGGAGCAAACCACAATTTCCAATTGAATGGTGGTTATCATCCGGTAATCCAAAACAATAGTATCCCCTTTGGAGAATTTTTGCACCTGAGGCGCAATTGTACTAATATTTGTGATTATGATACCAAAGCAGAGGATATGAAAAGGAAGTTCCTGGCTAGGGGCTATCCTAGAAAGATTGTCAGAGATTCCTATAAAAGGGCTCGGTTTTATGACCGCCAGCATTTGTTAAAGAGTGTTAAAACAGAGCAGGAGCCCTCTCTTATCTTCATCACCCGACATTCCATGCTAAATGAGAGGAAAAGTATACTCCAGCTGGCAGATTCTGAATGCGGATACGTCTAATAAGGAGAAGATTCCTAAACCTATGTTTGCATACAAGCGCAACAAAAACCTAAAAGACCATGTGGTACATTCTTGTATGAGTACGAGAAGTATACCAAAACAAATGAGAATCAGTGGATTGCAACCAGTGGTAGGCACTTTCAAATGTGCGAACTGAAAATCATGTGCTACCACTACAGAAGCCCCCACACTACATTTTAATGGGCAAGTGATAACATCTACTGAGCTTAACAACTGCAAGACATCAAATGTTATTTATTTGATAATTTTCCCATGCAAATTGAGATACGTGGGTGAGACTGGCAGATCACTAAATGTGAGGCTCACAGAGCATAGGTCTGCAATTAGGACGAAAAAAATGACAGCCCCCCATAGTAAGTCACTATCTAGAGAATAACTATGCACCTGAAGATATGCATTTGTATATATTAGAGAGAATTTGCCCGAAAGAGGGAAAATCTTCAGAATCCATTCGAAAACTGAGAGAAGTGTATTGGATTTTTATGTTGGGGACTGAAGTGAAAGGCTTGAACCTTGAAATACCTTGGGATCAGGCCATCAAGTACAACTAGTCTTGTTTAACCATTCAGTTAAGGCAGAAAACATCAAAAATGAAAATGAAATATGAACAACATAGAATGGGGTGCGTTTCCTGATAGCTGATAAGGCAGGTGAGATAAGGTTTGAAAGAGATACCTTACATATCATAAGATAAACGTTTGATAATTAATATCTTGAAGTAATATGGGACAAGGTAAAATATATAGCTATACGTAAACTATAGAGATTCTAAAATGATTGGGCTAATATCAATTAGAAACAAGTACACGTTAGGAGGAACACGCCACGTTATCAGGTATAAATATGATGAGAGCCTTTATGGATTATCAAATTTACATTCGTGCAGGATAAGATAAAAGTTCAATAATGGGGAAATCGTTCTGATCAGGAGAGTTATGAAACAGTGTACTTGTCATAAATATCGCCATCACTTTGATTCACATCCATTATCAGTGAGGGAAGATCATAGTATACACTCAGATCTAAAAATGATGGTCATAGATGTATAATATCGATATATTCCCCTTGTTTTTGAGGACAAGTAATATCGAACCATTGCTAGAACAGTTCACCAGTAGGGATTGCAAACATCAAGTTTGGTAGTACTTTTAAACAAAAGGTGCCGAACATAAGTAAACCTGCAAATAGGCTCTCTTTAACAAACAGCCAGAATGACCTAATGAAAATCTGTGTTCAAATTTATGCAGATATTAGCGCAAGGTGATTTATTAATTGTACAACAGCACCCTGAAAACTTGGTTTAAGCTACCAATAAAAACACACAATTTATTAATACACACGCTATAATGGAATTAAGTAGTCTATAGAAAGCAAGTACATACAATATGGCGGTTCCACGTGTAAAGCTTATTCTGTTAAGGCGCATATTTGTGTTGTCATCACGTAGCGTACTGACTCTACGTCAGGTTATTTCAAATGGGAAGCTTGCCGTTCTCGGTTTGCATGCCAGAATATTGTTGAGTGTATTGGGAGTTTACAAGAAACAGGGAAGGTAAGAGAGCGTAGTGAGCTTTTGAGTGTGTTTATGGACTATTTAAGTGAATGCCTTCATAAGCTGCTATCTGGTAGGCATTAGTTTGGGGTAAATATCTTATGAAGCGAGTTAGTGGTGTAAAACTTTCACCGGCAGCTTTACCGTAGCATCTATAAAATATTGTGTAAGTATAGTGAGGCTCCTTTTGAAATATAGGGTAGCGTTAAGTATAAGGCCAACAGGAATGAATAGTTACTGCTTTTCCTTAATTGAAATATCGGTAAGCAGTCCGAAATTTTAAAGATATATCCACTGGAGTTGAGTCTCTTAAAGACAGCTGATGCTTGTGTCATGGCGGCTATATTAATACTTTATGCATTGGTAGGACACTTATTTGTCATGTCATACCTTAAGCAAATAAATACTATACTGCACCATTTAAAACCATTAGCTTGTCACCCCTGTTTTACAACGTTGAATTTGGTCGAGCAAATTGGGAGTGTCATGCAAGTATAGAAATACATCATGTTATGCTATTTATAAGTATTAGCCTGTTTCCTCCGGCTTGGAGTGTTGGAGTATTGTATAGCAAATTGGGAGCTTATAGAACTTAGAGAGTCTTAGACCTTGCGTTGGACTGTTGAAAGGAATGTCCTTAGAACTTGACATCTTGTTGGCAGAAAACTTTAGGTATAGTGGTATATAAAGCTAGCTAAGACCTTGATCGCCTACAAAGGTAGCCGCGTCTTAGTGTGAATGATAAAATGGAGGCAAAATATAGGATTGACATATAGCTGTACCGAATAGTTTTATCTCTCACTCTTTTTACCAGGCTATATCAGGCTGTATCTCCACATATACTAAAGGTGTAAAGACGTTAAAGATCAGAATATCACCCAGCAACATGAATTGATTTTAGTTTTTGAGGTTAGTATATCATTCTCTATGTAGATTTAGATATTTAGGAGGGGCTTCTGAACAAGCTATGAGCTCTATAGAATCGAATATAGTCTAATTTATTATTTCAGCTATATTAAATATCGACAAAGTATCCGGATGTAATTACTTGATTCACCAAGTTGAACTTGAGATAATCCTCGAGGTGAGTATATTGTCTGTCCTTCCCCTGGCCTTTTTCAGTATAGTTAGATACGGAAAATCATAACCTTATATATAAACAGTTAGATATGAGCTAATAAGAACTAATTTATAATTTCAGCAACATCATATATTCATCAAATCTCTGATCTTAATCCTCCTGACCTTATGTTGGACTATAAGTAATCAAAGGAAAAAATTGTGATAGATTGGGTAAGTAATCATTAGGTGTCCTAGTTGGAAGGACCACGTTGGTTGAAGAACTGCCTATCAGTACCCATTGTAATATTGCGGTCGGGAGAACCGCTACCGAAGTGACCGCAACTGTCTTTTCTGACTCCAACAGGACCGCGGAGGGGTTTCCAACCACCATCACAATAAGGCCCAAAGTTTGAATACTCAAGTTTCCAAAAAGAGTATAGGAATGTCAGTCTGTTAGCAAAAAGCCAACAGTTTTCTATATTGGGAGGTTCAGACTACCTTGAAAATATTACGTAAGTCTTGCACTATTGATCTCTTAAAATATTAACTGCATTACTCTCTGGTGTAATCACAATCCAAAACTCAAAATATTTCATTATATACCTTCTTTGATGGCCCAAAAATCTCTCCAAGCAAGGTCCAAAAAAACAAAAAATGTATAAAGTTGGAAAAAAAAGTCATTCATAAACCTAAATATTGAAAGGATCTCTTTGTTTGATCACTGTTTTCTACATTGAAAGTTAAACACTGTTAAAAAAAGGCCTATAAAAATTAAGAAATTAAATTTTTTTCTTTAGATTTTAAAAAGAAGAGTTTTAAATTAGATTTTTTTCTTTTTAGTCTTAAACTAAAAAAAATTAACTGGCCCAATGTGCGCAAACTTGAATAAGGTCCAAAACCAACTCCAAGTGCTATAGTGCTGCTTTACATCCAAGAACTTGGAGGTCAGATTGGATGAGTCTACTGTCCATTTTTGGGTGAAGGCAATTGATGGAATCAGCATGGAAAACGATATACTTTGTTTTCTGTATATTTATCTCCAAGTTCCTTTTCTTAAAGAAATGACTAAATTCCTCTAGGACATGCTTCATCCCCATAGGTGATTTAGAGAGGAGCAGCGTGTCATCCACAAACATTAAGGCTGGTATTCTGCAGTTGGCAAGTCTTGGAGAGTCAATGTCCTTAACAGCTAAAAACACCTCAAATAACTCATTTAAAAAGAGCGAGAAGAGTGTGGGCGCGAGCACCCAACCCCCTCTCACTCCCTTCTCAACGGGAATATTAGTCCCCCACTTTTTCCAAATCTTATTCTAGCAAAGGTGCCTTCATGAAGGCGTTTCAGCTGTTGACAAAGATAAGCTGGAGCTCCCGTATCAAGCAATAAGCCCCATAACTAGTCTCGGTCTACCATATCAAATTTGGATTTGAGGTCCAAGAATGTTAGATAGAGAGTTATGGTTTTCCAATAGATCCATTGTAATCTAAACAACTGATCTATGGTTGAGATTTTAGTCCTGAAGCCTGCTTGTAGGGAGTTAGTATATTATGATCATCCATCCAATCCTGCAATCTTCCCAAAAGAACACGGGCAAAGATCTTTTATGTTACATCTATTAGGCTGATCGGCCTATAATTTTCCTGTTCTAGTGGAGACCCCTTTTTATAAATGGGAATGATCTCAGCATCTGCCCAGATTAAAGGGGGTGCCAGACCATGGAGTATTGCATTAAAAAGGGTCTGCAAATATGGGGCCCACACTACCTGTTCAGTTCTGAACAGGTCTCCTGGGATCCTGTCCAGCCCGGGCGCCTTATTTGGTAAACTTTTGGCCAAAGCCACTATCACCTCGGCCAATGAACAAGGGGGTATGTCGCCAGGGGAAGCAGGGGTTTGATCACTGACAGGTGGCCTCATCTTGAGGATTCCAATCTGGGGCTTAGAATGTAAAATTTTAAAATGGGCTCGCCAAACTTCTTCTCCGAAGTTTGGCTCGATTGCAGACCTGCTATCAGTTCTTCCTGTCTTTACCAGGTTCCAGAATCCTCTTATATCTTTGTCACCTAGGGCTTTCCTAATGGCCTTCCATTGATCAATTTCCCATTCTGATTTTGCCGCTAAAATAGTTTTCTTTAAAAAACGCCCTTGCCTCCCTAGTGCGTATAGTATCTCCCTCTCTCAGTGCAGTCAACAGGGTGCTCTTTGCATCCCTGCATGCCCTGTTGTAGCAGGGGTTCTTTTCCCTTTGTTGGATTCCTTTTTGTGATTTACTACTATAAAAATCTCTGCCAGAGTCCCAACCAAATCCTGATGGTTTGTACCCAACTCCTCTTTGGGAGTCAGAGGGACTACCACCATCTGAGATGGAACTTGCCTTTTCTAAGAAGGGAATGATTGATTTATACAAAGAGGCCATCGCTTCTGGAGATTGTACAAACGACCCATCTCTTCTGGAGAGGCCATCGCTTCTGGAGATTGTACAAACGACCCCCAGCGAATTCTTTTGCCTCCATCGGTTGCTATTAAATTCAAAGGTGGCGGATTAGTCAGATCTTGCCCTTCTACCGGTTGGGACCTATCCAAGGTTATAACCAGCGGATTGTGATCACTTTCTGTATATTTTTGGACATGAAAATTCAAAATCCTGTGCCAGATTTCCACATTTACCAGAATGTAATCAATAGTGGATGCCTGACCATTCCTTTTAAAGGTGAAGTTCCCCGGATTATCGGCCGGCAACCGACAGTTGCATGCCCTCAGCGAGTAACTGAGTGTTAGTGAGGTCAGCTGTAAGACTAAAGGAGTCCACCCCATAATCGGGTAAAGGTTACACTTAGGAACTGCCCAAGTTGAGTCCTCTTCACTCTTAATAGAATATGGTAAACCATTAAGGGGTTCGAAGTGACATTTCATGTCCCCTCCAATGATGGAATATGTTTGCTCGGGCAGCGTAGGGAGAAAAGCAGCCAAGCAGTCTAACGCCTGTGAGGTCTGCCAGTGCCTCACAGGGCGGGACTAAACATTAATAATAGCCACCTTTGGGAAATGACTAAATGAAAAAAGAAGCATAAAATATCAGGGGAATGCTTCTCTAACCATTTAACTGTACAGCTAAGATGTATACCAACCCAAATAGTAATACCCCCCGAGGGTCTCCCCCTTGGCTTCTGAATGGCCACTTTGTAGTATGTAGCAAACCCAGTTTATTGTAAGGGTTTAAGTGCCCAGGTCTCTTGGAGTAAGCAGATCTCGAGGGTATCGATGAATTTACCCCAATCATGGAGATCCATTTTAGCATTAAGACCAGCTACATTCCATGACACAATACTTAGGCCCTGTGGCATTTGTACTTTAATGCTCTGCAAGGCCGTAGGGGACACCCCTCTTTCATAAACCATGGGCGGGATCTCCTCCTCTTCTCCAGGTGCAATGTCATTAAAGGCCTCGAAATAGCTATCTTCTCTTCTTATATTATTCTCTACTAATACCTGACCAATATTAATCATTGGTAGCTGGTTGGTAGCCACATCTCCCAGCAACCTTTGTACTTTCAAGGCCTGAGGACACAAAAGTAAAATCCCCCTCTTTAGGTATTATGGGCAGGTTCCCCACCCTTCCAAGCGGAGTACCATGTGAGACTTCATGAGTATCATCAATAATAACCTAGATCAAGAAAAGAGTGAATCGAAAAACATATATAGGGACCTTGTGCTGAACGTCCGAGATACAAAAGAAAATGATAATACATACATAGGGGAGTGGGACACAAACAAGTGATTTTAAGAACCCTCACTCACCACCTGGTGGTGACATGCTTCATCACCGGGTTCCCACTGGAAAGACAGAGTGTCTTTCCAGTGTGCTTCAACGCCTGGCTACAGTGGAGCTGGATCTTGTGAGTGTTGAGGGTGTGATAGAAGCCAAATTCAGCTAGAGTGGGTGCAAAGCTAAAGAAAAAACTTAAAAAGTGCAGAATCGTGACTTTCAAATATTTATTAATAGTCCGATGTGCACTGGTTAAAAACAAAATTTAGATGGACACATAGGTGTGGTCTCGATTATGAAAGACCCCTAGTCCATAGTGAAAGAGTAGGTCGACATGTTTCTGCTTAATACGAGCCCGAGTCGCTCAGCTTTCGTCAGGACCTTAAAGTGTGGTCCTCCGGTGGTGTACACGCACTAAGGTGCACCCTGCCGTGAGGATTTTGTGTGAAAATGAAAACATTTTTTCTTTTTTCAGTGAGCAATATACTTACGGCAAAAAAGCCGTGCAAGACACACACAGCAATTTTGCTGGGGTCATGTACAGGAGGATCATCAGTATGAGACCCCGTGGGCAAGGCGCGATGTGGGGCAATTATTCACGCCGCAAATTTGGTTCAGTCCGGGCGGCGATCGTGCTAATATAGGTGCTTGGCGGCGAGTCGCCTGCAAACAAATTTGCGGCGTGAAGAATTGCCCCACATCGCGCCTTGCCCACTAGGGGTCTTTCATAATCGAGACCACACCTATGTGTCCATCTAAATTTTTTTTTAACCAGTACACATCGGACTATTAATAAATATTTGAAAGTCACGATTCTGCACTTTTTAAGTTTTTTCTTTATCTTTGCACCCACTCTAGCTGAATTTGGCTTCTATTACACCCTCAACACTCACAAGATCCAGCTCCGCTGTAGCCAGGCGTTGAAGCACACTCGAAAGACACTCTGTCTTTCCAGTGGGAACCCGGTGATGAAGCATGTCACCACCAGGTGGTGTGTGAGGGTTCTTAAAATCACTTGTTTGTGTCCTACTCCCCTATGTATGTATTATCATTTTCTTTTGTATCTCGGACGTTCAGCACGAGGTCCCTATATATGTTTTTCGATTCACTCTTTTGTTGATCTAGGTTACTAGAATTAGGGGTATAAGAGTGAACCTCCATGCCCTTTCTCTCTTGTTGATTTTGGTATCATCAATAATACCCATAGGACTCTCTTCTATCAACAATTCATTTCTTGGGACCAATGGGTAATCAGTAACCTCAGCTCCCTCACTGGTATGGGATGACCCTAACTGATTAGCCTTAGATAGTGAATATTGTCTAATGGTAATCAGTAAATCTACCTGATCTAAAACACTGTATCTGTTACTTAAGGGAAGATCAGCTGGCAATAAGGTATCAAAATTACGACATCTATTGTTTGAATTTCCTGCCTGAGCTCTAATTTCCCATTTCGTGAATAGTCCCTTCTCTCAACTTGTGAGCAAGCAAGGTAGAAGTGGCTTAAGGGTCCCAATGATTGCGATTGGTCCCAACCCGCGGTTGGGACCAATCGCAAATATAGGTAACCACCTGCCTATCTCTAAAGTTAATCAAAATACAATCACCCTCAATAAATTTCTCTCTTTGACCCACCCAACATACTCTACAAGCAAATAGTTTTTCACTAAACACCTGGGGTGGGAGAGGTCTATTCGTGTTAAGCCAGTGGGTGCACTTATTTTTTAGCTCGTTGTATGTCTCCTCCCTGCCTCTTTCTAACATTCGGACCCCAACCAAAAAAACAACATAGGGAGATGACTCATGTGGTAAATCTATACTTGGTAGACTATGTTTCATTACATCAGTGCTTGGAGGGCTTATACGACGTTCGCAGGCTTTATCTATTCTCTGTTTTTTTTTTAACCACGCCCGCCCGCCCCCTAGATAAGTGTTTCTGATCTCGCCCTCTGCAAATTCCCTGCATATGTCACATTACCTAAATTAGAAGAAATGTCAGCCCCATCATTTCTACTTTGTGGGGCTAATATTAAATTAGATGTTAGTGGGGTGGGAGATAGGATAGTAGGTGCTAATGAATGAGTTACACATCACATTTGCTGTAGGTTCAGTTAACCTAACGTTTCTCCCCGTGGGCTTTAAGGTGGAAACAGAGTTAGGTATAGCAAGTGATTCAAAATGCAGTAATTTTTCCTGTACTAGTGATAGTCTTTCAAGGATTGGCGAAAGCGATGATATAAGTAGGGCGCCCAATTTAGCCCAATAACCATCTTCAGTATGGGATGGATGAGCGTCATCTTCAGTATGGGATTAATGAGCGCCAACCGAGTCCAAGATTGAGGCACCCAATAGTGAGGGAGGGTGCTGAGGCTCCAGAATAGATGACAGCACTGCAGACTCTGACCCTCCAATCCTGTCAGTTTTTGGGATTTTTGCATTTTTTGTCTCTGAGGCCCCCCTCCTCACTTTCTCTTTGTCACTGGTACCGGCACTCGTTCTATATCCTGGGATATGGATTTAGGTGCAGACCTCTATTGTGCCTTGTTAATGCACTTATTTCCCTATGAAGTAGCCAGTATTCTAGGTGACATCTCTCAGAGTGCTGGTGACTGATTGTTCTGTATTCCATGGCTGGCGGTTGCTGAGGCAGGATGTACAGAGCTTAACTGAAGCTCCCTGTTTCTTCTAATAAAGAAGTTGAACCTACCTGTGTCCACGCCGTGTCCAATCTTCAACAATCTCGTTGATACCCAAGAAGGTGTACTACATACTGTTCCAATTGTCACCGGAGCATCAGGCAGAGAGCTTGACGAAGGCTCCAGGTTTGTAGAAATATTCACTAATTCCTGTGGGGTCTGGTTGTTACCTCCATCCAGAGCGTAGGGGCTGTGGCCCGACTCTATGTGTTGCTCTGGTGACCATGCAGACATCAAGCTCCCCAAAGAAGAGTGTTTAGAGTGTAGGGGGTCTAGCGATAAACGTCGCTCGGTCATAGCTATTTCGTGGGCCAACTCAGAGGTTGCTCTGATTATGAACTGGTCCAACGTCCCTGCCACGTTTCCTCCCCTTAGAGGATTCCTCCCCCTCCCTCCTCTCGTGGTCATCACAGGATAGTGACTAAATCAGCAATTAGCCCACAAGCTCAATCCCCCTC